>NC_051156.1:87375211-87679487 GCF_013339745.2 Dermacentor silvarum | reverse complement strand
CCTGAAAGAATGTATCGTGTATCTTAAGATATAAGGTGCTGCTATGACAACATCACCGTGCGGAACTATAAATGTTGGCTGAACTCCGCTTCTCAAGCTGATACTGCTGCCACTAAGCCTCCTGAATAAAACTAAAAGCAGCGACAGTCTTTTATCTTTCCACCAGAGCCCTCTAGCGAAGGCAGGCGATCAGGTCGGCGCGTCCCTATTGGTGGAGCAGAGTCACGTGGTGACGCTCGCGCCGTGTCGACAGAAACAAGCGCGCGAACGTCTGCGTGTAGCCACCTTTGGTTTTCTTGAATTTTTTGTTGTTTTTATGTTTTTACGGACAAGGTGAAACTCCAGAGCGGTATTTGCGCCATTGTGCAGAGGCTTCTTATTGACGTTCTTGTAATTAGATGGCGACCAGCTAGCTGGTTGGCACGCAGAGCAGCCACTGCCATCAACCACAAGAGCGACAAGCAAAACACGCTGACAGCGCAGCATATAAAAAGCTGTCATGTTTAGCAGCTAAAGCAACCCCAATAAATTGTTTCGGAATGAAAATATGATACTTCGAGCAAGAAAGACAAAAGTTTTGAGGCGCTAACATACATTTTATTCAAATGAAACAAGGTTGGTCGCAGTTGAGAAATTTCCAAGCAAACATTCTTGTGTATACGTGTTTGCTGCGACATTCTATAGATCTCTAATAAAAAAAATTGCGAATTTATCGAAGTATCTTAAAATACAAGTTGAAGGTATCGTATCGGATATAATAATTGCGGTAGTATCTTGTATCTGTACTTCAAATACTTGTTGCCCGAGTATAGGAGGGGTGATGAAGTTAGGAAATTTTCAGGCGCAAGTTGGAATCGGCCAGCGCAAGACAAGGGTAATTGGAGATCGCAGGGAGAGGCCTTCGTCCTGCTATGGACATAAATATAGGCTGCTGATGACGATGATAATCCTTGCACCGTCCTGGTTCTAAGGCACTTCCAGAGTAGCTGAGCGGCGTCGACAGGTTCTTCTGCACCGTGACACATTGGACAGCGGAGCCTTTCTGTCAGTTCTTCGGCGTCTCGAGCAGGTCGTCGATGCCATCCTTTCAATATGTTAAGTGTAAGCGCGACCCCATGTCGAAAGCGCCGTACAATCACCTCTTTTCTCGTCAGGAGGGGTCGAATAGCAGCGGTGCATGCACGGTGGCATGAAAGCGCGTGAGCACCGTCCCTCTTGCTCCCGCGACTCCTGAAGTGAAAGTTGGTGATTCACTTCACTTCTCACGCTCATCATGGTGCGCTGCGGCTGTACTGCGAGTTGAATGCCCGGTGACAAGCACGCGAGCCCCGCATGGTTCTCTTCACTGCATTCATTCTTTATTAGGGTCTCGAAAGAATGTAGAGCATAAATACCTGATGCTCTACTTGTACTTCACGCCATCGCAGTACGTGATCTTTGGCCAGTTAGCCACAGAGGCCACTCACTTGAGAAGGAAACTTACAGAAGAATAAAAATTGGTTATAGAGAGCAGACGGCAGGCATTACCAAGTCACGACCGGAAGCTTAGCGATGTGTCCTTGAAGAGAAAATTCTACAATAATTGCATTCTAACGGTACTAACATGTGAGGCAGATACTTGCAGGTTATCGCGGATGCTTGAGAAGTTAAGGACCGTGCAACGAGCTATGGAACAAAAAATTATAGGCCTAAGGTTAATAGACAGGAAGACAGAGGTGTGGGTTGGAGAGCAAACGGGGGTAGCCGATACTCTAGTTGACTTTAAGAGGAAAAAATGAAGTTGGCCAGGCCACGTAATGCACAGAGCGCGAACCAGTGGTCTATTAGAGTTACAAAATCGATGCCAAGAGAACGGAAGCGCTGCTGCTGCCGCTGCCGCAGCCGCCGCCACCAAGTAGCGAAGAGAGGACCTTTAAAGGGACGCTAAAGGTAACTATTAAGTCAAGCTAAAATGATAGATTGGTGCTCGAGAATCTCTCAAGCGTCAATATTATCGCGAACAGAGCCTTAGTAATCTAGAAACTGAGGTAAATGCAGGACACGATTAGAAGACTCCCCCGGAACATTCAAGTACTTGCTCGATGACGAAACCTCTCCTCATTTAAATTCTGTCACTAGTACTCAACCCTCGTTATAAAAACATCATTGTGTTGTATTATAAGACGAAAGGAAATGGTACCTTTCCAGTTCTACGAGTTTTTAGAAAAAGTTGCAGTGGCTTAGCTCGGCTATGCCAGGATATACGTAGCGTTAGCAAAGGTTCAGCTGATTATTCTTAGCTTTCCTGGTTGTCTAGATTGTCAAGGATTAGCTTGAGAGCAGCATTCGCGCTCTCCTTCTCCATGGCTATACCACACAGGCAAACGCCAGTCAGAAGCGCAGCGGCTCCAACGCAGTGTCAGACGGCGACTGCACAGCGAGCGCGCGCCGGCGCCAGTGCGTCTACCACGGCTACGACGTCACTCCTCTGGAATGCGCAGACCGGCGGCGGTGAGTCGCGCGCGGCGGCGGCGGAGTGCGCGAGAGGTGCCGGCTCCGGTGGCTCCGGTGCGCAAGCCGTGTGACATCACTGATCCTTGCGCATGCGCAGCGCGGCTCTTGATGTGCCGCGCGAAACGGGCTTGGCTAGGCCAGTGTAGCTAACGCTACAAAAAGAGCTCACTGACATTACCTTTGACAATAACGCTGGCGGTCGAAAGGTTTCGTTTTTGCTCGACTCTGCGCCGCCCACGCTTTGGCGTTTATGTAGTTCCGTTATCCCGTATAGTGCTGCGCTGGTTTTGCTGGCTCGTGAAACTCGCACAAACTGCAAGTAGCAGAGAATGCCACTTCTATGTGATGTCGCGGGGTGCCCGAACGGTCCCCGCCACTTGACCAAAACCAGCTGGAGAGGCGAAACCACCGCTCTGTCGTGGCTCGGTTTCTCCATTGCTCTGTTTTGCGGAAAAAAAACCATACCGGCATCTGTCGAGCACCGTTTTACTAACCGACGGCAGCCAAGGGTGGTAACGGGGTATGCAACGTCACCGCTCCCCCGTACTTGTTGCTGGGCTAGTTGGTTCATCTTATTCCGGAAGGTCAAGACGCGTCCAATGGCACAAAAAAGGTTCAGGCACTTTCCTGTATTGAACCTTTTTTTTCCGCCCTTGGTTGATTCTTAACCTTCCGGAAAAACACCACTCCCCGGTTGAGTGGCGGGATATTTGAATTGCTATTTGAGACGCCATTTTCTGGTAAACTAAGTCTTTCCTTCACGAAACTGGCGTTGGGATGTTTCTGGAATGGCATTTAAACATTCTACGTCGACTTAGTACTTGCCTTTAGTGTGCCTTTAATGAATGTGCTTTTAATGTGCCTTTAACGATGGTGAGGTCAGCTTGAGTGATGCGCCTCTAGCCCATAAATCGGCGCTTGTGAGGGGTCGGGGGAACTGCGCATGCAGAACAAGTTACCTTGAAAAAATAAGGTGGCATGGGGAAGACGATAATGAGACAGCTTCAGAGTTTACAGTTCGTGTTCGGTGCGACATATATACACGCACATTTCATGGAGTAACCAGAACGACGGGAAGTGGTCACCGCTATACAGAAACGTAGTCAGGAAGTGCCTGTGGCATGCCCAAATTGTACAGCAGTTGTCCCCAAATGCGCGTTTGAGTGAAAAGGCTGAAACACAGCTGTGGCTACTTTAAAACGCCAATTTGTACCTCTTCATTATTTGAAATAGCCCTTTCAATAAAGTGTTGTTCATTAAAACCATTAATACATTCCTATTTACATGTAAAACACGGCGTTATTAACGGCCATGTAACGAATTTCATAGTACGTCGCGTATATTTCTCGTAGCGTACCTTTGCAACATGTCATCATCATCATCATCATCAGCCTTTTACAGCGAAGCTGTCTATGGCTAGGATCTGGAAAAAATGTGTCCGAGATGTTGAGAAAAACAAATCATCATGTGAACCGACCCTGGTGATAGTGCAGAAAGGGCCCAAGCCCAATGGCACATACCCCTGTGGGCTCGGGGACCTGTAACGCGCCCTTGAACAACCCTTGTCGATGAATGGACACACGGCATTGAAGTGCAACAAGATCGCGTCCCGGCCGGGTGGAGTCGCCATCTATGCAAAGACCGACTGCATGAGTGCCGCCCCGCTCGATATGCCTGTCGTAAATGACGCCACCGTCTCGGACTGTGCGGACGTTTGCGCACTGCAGATGGCACTGCAGAGGTTACTGCGGTGTGCATCCCTCCCACAACCTCAAAGAGAGAGATCGAAGTCTTTCTGACTGACGTGTTCGGTTGGGTGTCTCTCGACAACAACGCATCCGTCGTCGTCGTGGGGGATTTTAACGTTGACATCAGTAGACCCGACGGAAGGTGGATCTGCATTAATATCACATTTAGCTAGAATGTGTCTAGAATCGATGTGCAACCAATTGCAGTTTACCATAGCGACCATAAGGCAATGATCAATATGGTGGCCAAGTTAATAAAATTTCAAAAACACAACACAAAAGTAAACAACGAAGGTATGTGTTGTGTCTTTTGAACCATTTAACATAACCAACAAATTACAAAATTTTAAATATAATCAAACAAAGCCAACAACTTCGCTGGTCTTCCATCTTCACATAGTGGAAATGATCTGAATTTTTTTTATGTCCACCCCAGGACGACGGCATCTTCCAGCGATCTCCAATGACCCCTCGCGCCTGCAAATTTCCTAACTTCATCACACCACCTAGTTTTCTGCTGTCTTCGACTGCGCTTCTCTTCTCTCGGTACCCTATCTGCAACTATAATGGTCGACCGTATCCATCCTACGCACTACATGGCCTGCCCAGTAATGCGTACGATGGATAATTGTTGGACCATTCGCAGCTGTAGTCGCCCTTTATCTTCGACAGATGTTGAGGAGAGAGCGCTGCGGGCGGCAGAGGGTGAACGCGATGCAACCGCCCAGATGCTACGGAGACAAAACAATAACAGAGCCAAGCTGAATCTTTATTTTGGGAGAAATTTGTGCAGCGTTTGGTGTGCAGAATTCTGCTACGTAGTTCAGCAAATGTAAAAGCTATAAATGTGCGTCGATCTTTGAATCTGCCTATGATTTGTGTGGTGATGCAATTTGCACTCAGTACGATATATACGATTTGGTTCGAAAGGTGTGCAGCTGTTTCAGCTTCAATGCAAGTAAAAATATATGTAGTGATTTACTTATATGCAGCCACACAATGTAGCCGGTGAAAGAAAGGGGTAAGGAAAGTATTTGAAGCTTCACAAAATCTGCCACAGGCATTAAACTTGGCAACACAGTTAGTAATGATTGTTTACCGCTTTCATATACTTATAAAGAATGCAGGAGGGTAAAAACTACTATGCTTTCCATGGATATGTCAATACAGCAGCTACTTCTGCCACGTTTCTCTTCTACTATTTTGTCACTTTTGCACTTTTTTGCACTCAGTCATAAGGACACATTTATGAATTCGCAGGTGGCAAACGGTGGCATTCAGCGTTTCTCCGTGGTGTGTAACAGCAACGATGGCAAGGCGCCTGGCAGAATCACCGTAGAAGTAGATCCGATCCGGGCTCGCGAAAGGCGGCGATCGACAGCGATCAGCGTTGCGAAAATCACTGAAGTGCGGCAGAGCACTACTATCAGCGTGACCCGACTTATGGCCGCCGACGGGGTTAGGAGAGGAACGGCGTCAAGCGGGAAGGCCGACCGGGGCTTCTCGGCCAGCCTATGTTCACCAACGTCCGAGAACCGTCCTTCCATCGTATCCAGACGAAGTAGTACGTTCGCCAGCATCTTCGGCGAAGCATCACCAAGCGAGGTGTCTTCCATCGCCCCGACCGTTTCGCCAAAGTACGCCGCAATGGAGAGAAGGGGAACCATGATGAGCGTCGCTGGATCAATCTTTGCGGCCAAACGGTTATCGCTGAACGAGAGGGACCCGGTCTCGCGAAGAGGAACGGTAATAAGCGTGATCAGTCCATCTGGACTTGGAGACCTGCAGAAGACGACTGTCGAGGTTACCGCGGTCGAAGCACCGTCCTCGGCCCTGAGCAGCCTCAAAGAAGTACTGTGCGCACCACGGATGTATTTCCACACCTTGAGCTTCTTCGCGTATGCCTTCTTTATGGACTCGTACCTCTCAGTCATGTTCGATCTCGGCGAGGACATTGGCGTCCCGGTCAGCGATTCAGTCCTCGCCCTGACGGTCCTATCAGCCATGGACACCATCGGCCGGTTCTTCTTACCGTTCCTGAGCGACTACGGACTTACGTCGACAGCGTCGTTGCTTACTGCGTGCTATCTCTCGCTTTCCGTCATTTCGGCACTTATACCGTTGGTCTCGGGAAAGCTTGTCTTTATGGTCGTGTCTGCGATTCTGGGACTCCCCGGAGGCTACATCTATGTTGGCACATCCGAAAGCCTCTCTACAGAGCTGGGGACAAAGAACCTCCCAATGGCCTACGGAGTGCTGGCACTCGTCACTGCCTCGGGAAGTTTTGCTCGGCCACCTGTAGTAGGTAAGTCCAACGCTTTCACGGACTAATGGCTAGGACCAAAGATAGATATGGGCTGATGGCTAACCGACAAGGACACGTGTGCTGCGCTTGCGATTAGGATATTTCTGTGACACGAGTGATGCAGTGCTTACCAAGACTTTCTGACGTTAATTAACCTGATCCATTTTGCTCCATGAATTGGGGCGCTCCGTAACTCCATTTATGCATATCTATTCCCGCATTCTTTACATGCCATAACAACACACCACGAATATCTATTAACGCGTTTTCTCGAAACTAACAGCTAAGCACAATCCCGGTCCTGTCCTTCCCTAAATACAAGCCACACCCACTGAACTCTTCCCGATAACCAAACACTCTTCCCTCCTATCTAACCCTCCCCCTCTTCTCCCCCAAAAAGAAGCAAAATTGTGCGCCTATGCACCCGCGCTCTTTATTATCTATCTTCTTTACCCTGCTCTTCCATTCAAGAAAAATCTTTTTAAAATTTCCCGATGCTTGGTGGATTCGAACCTGGTTCCTCAAGCCCAGCGGCCCAGATGCTTTAGTGGTGCGCCAAGGTCGCCCGCGGGCATATGCACCGGCGCGCCACAGATGGGATCTCGAATGTCACGCAAAAGGAGAAGGACTTCGCGGGCGCACCGCCAAATGTCGCCGCGTTTCTAGAGGGAAACGCGAGAGAGTAAACCCGGCTGCAGCACACGGCTCACAACGATGCATTTCAGTGGTGGAAATACGGTGCTTCACTACGTTCCTTGAATGCCAATCGCATTAACGCCGACAGTTATCGTGAGATAAGTACTGACAGAATTTTTTTTAATAGCCCAAACTCACATTTTTTCAGGTGTCTTCCGCGACAAGGTCGGCTCCTACGACGGACTATTTCAACTGATGGCAGGAATGCTTGTCCTCGCGTTGCTCTTCAACATCGGACTCTGGATCAACGGTCGATCACCTTCGAAAAAAATCAGAACGGCAGCACCTGCTCAGGACGGTGCCGTGCATGTCCCCACCTGCGAATCCCTGCCTACTCTGATTGAAAAGGCCGAAAGCACGTCGCTATAGGGGCGCACAGACATGGAACTCTGAGCACGGAACAATTACGTATACGACGAAGTGGCAGTGGTAAATCAAAGTCACTGCGTTGCGCCCTCGTGCGCGTTGTTTGAAGATTAGCATGATGGGAACAGTCATATCTCGTTGACCGACGCAAGTGTTGCCCCATAACCGTAGACACACGTGAATAAGTGTTCGTAAATTTACTCATACCGTTTAGGGATGGGCGATAGTCCGACGTGCGACTTCTGCACGTCTGTATACCTTGATACCTGTACAGTATACCTGCAGTGAACGTGTACGACGTGCAATGTCTCTCCCGCCAAAAAATTTTGAACTAGCTTTATTCGAGAATCATTTCCGAAAGAGTCTAGAATACTGGGGCCCTGTCCACGTTCGTCGCTGGTGCCAAAATCTATTCAACTACTATAGTTCAGTTTTGTAAGTCCACCGGCCTGAGTGACCGTTTTTAGTCATCTTCTGCATCCTCTTGTGTAGCACAGGCGCTCTCTCCTCACTTTCCCTTTTCTATTAACACTTTTCATTACCCCCAGTAGGGTAGCAAACCGGATGCTCTTCTGGTTGACATTTCTGTCTATGTTATCCTGCCTTCCTTTAACTATCTCTCTCTCTCTCAATAGAGACATACTGATGCACGGTATTTTGTAGAAGCGAGCAGCGTGCTACCATAACCGCAATGTTCCAGGTGATAGACATATGGGCCCTTAAGTGAACTAGGTCTGCAGTCCCCCTGAATCATTTCTAACTGAATCTGGGCGACTGAGCAAATGACGACGTTACAGCGTTATACTTTCGGAGTGCAGTGCTACGTCGCACTTGGTACGAAGTTGCAAACCCTTAATAAACATGTTGTCAGAACGTTGTCAGCAACATTCGATTTTAAGTCCTGCTCGATTTACTCGTCAAAGCAGTGGTATTTTTCAAGAGCTTGTGACGCCGAAAGTATGACTCACAGCTCTGCAACATTTACTAATGCGAAGCTCATTCAGTCCATTTACATCTCGGGCTTTTACAATACAAATAAAAAGTTGTGCAGAAGCCATCAGCGATGATTGTCAATGTAAGCAAACAGCCGAACACATCTAGAAAACTATGCGCTTTAATGAGGCCTAGAACCACCCCTCAGCCTTGGTGAAATAACATATACTACGCGGGTATCATACGCTGCTGTGAACATCTCAGCCAAGCTTTGCTGTCGTACGCGGTGCGTGGACCTCGCAAGCGGAGCGCGAAGTGACGCGAAGTCATGTTCCTCACTCTTTTCCGGACGCTTTATCTCGCAATAAAGCGGATTCCCGTACGCGGCTGTTATTGGTAGGTGCGGCCGGCTACGTAGCGTAGATACCGCGGCCGACGCGCGGAGCCGCCACGAGTTCATTGGCTAAGCACACTGCGGCTCGCTGAGGACAACCGCGTTTGGCCTACGTTTATCGCGTCGTAAGCACCAAAATGGGAAGTCGTGGCGTCTACGTTAACATCCAAAATGAAATTTGAACTGCACGCCACTGTGACGTTTAGAAAGCGGAGCGCTGTGGTCACGCCCCACTCCGCCGTAGCCTTCGCAGTGCAAGGCATTGGATAAGGAACGGGAGCAAAGCGGAGGCCGTGTTTAATTGCCAATAACTCCATTTCTGCTGAACGCATTGAAGTACTTTTTGCGGCAAAGTATTTCTTAAATAGCCTATTTTCACTTCAAATTCATTTCTCCATGTCGATAAAAAGTGATTCAGGGCCCCTTTAATAAAGATATGATGCACTTGAAGGTGCATCGTTGTTGCGTCGAGAACATTTAAGTAGCGTTTGTCGTTTGCTAGCGTAATTCCGCAGAGAGCGAAGCCGTTAACCACTACATCTGTAGCGGTGGTGGAGCCTTCTCTGAAAGCTTCATCACAGCATCTAAGCCACACAGAATTTTTTTTATGTCTAAGCTTTCAGACTCCCCAAAGCTCCGGTGCAATATGTTACCAAGACGTGTCTGCCACCATGTTACCAAGGCATTTCTTCAACGGAGCCGATTTCCACTTCACAGGAGAAGGCGACAGACAAGGCGCGCTGTTCATCGTTTAAACTGGCCTTGTGTATTTCTAACGTCTAGGGTAAATAAATAAAGAAGGATTTTCGTATTTTTATGCGACTTTTCGTGTGACGCGTCAAAAGCATTTTATAGGCCGCACTAATGCTTGATGAAATAACTGTACAGCGCCGAAGGACGAGGACAGACGATATAGACAGACAAGACGAGCGCTTACATCAAATTGAAATTTATTAAGAAACAGCGAAAAAAGAAGGACCACCGTTAGTTTAGCGCACATGTGCGCGCACTTGCCCAGACGCTTGAAATTGATTGCGCTGTGATAACAAATTTTTGCAGCAGGTTATGTTCACTATACTGCATACACAGCGACGGCTGGTAGACACACGTGTCGTCTTTTAGAGAGTAGTTCTTAGGCGCCCGTTCTTGCGCCGAGCATCGGCGTAACCGAGCGAACGAGCACAACGAAGGATGCAAGAGCGAACGCGGAACGCAGCGGGGGAGGAGGGTATGGCGAGAGCGTGATAAGAAAAGCGTAGTGCGGCGACGATGTATACGAGATGGCGCCAGAGTAGCGGGTGTCGTCTGGAAGGCGGCTGCTGTGAATCGCGCCCACGCGTCACCCACGCGCTGGCTATCGCGGTCTCCCGAACAGGGGGGTAGTCGCGCCACACTTCGTTCCGTTTGCAATGTGCCGCACGAGACAGATTGTTCACGCCAGCCAATATATCGCGAAATGAAAACACGTATAGAGCTCCGCTCAAATTTCGCATTAAGGAGTATCGTAATCATCGGTGAATACTTTTCTTCATTGAGAAGACTTCCGTAATATCTAGTGTTAGCTTGTTATCGGGCCTGAAACTCGTTCTCGTTCTTCGGCACTGTACACTTATTTCATCATGTCTTACAAACTCGCCCAAGCTTCCGTGCGTTTCGAAGTAATGCTATAAAGCATCATTTTCTCTGTGAGGTGGGAGCAGACCACTAGAAAGGGTGTTGATTACTGAATTGGCTGATGGGTACGTACTTTTAAAGCTCAATTTCAACCACGGAAGACATAGTTTTACATTCACACATGCTACCTTAATGTGACCCGTCAAAAAACATTTTGTAAACTCGGAGAGTAAGCTTATGATGCGACTTTTCGTCACTGCAAACGCGGTGTGGTTAATGAGTAATGAGATAGAGAAAACCTAACTGCCAAAAAAATGCGCTAAATAGTACACTTCGTCGTTAAACTCTGCAAACAGGCTCGCGAAGCAACACTTCCAGAAACCACAGGCTTTGTTAAAACGGTCAAGAGATTCACCTGCAAGGACGCTCGGAGTAAAGATGAGAACAGTAAAGAAAATAAAATAAATGAGACATTATTTGCATAACATAAAGCGGTACCAATCACATTTAGCCCGCCCCAACTGGTATGAAACGATAGTCACACAAAAATTGTACAAAAATAACTAAGCTATCCTTTTCTCTCCGTAATACTGCTCACTGTTCATAGATTACGTGGACATGGCATGCTTGCACGAGCTCGTCAGATGCCTGTTGGTCCTCACTCTAAGACATTCTGCTATAAAGCGCGCATTTTAGTGCTACCTGGTGAAGCTTGACTTAATACGAAAAGTTTTCTTTTCTTTCTTCGATAACTGTCGGTTCTGGAATGGGCCGGAAGTTATATAACACTTTTATTTTATTAGCTATACAGAGACGCCATTTTAATTTGGGATGTTCTCCAGAAAGCTTCGAAAAATACATATCTCAATGATCATAGCATACGATATGTCTCGTGGCTTCCAAAAGCACTCATGTGCCTTTTGACATGTTACTACTCATGGGGCTGCACAGTTTACGGAAAACTAGCATGTTAGACTGGAATGCTGAAACTGTTAGTGCAAAATTACATTCAATTTATGTGATTTTACAATTGCAATAGTTTTATGATCAAGGTAACTGCCCATCGGACAAGTATCCCCTGTTGTTGACCTGTATTTGCTTGCATCCCTTTAATGAACTCCTTGCACTGTCAATGGCCCTGTGCAGTGTTTCGTGTTTGGCGACGTGGCTATAGATGTTCTGGCGGCTACGTATAAAGTTCACGCAGGCTTGCTACAAGTTTTTCCCCTATATATACTGTAAAGAACAAAAATACATTGGTTGTGCAGTAGTGGTAGAGCACCTACTTCAGAGCTGTCAGAATCTTGGTTGAAACCCAACTAAATTCGGGCAAGTTTTCCTACTTCATTTGTGTTCCTAAGGCCTCGAGCATAGCCGCGATGTTACGGGAATGTCCCGATCCCTGGCTGATGGCGCTTACAACAGTAAAATTAGGCCTACCACGGTAAGATCTTTTCTTCTGCATTCTTTTGCGTTTCAGCGGAAACCGCAGAACCATAAACCTAGCATATTTACTTTTGGCCTCCGAGCTCAAGCGGTGTGCGCTTCGGAAGCCATGTTTAGGTAACCAAGGTGCTTACAAAAAGCAGTGCTTGGTTGGAAGAATCGCTGGCTGACCCTTGCGGGGCAAAATACTTGCTCGAAAGTCCGCTCAACATCCACTATACGGGTGTCTTTTTTTTTTCGCACCAAATAGTGCAAAATTTCCTGCTCAAAGAGCACAATTCTAACCAATGAGCAAAATACTCGAGGAGGCTGACAATACTTCTACGAGAAATTGAAATGCTTAATACAATATTTAACACAATTGTACTAATTATATTTCTAATTAAATACTTTACGAAACGTGTTGCAACTTACGAATTGTAGCCGCTGAGTCCGCAAGGCGCATCCACTTTGAACAAATTCTACGGGTGACGCCAGTTCCGAGAAAACAATTTTCAGTGTCCGACGAAATACATTGGCGTTCCAGTTACTTTTGTACTTGCATGCAACAGTACGTGGACCAACAGTGCATTTTTACCGCAAGTCTGACGGCGCATACCTCGAAATCGGTGCCATCCTCGGTATTCCTCAGTACTTATTCCAGTCCTGTATGCCTTGCAAACTCACTAGCTACAATTCGTAGATTGCCATACGTACTGTAAACCACTAAGTAAAAAATATAATATGACATTTTATTATTTAGTCAACGCCGTATTCGACTGCTCGTGAAGTAATTATTGTCTGCCTCATCAAGTAATTGTGGTTACAATTGTGCTCCTCGTGGGATCGGTGTTTGACAAGTTGCCCTACATTAGGCGCAACATGTCTACAGCTTCGCTAACCAACCACCTTCACATGAGCCGATTGGCGGTGATTTTTTTTTATTGAATTAGGCTGCACTCACAGGCATAGTTTTCTCGTGGCAACGCAGAAGGGTCTTTTAGATGACGGGCTCGTGCATTACGTCATATAGCATGAGCGAGAGCACGTGCGCTCCTGCACAGTCTTCGGGATCGGCCCACATTTCCCTGTCCTTTCCTCGTAGCAGCTAACACTGCGTAGGCCAAAAAAAATCGAAGGATGGGATTACACGTTCCAAAACCATGATTCCTTTATGCGCCACGCCGTAGTGGGGAACTCCCGGTTAGTTTTGGCCACCTGGAGTTTTTTGTACGTCCACCCAGGCCTAAGCACATGCACGAGCATCTTACCTGTCGTCCCATTGAAATGCGGCCCCAGGTGCGGGGATCTGACGCTCAACCCCGACATGAGCAGCGCAACGCCCTATCCACTTGGCTACCACATGTGGGTCCACGGCGTATACGTTGTGCGATTGTGCCGCCTCCAGAATCGGCTCAAGCAGGCTTGTTCAAGATATTCGGAAAATATATATAAGTTACTGAATACTACGCGAAAAAGTACTTGAGTACAACATTAAATACCGAACTCAGAAATGCATTTGAGATACGGATTTCTAAATACACAGAAAAGTATATTGTAACTTCAAAGATGCTTACAAGACAGCTATTGTTCCGAAGTGTAAACGAAAGTAAAACGATCCGAAGTTTTTCCAATTGGCTCGCACGAGAAGCTACATTTAAATGTTACTATCTAACTTGCCCCCCGTGTTTCTTAAGCACGTTCCCGCCGATGCTGAAGAGGCGCTCCACAGTTGCGCTCCATGGCACGACGACGTTGTGTCATAGAAAGAGTTCTCGAACCGCAGCGTTTTTTTTTTTTTTTTTTTGTACAGCAGTGACATCCTTGGATTCACCCTGTAAATGCGATGACAGCACATAGGATGCAGCACCAATTTCTTACCCTAGAGGCTGACTCATTGAAGGAGAAAAAGTAAGCCATAGAAGCAGTTAATGAAAAGTTGCCTTCTAACTTACCTTTGTGTGCTTCCTCAGATTATAGTTGGACGTTCTTCCTGTCATGAAGATCTTAGTCTTCGGAGGCATAGCTTGCAATGTGCTTGGAAATTTTCTCAGCAATTTCCATGTATTCAAAAAACTCTCTTAAATAAGAGCAAGGCCGCACCAAGGTTGCTTCACTGGCCTTGGTGTCCATCGTTGCAGTGGTGTGACTTCAGTGTCACCCATGTAGAAAAATAAACTTTTGCAACATGTCGCCCTGAATCACGCAAGCGAACCACGCATGATGTAAGCCTGCTGCAAGAAAAACGCGGTCGGTTTGTTTACGTTTCGCTTGTCAAGCTTGAGAGCCGCGCTTGCTTTTTTTCTTTCTTTAACTCGGCAAGCCTGCCGCTGCCAGCGGTGTTGAGACAGACGAAATAGGCGTGACCGGCCACCTCTTGCGTGCCGATACCGCATATCGCAGTGACGACGGCCGTACGCGTATACCCTAGCTACTGAGTAGAAGATACTCTCAGAAGTATTTAGGTTACAGCAAAAATACAGAGCTGTCGAATTATTTATAACATGCCAAGTTACTTTGGAAAGTACTTAACATACAGTATTTTGAGTAGAGTATTTAGGCTGTGCAGGTCGTAACGCACCATGGGGTAACTTTTCTTCTCCTGAGTAAAAAGACAAACATTGGCAGCGCATCCATGCTTTGGGGATGATTAATTAAAAATGAACTTAAATTCTAAGGTTTTACGTGCCAAATGCACGATACAGCTATGAGGCACGGCGTAGTGGGGGGCTCCGTATAAATTTTGACCACCTGGGGTTCCTTAACGTGCACCTAATGCACGGTACACGGGCGTTTCTGCATTTCCCGCTATCGAAGTGCGGCCGCCATAACCGAGATTTCATTCCGCGCCCTCGAGCTGAAGATGATTGCTGACGTTAGTGCTAGCATTCCATCTTATGATGGGTGTATAATTGGTAAAGATATGTTTTACTATGTTATGATGCTTACTATGAAGAGTGGTACATAACCAGTGGCACATACGCTGTGACACATACCCAGTGCTAAACTCCATCTCACAAGCTGGTTGCAGCACTGTGGAAGCTAGACGAATTCTTAGCCAATAGGAGGGCCGAATGCCCCTCCAAATGTGCTCATCCGCGCCGCGTCGTCTGCTCAGCGTCTGCTTGCCATCCGGTTACATGCTCCATGGTTGGTGGATCGACGCAAATAATGTTTTGGCGCTGTAACCATAAGCCACTTTTACATGCATGCGACAGCTGGGCTTCGCTTTACCTGCATGCTTTCCCTGCAGTTACTTTGCAGCCTCCTTAGGATGTAGTACTGGCGAATGTCGTTAGAAATGCTCATTAGCTGCGCCACAGCGTCTGCTCGGCGTCTACTTGGCATTTGCTCGCTGTCGTCGTCACGTACCCTGCTAGAGCGGGGTAGTAAATTAATTATGCAGTGAATAATTAGGTCTTTATAGCGTTCCGCATCGTCAGCGCATCACCAACGCTAATGCCGTGGCGCCATCTGGTAACTAGAAATCAAACCAGTTTTGCGGCTCTGTGCCGTGTCCGTACTTCATGAAAACAAACAGCCGATCTCAATCATTACAACAAAACATACCTAATGATTCGACCTCAGCTTGAGATATGAGACTTAACGATGACGAATTTTTCAGCTTGTTTCTTGCTGACAGGACGGAGAGCCAGTAACAAGCGCGAATTTGGATTGAAGCTGGTGATCGGCACTGTATGGGTGCTGCCATGTTGCCACGGTTACAGTGGCTATTACGGCCACCGGTGGAAACTGCCATAGTAATTCTCGGTAGGCGACGTGCATGCATGCGCAATGATCCTAACATGTCAAGTATCGCTGTACCGTGTCATGTAGCGAGTAAAAATAGAGCTGTCTAGTGTAGCCAAAAATCAGCTAGTTACGCTCGTTTGGGCCAGTTGCTCGCTGCTCGATTTTTAGCGGCGCGACTGCAGTCGCAAAAATGCCGAACCAATCGGATGCACAGGAGCAAGGATGTCTGTATATGCTTACGCTTATTTTACGTGTCGATAGCATTGTGAGCAGACGGGAACGGCATATCGTGAGACATTTCGCTGTAGCTACTGGACATCGCACTTGCTGGTGTGAACATTGGTAGCCTTCAATCACTTTCTGGTCGCCAGTCGCAATTGGTCGCGCGACCTGTTCGACTCACCGGTGGGAATGAGCCCTAAGACCCCAACTAGCTGCAACATAAGTTAGGCATGTAAGCTTTCCAACGCGGGAATAAATTGTAGATTTAGCGTGCACGTGTAGCTACGTGAAGTAGTTGCTTAAGCACAAGTAAGCACACATCTACAAACAGAAACTTATTTACATAGAAACATTGCGAGGCGAGAAGGTGGGAAAGACTTCCGAAGCATCTCGACGAGAGTGCAGTTCTGATCTGGTCGAAAACGTCCGAGCCGTCGCCAGAGGCACCGGCAACAGTCACGGACGCCACGCGCGTTCGGTGCGAACGCTGGGGAAACGCGGACAGCATCGACAACAGTTCTGCGCGTTGCTAGTGCTGCTACAAAATGTAACGTGTATTCAACAATTGCATCTGTATTTGTTTACATCATTTCCGTACGCTCTTGCACCCATACATCCTTGCAGCACGAAAAATACCTTTCACGTACCCCACTGTGGTGTGAGCGCCCGTATATATGAGTGTTCGTATTAGCTTAACTGATCGCTAGTGCCACTTCCTGCGCCTTGTTTACGCCTACATGACACCAGGCCCAAGCGAGGCCCGGGCTCTTACGCTCGCTCTTTCTCTCTGTTGTTCCTGCCGCCGGCGCGGGCGGTCACGTTTCGGTTACGGTGTACTAGAATGTTTTATAGTTCACTATATTTCGGTTGAGCGATGGAATAAACGTGTTCTGTTCAAGTAGTAATTTCACCTCGAGTTGTCATGCCACGCTAACGTCCCTAGCCTTCACGTCCAGCCCTCATCATGGCTACGTCCCAAATACAGCCTACCGACTTATTTTTATTTTTGCGTCACACAACTTACGTGTGATAAAAGGGACGGGGCAGTTGCGTCGCAGCCCGAAGGGAAGTTAATAACGAAGACCTGTAGCCCTGTGCTGTACACCTGCGCTGCAGGTGAGGCGCATGCTTCTCCATTACATGTTCAGTATGGTACTACGTGTCATTTCAAGCTCATAATGTTTCACCACCGTCGTCTTTCAAGCTCATAATGTTCACCACCGAACGCGCGCGGCGTTGGTGACTGTTGCCAGGGTCTCTGGGGGCGGCTCGTAGGTTTTCGACGAGATAAGAACGGGAAACTCGTCGAGCCGCGTCTGAAGTCTTTACCACCTTCTCGCCTCGCAACGTTTTATTGCGATAGCAATTATATGGACACTCAAAAGCAGATTTCTGCCGTCGCCGTCGCCGTGAGGTTCCGTATGACGTCAATGGAGATGAAATCGTCGCCGCGCGCCGCCGAACGCTTTATGTGCGAGTGAAAGGGCGCGAGGGACGCGCGCTTTCACGGGGAGTAAACGCACGGCAGAGAACAAACGCGCGTTCTGTGCTGTGCTCCCTTAAGGGCTGCAGAAGTAGGCGTCTCTTTCCTCCTCTACAATCACCATATATGTAGAGTAAACGTACCTTCTTCCGACGCGCGAAAGGCTGTGGGGGAGGGGGGAGGGGCAGGGAAGGGAGGCGACGTTTAGCTGCGGCACCAAGTGCCTATTTATATCAGAGGCTCCGGCAACAGTCACCAACGCCGCACGCATTTTGAGCGAACGCGGGCAAAACGCCGGCGGCGTCGACAACAGTTCTGCGTGTTGCCGGTGCTGCTGCATGTCCAAGTTTATACAGCTGATAAAGCTGCTATCATTACGCCCTATAGCTCTCTTCAAATTTGCTATCGCAATTGATGCTTCGCCTTTCAGGTGAAACTGCGACTTTTTTTATATAAATACGCATTCTGTGCCGCAGCTGAACGTCGCCTCTCCTCCCTCCCTCCAATCCCCCCACGGCCTTTCGCGCGACGAAAGAAGTCGCGTTTGTTCTATATATATATATATATATATATATATATATATATATATATATATATGGTGATTGTAAAGCAGGAAAGAGAGGCTTAATTCAGCAGCCCTTCAGGGAGCACGGCACAGAACGCGTGTTTGTTCTTCGCCGTGCGTTCGCTCGCCGTGAAAGCGCGCGTCCCTCGCGCCCTTTCACTCGCACATACAGCGTCCAGCGCGCGCATCGCCGTTGACGTCATACGGAACCTCACGGCGACGGTGACAGCGACAACGACGCCGACAGCAGAAATCCTCTTTAAGTGTCCATATAATTGCTGTCGCAATAAAACCTTCGAGCCGCCCCCTGAGGCACCGGTAACAGTCACCAAGGCCACGCGCGTTCGGTACGAATGCGGGCAAAACGCCGACGGCGTCGACAACAGTTCTACGTGTTGTTGGCGCTGCTGCATGTCCAAGTTTATACAGCTGACAAAACTACTATCCTTACTCCGTATAGCTCTCTACTAATTTGCTGTCGCAATTGGTGCTTCTTCTTTCGGGTGAAACTGCAACATTTTATTGCGATAGCAATTATATGGACACTCCAAAGCAGATTTCTGCCGTCGGCGTCGCCGTCGCCGTCGCCGTGAGGTTCCGTATGACGTCAAAGGCGATGAAATTGTCGCCGCGCGCCGAACGCTGTATGTGCGAGTGAAAGGGCGCGAGGGACGCGCGCTTTCACGGGGAGTGAACGCACGGCGAAGAACAAACGCGCGTTCTGCGCCGTGCTCCCTTAAGGGCTGCAGAATTAAGCGTCTCTGTTCTCCTTTACAATCACCATATATGTAAAGCAAACGTGACTTCTTCAGACATGCGAAAGGCCGTGGGGGGGGGGGGGGGAAGGGGGGCGACGTTTAGCTGCGGCACAAAATGCCTATTTATATAAAAAAGTTGTCGCAGTTTCACCCGAAAGGCGAAGCATCAATTGCGATAGCAACTTTGTAGAGAGCTATACGGAGTAAGGATAGTAGTTTTATCCGCTGTACAAACTTGGACATGCAGCAGCACCGGCAACACACAGCACTGTTGTCGACGCCGTCGGCGTTTTGCCCGCGTTCGCACAAAATTGCGTGCGGCGTTGGTGACTGTTTCCGTGCGTCAGAAGAAGGCGCGTTTGCTCTACATATATGGTGATTGTCAAGGAGGAAAGAGACGCCTAATTCTGCAGCCCTTAAGGGAGCACGGCACAGAACGCGCGTTTGTTCTCCGCCGTGCGTTCACTCCCCGTGAAAGCGCGCGTCCCTCGCGCCCTTTCACTCGCATATGCAGCGTTCGGCGGCGCGCGGCGACGATTTCATCTCCATTGACGTCATACGGAACCTCACGGCGACGGCGACGCCGACGGCAGAAATCTGCTTTGGAGTGTCCATATAATTGCTATCGCAATAAAACGTTGTGAGGCGAGAAGGTGGTAAAGACTTCCGACGCTGCTCGACGAGTGTTCCATTCTGATCTCGTGGAAAACCTCCGAGCCGCCCCCAGATGCTCCGGCAACAGTCACCAACGCCGCGCGCGTTTTGTGCGAACGCGGGCAAAACGCCGACGGTGTCGACAACAGTGCTGTGTGTTGCCGGTGCTGCTGCATGTCCAAGTTTGTACAGCTGATAAAACTACTATCCTTACTCAGTATAGCTCTCTACTAAGTTGCTATCGCAATTGATGCTTCGCCTTTCGGGTGAAACTGCGACAACTTTTTTTAATGCGAAGCATTTCTTGGCGAACATTTGCTACTTTGACAGTATCTATCTGTCTACTATCTATCTATCTATCTAGCCGCCTACATCTTTGTGCTCCCCTGGCCGTTTCGTTACCTTGGTATGTACCACAATTGGCATACTATGACAAGAGGATATGGTGAACATAAATGAAATGTCATGACATGAATATCATAACATGCGTGTCATGTAGGTCATGAAACAGCTGCCTACGCAATGGTGCTCTCGTGGTCATTTCGTTAACTTGGTAGGTACCAAAATTGGCATAGTATGACAGGAGTGTATTACAAACATAAGTGATAGGTCATTACATAAATGTCATGACGATGACTCAGCGAAAAATATGAACACTCAAAAACAGCTGTAATGCGATCTAACGTTGGTACTAAGTGAAGGAAACACTAAAAGATGATGGTAGAAATCAGTCATGACCATGACCAAGCAAAAAATGACAATGACTCAGCGAACAAGATTAACACTCAAAAGCCGTTAAAATGGGTTCTGACGTGGGTAATAAGTGAAGGAAACACTAAAGGATGATGGTACAAGTCATAGTCATGACCATGATTCAGCAAAAATGACAATGACTCAGCGAAAAAAAAAGAACACTCAAAAACCACTGAAATGTTTGGGACGTGGGTACTGAGGGAAGGAAACACTAAGAGAGAGAATAAAACATTTATTATTGAAAATTAAGAGCCGTTTTGTGGTCGGACCTCCTAGTCCGGAAGACCATTGGCTTTTGCCGCCGTCCGGGCTCGGTTGACCAGGGCTGGTTGCTGTTCTGGGTCCGAGCTGGACAGGGTCGCCTCCCACTCGTACTGTCGTCGGATTATGCTTGGCCGATATTTGCGGATTCTGTTGGCACGCCCAGACCATGTGGTATAACGTGGCTGTTTGGGGACAGAATTTGCATTGCGGATTGTATGTCATAGAATCTATCTTTGATAATACATAAGGATTTGAAAAGGACAATGTGTGTAAGCGTCTCCATGCTACCTGCGTTGCCTTATCTAATTTGGGATTAGGCGGGGGTAAAGTGCGTCTACTCAGCCGGAGGTGTTGTAGGATTTCTGAATATGAAAGAAGGGGCTGAGGATCGTCCTGGTCAGCGAGAAGTTGTGCTGTGGAGCAATCGGCGGAAACACTAACGGATCGTGGCAGATGTCAAAGTCAAGACCATGACTCAGCAAAAATTAGAACGACTCATCGAAAGAAGTTTAACACTTAAAAACCAATGGAATGGGTACGGACGTGGGCACTAATTGAAGGAAACACTAAAGGATGATGGTAGAATTCATAATCATGGGCATTACTAAGGCGTTCGCCTTAAGGTCTCTTAGGGGTAGCTAAAGGGACTCCTGAGGACTCATGACATGAATGTCACAAGATGCATGTCATGTAGGCCATGAAATAGCCGCCTACGTCTTGTTGCTCTCATGGTGGTTTCGTTAACTTGATAGACTCCCCGCACACTGCTTCTCATAACATCGATTCCACAGGGCGTGGGATCGGCCGGCTTTTTCCCTGGGTGAGTAAACTGCAATCAACTGCTGATGGTGCAGTAGAGTATACTGGGCGGCTTCTTCAATTTCCGGAATAAATTTGGCTGATTAAGCCAATAGAGAGTTAAAGATTTAAACCATGGTTCATGTTATATGTTTGCCCATAACGTTACCTAAATAAAGCACCATTTTAGTTTTCATGATTCCGAAGACTTTGGTGCACAATTGCCAAGAGTGATCTCATGAAAGAAGACCGATAATGATGCGCGGTGTCACCAAGTATCTTTTTTGTTCTCGTTCTCTCCATATAATTTTTCTTTTATACACCATAAGGTACGCCTAACCCGCCGGTCACAAAGCTGACGGGTACTGAGAATAGCGTATGCGATTAATTTGCATTCAATAGTTACAACTTTACGAAATCACTAAAGACGAAATTATTAATGGGCAACACAATCAAGGCGAAAGTTCAGCGAAATAATGTTCCGAAAATATATTTTTCCTTGGTTTATACAATAGTTTGAAACTATGACAACCGTCTTGAGGCCATCTCACAGGGTTTACAGCTACGCCTAAAGCAGCAGTTGCTGTTCTGGCTTAATGCAACGGCGAAATATAAGCCGCACTTTGCAACTAGTTCGGAGATGGGAGCTGAAAAGCGTCCGCAGAGACGAATTGCTCGTCCTCGCCGCCTTTGTCGCTGGGCGTCGTGTTCCTGGTGAAGCACCACTCATCGCTGACAGCGGACAGCGCCGTGAGCATCGAGAGCTCGCTCTCCGATATCGGCTCCGGCTCCTCTTGTATCGTTCCCAACGAAGTCTTGCGGCTAGCTTTCCCCATCAGAGCGAACCGACTCCTGAACCTCCTGATATGGTGGGCGGAAGGAGCGAATCTCGGGTAGTACTCGTTAATCAGCTCAAAACTGGGGCATTTCTTGGGAAGCCCTATAGCGTGACCGTCGGTCGTGCCAAGCTGTGGCGGCGACCCGCAAAGAACCAGTGCCTCCTTGGAGCGCGTGGAGACCTTTGGCGTTGACGCTTTACGTCGAGGCAAACCGCTCGCTTCAGTCGCGATCGCCTGCTCGGTGGAAATCAATGAGGAACTGTCGTCGACACTTGGCGTCAACGAGCTTTTACCGCCGCCGATGAATTCGACGCTTTCCTCTTGACATGTTTCGTCGTGCCTCCGGGATTTGCCGACTATGGGAAGACAACGGCTGCGCGGTCTCCTTGGACGGTGGCTCCGATTCTTCGGCTGCATAATAGCGGAAGAACCGTGTCGCCTAGACGAGAACCAGATGCTGCCGTCTTCGGCGCAAAGCTCCTCGCAGGATGTCTCGCGCTGTTTGGAAGCGCTGGAATGCGTCTTCCCGCCGTCGCCTAGCGTGGTAACGTCTTCGCGTGCAGTGTGAAAGAACTGTGACAAGACGAGAACCAGCGGGAGAGCCGCTACAAGAAGGCTAATAGCCACAGCGAGGGCCAAGGCCATGCCGAGGTGATTTCGCAGAAACTCGTCGCAGAAGTGGTCCAAGGCTTTCGTCAGGGCGTCGAAAAGAGGTCTGCAGTTACCGGCCGCCGGCTGGCGCCCTGCGTTCCAGCTCGTCAGGACCGACACTGACGTTCTCTTCGCCTCATCTTCAGCCGACACTGTTGTCTGCGACGCAATGGAAGTAGCCAAAATGCGCAGGGCAGCAATGGAAGCTCCGTCACCGGCGCACTTCGTCAAGATGAGTTCTGGTGTGAGTGATGAGAACAGCACGCCACGTTCGGCATCAGGCCATGCCATTCGGACCAACCTGTTAGGGCGCAAGAATGTCGACTGCCTGCAAGGTGCGCACACATAGCACTCTCCCAGGGTTCCCGTCGAGGACACGACCATCAAGACAGGCGTGGCCAGAGTGAGAAAAAGCATGATCAGCGCCGCGTTCGCCAACATTATCACAGTCGTGCGTCGATTTGTCCTCACACGCTCCACTCGTAGAATGGCGCAGTTGCGAATACCTGAGGCAATGCCAAATCCGAGCAAGGCCAGTGTGATGCAGAACAAAACCATGACGACTGGAGTCGCGACCAAATCGACGATCGTTGCCCTAGACCAAAGCTTCGTGCGCTGCTCAAACGTTGCGATGCTGACCTCCAGCCGGTCGATGCTTGCGAGAGTGCGATTGAGCTGCAGGTGCAAATCGTCACGTATCAGGTCGCCCGCATCTGGAATCGCAGCTCCTGGCAAAAGCATCCTGGCGGGAACGTTCTTGCAGCGGCGCAGCTTGGTCGCGATCGAATCGATGGCGGAGGCAGCAACGAGGCAGTTGACGGCAGATATTCGGGCCACGGTCTCGTTCGGCAGGACTTGGTAAAGGAGCTTCTTCACGCTTTCCGAGACGGCGACGTCGGCATCGGCGAGTTCTAGCAGCAAGTCACCGACGGTTTGGTTCGCGTACCGACGCAACTCATCCATCGCTCTTTGGAACGCTGCTGGCAGCAGTCGCAGCGCATCCGCCAGGGCTGTCTGCAAGGCCATCATGGCGGTCAGGTCGGCCAACGCGAAAACGGCGATCAGGCCGAGCAGCACGCAGCAGGCGAGGCAGCAGCGCGGAGCGGTCGGTCTCCTCGGTAACGGCACGCGGCCTCCCGTGACGCAGGCGACGAAAGCGAGGGGAACCACGGCTCCCAGCAGAGCCACGACGCCCAGGAGGAGGCCGATGAGGAAGGCGCGCAGTCTCGGGTGCTGCTGGTACATGAGGTCGAGGAAGCCGGCGAGTCCGCTGACGCGCGACGTAAGCTCGGTGAAGAAGATGTCGGTTGCCACGTCGTCGTCCCCTCCGGTGGGCTTGCCCAGGAAGCGAGCGGCGATGCCGGCGGTCGTGCCCCAGGCGGAGAGAACATTCGTCCAAGGACTCGACTGCTCCAGAGCTGGAGCTGTTGAAACAGTCTCCGCACGCGTCGAATCTGGATAATATTCCGTCCCGTCCGAAGGCTGCCAATAACCAAAGGGCGCGGAGTACATCGTGTCGTTTGCTGTGGAAAAAATCCGCTTCTTCTTGCTTCTGCACTTCTTCTTCTCCCAATGGTGGGCACGAGAGCATGAAGGCACGGATGTGTGCGCACACGCGTGCACGCCAGGGACGTTTCCGGCCGTTGTCTTAACACACCATGTAGGTTTAGCATAATTATCAACGCAAGCATACGCATGACAAGTTACCTCTATAAATGGAAGAAGTCCTCAATGCTGCTATGCAAATTATAAGCGTACAGGCGAATGAATACTTGCGACCCCACTGCGCACGGTGTAAGAGGAAGACGTTCATGAACTCATGACTTGCGCTCACTCCGTTTCAGCTAAGTCTGGCCGGATTAAGAAGGTCCTAATTCAAGTGTCGTGCAGACACAACTTAGAAGACACTGATTACGAAAGTAATAACATTTAAAAGCCGACATACCATCCATGGCTATGATTGTAGAGTGTACAGTCTAAAGGATGCCCCACATTCAGCGTTTTGCCGGCGTTTGCTGGCGTTTCGTCACCCGGCGCCGCTCAGCGTCAAAGCTGAGGGAGGTGCCAAGCCATAACGTCGTGCTCAAGACACACCAGAAATCTCGCCGCCGCCGCCCCCGCCGTCGGAAGCCGCTCGATGAGCGCCGACCCACGGCCGCTCGATGAAACGCACGAGGTGCGGCCTGCCACATCGCGCCGCGAAGTAGAGTAACCTAAAATATGGGAGAGTGTCCAAAGCGCCGCGGGAATGCATGGGAGGAGCGAGGACCTTTTTGTGTGAACTCCCGCGCCGCGGCGCTGCTGTACCGGACCCGTAGGCTTTCTCCGCTGCGGAAGCCGCGCCAAGGCGGCGGGCGTCTGCTATGAGCCTGTTATTTTGGTTGCTATTAGCCAACATCGCAATAATTTGGGATATATTAAGTACCACGTCACCGCAAGGTAATACCGCAGTGACTCACCACACAGAGAACGCGTTTGCCGGCTGTGAATACGGGTATTTTGTGTATTTCCTTCTAGCTCGCTTGGTCCGCGCATACGCGGCTGTTTGAGTAACACATTCCGCGCACTTACTTCGTTTAGTGATGCGTGGAATGAGAAACTTGATTGTGCTGCTAGAAGAAAATAACCTGGAGATCGCGAGGATAACCAAGAGAACGTAGCAGATGTGGCTATAGCTCATGCTAACGCTTTTACGTACACCCTATCGTTTCCTGTCTTTTATTTCATGCATTTGATTTGCTTTACAAGACGGAATCCCGCGCTCTGTTGTTTCTTTATTAAAGCGAAATCCTTAACTGGGCTCTTGGGAAGCGGAATGTGTCTGTTGGCCGATGAAGCAGTACCAAAAATAAATACAAACCGCGTAACTCTCGCAGCTCGTTCACTTGGTATATATACCAAAGTATACTGTGGAAAGGCACAAATGTGTGACTAAGATGACTGATGGGTCAGTCATCTTCAGTGTCACCCATGTAGAAAAATAAACTTTTGCAACATGTCGCCCTGAATCACGCAAGCGAACCACGCATAATGTAAGCCTGCTGGAAGAAAAACGCGGTCGGTTTGTTTGTAACTTGACATACTTGCACTCAAGTCACGATTAACGATAACAATATGGCGTGTGGTCATAAGACGACGGCCAGAAATCCCTCTGATACGGTGGGTGTGACGATAAAAACGTGTTGAATGCCAATCTCGATCTCAAAGTGTCGAACCCACCCATATATCATGAAGAACTGAGAGCAGATGTAAAGGATAATAATAGTAATGATAACTTCTGGAGTTATACACCCAAAAATCACAATATCGCTATGAGAGACGCTGCAGTGGAGGGCTCCGATAATTTCGACCACCTGGGGTTCTTTAACGTGCACCTAAATCTATGAACACGGGTGTTTTATGCATTTCGCCCCCATCGAAATGTAAGCCGTCGTGGCCGGGAATCGAACCCGCGTCCTCGAGCATAGCACTACAACCTAACAAACCACAGAGCTATAGCACGGCGTCTATAGGTAAAGGGCACGCGAGAAATATACGCGGCAAAAAACAAGACAAACCAAAATAAATGGAACGCTAACTGTGCAACATTGTATACGTATGCATCATTTCATAATTACGAGCAAACGTCAGAAAACGAAAATGATGGATTACGCATGTGCAAGCTCGTCTTTCGCCTTCTTGTGTTGCAAGAGCGCAACAACTAAGCGAATTTTAATATGAAAGTAACTTTAGGAAAATTTATTGCGTATGCTCGCTGGTTCGTACACAGCAAATATACTTACTGATCAATAACTACGTACTTGTAGTTACGTAATGAAAGAGGCAACAAATCACCAGAACATAAACTTTTCATTTTTTGCTGTTATTGAAGGTAACTGTTTTAAGGATATGTAGAATCAATAGCGATGTTTGTAGTTCATCAAAGACAGTAATTTTCAAGATGATATTCCACTCAATATAATGCAAGCACAAACATCGTCACGCGCCATGAATGCTTGTTAGTTTACGTAAAAAATCACACGTTACGCAATAACTATGATATAATGAGAAGTTACATGTCGGTAATTTCAGACAGGATTCACGAATGATTAAAACAAGGCTATAGGAGTAATAACTTTCACATAACAAATTAGTAAATGGCTAGGCCAATAGTAGCTATCTATTCAATTCAATGTAGAAAAAAAATATTTGTTCAGCTATTGGCTGGATCGAATGACTTTTCTTTGGAATGTCTGAAGTTGGAAAAAAAAAGCCTCGCTCATGGTGAACCTTAAGGTACATCATGCGCGAAGTTTGTATTGAATAGATAGCGTACAGCGAGAATTGTTCATGTACGCAATCTCTGAAGCGAAATAAAGCAACAATATTGCGGTGTTAGGGCCGTCTTTGCTCTTTCTCTTGCTTCCCTTACACCTTCTCACTCTGCTCTGTTCAAATAAAATATTGTCGTGGCTAAAAATATTCGAATAAATACATATGCATATAACTGTAAACCACTATTGACCGTGAGCGAAAAGCGCGTATATGGTGAGCGAAGCGGTCACTGCACGCACGTAAGTATTTCACTTGACTGCGCGAGTAATTTAGTTTTTTCGTTACTCCTATTCTTGCAAGCATGGTGCTATTGCCCGCGTACCCATGCGAATAACGTTTCGTTTTTTGACGTTCTTTCCTTGCGTGGGCTCATTTAGCGCGTTTCTACGCACGCGCAGTTACCGTAATACCGTTCCCGAACTCTAGCACCGGAGCTAGGCCGCGCTGATGAGTTTGATACATTAGTTTTGTAGAGTTAGCTACACTGGCCTAGCCAAGCCCGTTTCGCGCGGCACATCAAGAGCCGTGCTGCGCATGCGCAAGGATCAGTGATGTCACACGGCTTGCGCACCGCAGCCACCGGAGCCGGCACCTCTCGCGCACTCCGTCGCCGCCGCGCGCGACTCACCGCCGCCGGTCTGCGCATTCCAGAGGAGTGACGTCGTAGCCGTGGTAGACGCACTGGCGCCGGCGCGCGCTCGCTGTGCAGTCGCCGTCTGACACTGCGCTGGAGCCGCTGCGCTTCTGACTGGCGTTTGCCAGTGTGGTATAGCCATGGAGAAGGAGAGCGCAAATGCTGCTCATAGTCTGCATCTATGTCAGGAATGGGATTGCTGCCAGTGAACTGCCAAACGTAGCGGTGCCTAAGGGTGAAGCCTGTGCCGTTCAGCTTGACGAAAGTGGTGTGATAATCGAAGCCGTGTATGTGCCACCGAACAATTCCGTTAAAGACACTATAGACGTAGTAGCTACGTGTATACCTAGTCGGGCGGCAAGTGAACTGTGTGTGGTGGCTGGTGACTTCAATCGTGCTTCAGACTCTCTTTGTGTTCCTTTGAAGGACAAGTTTAACCTCAACTTAGCCAGTCTTCCAACTGCACAGACGACCCAATGGGGAAGCAGCATTGATCTTGTCTATCAGAGACAGACAGACAACTCCAAATACTGTGTTGGGGCCATAGAGATGGCAGCGTGTTACTTCACTGATCACCGAGCCGTCTTTGTGGCAATAGAGAAGCAACGTGACGTTGAGCAAAAATAAATATACATGTGCCACACAATACATATACCGCGTGTGTGTCATTGGAGCAGCTGTAAGCATGACAATCAAGCTAATCCTTGACAATCTAGACAACCAGGAAAGCTAAGAATAATCAGCTGAACCTTTGCTAACACTACGTATATCCTGGCATAGCCGAGCTAAGCCACTGCAACTTTTTTGTATTATCTTGCTGGCCAAGTACAAAGAAACGCTCTAAGATGGGTAAGCTCCATGCAGCACCACGCTGTTGAAGTTAAATAGAGTTTAAGTGCTTTGCGTGGAAGATGAACGCAAAAAAAGTTGCAGTGGCTTAGCTCGGCTATGCCAGGATATACGTAGCGTTAGCAAAGGTTCAGCTGATTATTCTTAGCTTTCCTGGTTGTCTCCTACGCTCAACCGCTAATTGCCAGGCAACTACTTCGGGATCCGATGAGTCAAGCTTCTCCGTTCTTCTGCGCTGTTGAGCAGCATTTGCGCTCTCCTTTTCCATGGCTATGGGCGTCTTGCGCTGGAGTTTGAGGTATAGTAGCAGCGCCTGGTGGCGGCGAAAAACGTCATCTGGGTAGTACCAGCTTGGATAGTATTGAGCCCTGGCTGTGGCGAAGCACGTTTCTAGCCCGCGTTTTGCGTCGATTCGCACTTTTTTCTGCCCTGTTTCGAGTGCTAAAAGGCTCGTCACTTCCCACAGACCATGGAGACCAGGCTGCGAGCTGGCCGCAGCCTATAGTTTTACGAAAACGGACTCTCCGTGTGCCGTGGGACGTAATGCTGGAAGCAGAAGACATCGGCGACGCCGATCCGGAGAGTCCTAGCTCAGCCTCGAAAAAGCGTCATCGTCGTTACTGCTGCGTCGTGGGCTGCCATGAACAAGAAGGCCTGAATCCCAACATCAGATTCTACCGTTTTCCTTCAAGGCCTCACGCTGCGGAGTGTCGGGCGCGCTGGATAACTGCAGTTCGTCGCGCTGGGTAAGCGAAATGGAGGACCGAAATAGCAGCAGGCATGGCTGGTGATTCACGATTCGAGACCCGACCACAGCGACAATTAACAATTCGACTGGTGCGAAGTGGTGAAGTGACCAGGTGTGTGCGAATGACCACAAATGGTCGGGCTGATTCGGTGACAATTCACACCCCACTACGAGCAGCACAGGTTAGAGAGTTGAACGTGCTCATCCTTGACCTCAAGCCAGTACGTTGAGGCAGCACAGCAAGGTAGCATTGATTACAGCACATCGATGTTCGAGCGCTGTCATTAAAAGCTACATCAAGCGAGCAGTGCACGAGCACGCGCTGCAGCGCGATTCGCACGTACTACGTACGTTACTGCGAGCTTATATGCATTACATCAGTTATTTATCAATTGCTAGACAGATGGCCGCTACTACAGCGCAGGCATAACTACTTGTCTAGCGGCATGCCGTCAACGAACATTGCAGGAGACCCGCCGTTTCGCGGCATGTCGAAAGACCGCTGCCGTCGCGGCGCGTACGATCGTGCGCTCGAGCAGTTCGTACACCGCGGCATGCTGAAAGACCGCTGCAGTCGCAGCGCGTACCATCGTGCGCTCGAGCAGTTCCGTACACATGTCTGCTTATCGCTGCTGTGAATTCATTTATAGAAAGCATTTCCTCGCGTCTGTGCGCCTGAATCTAGCAGCGTGCAATTCTTACCTGAAGTTCAACTGCGCACGTGCGTGACTCGCTTCACTTGCGATTGACACCGCGCGAAAACTTCGCCGCTTATTTCTTGAACGGCGTACACGTATTCGGCGTTGCATAATTTCTTGCCTTTACGCAGCATGCCAACCATGGAAAAATCTTCGGCGCCCGATATCCGCTGCAAGCCGTGGTACAACACAACCGAAAGTGGCGGGTCAATATTGTAAACGTGCTTCCCGAAGCAGACGACCGAGCTTGGTACTACCCTGTTTCGGATTGAGGGCGCTTTTTAGCACCATTTTTGCAGCGCCCCCTGGGCAACGCAAGAACCCCATACCACACTGGCAAACGCCAGTCAGAAGCGCAGCGGCTCCAGCGCAGTGTCAGACGGCGACTGCACAGCGAGCGCGCGCCGGCGCCAGTGCGTCTACCACGGCTACGACGTCACTCCTCTGGAATGCGCAGACCGGCGGCGGTGAGTCGCGCGCGGCGGCGGCGGAGTGCGCGAGAGGTGCCGGCTTCGGTGGCTCCGGTGCGCAAGCCGTGTGACATCACTGATCGTTGCGCATGCGCAGCACGGCTCTTGATGTGCCGCGCGAAACGGGCTTGGCTAGGCCAGTGTAGCTAACGCTACAAAACTACAGCGCGTAGCAGACGACCCTCGCTTCCCGCGCGCGAAAAGCCCACGGGTCCGGAGCAGCTGCGGCGAGGCGCGGCAGTTCCCAGAAAAAGGCCCTCGCCTGAGCCGGCGCTTTGGACACTCTCCCATATTCTAGGTCACTCTACGGCGAAGTATGGGTACGGTGGCTAGATGGGTAGGTGTGCCGACCGAGCGTAGTTGCCCACTTCTCCGCATCATGACGCAGAAGTGGCGCTGCGGACAGTAGAACGGCTGAGCTGCGCGCAACGGCGGCTGCGCTGTGTAGACGAGCAGCGTGTTTGATAGTATTGCTGCCTCTGCTCTAGCTTTGAAGTGCGCGCTATACAATGGCGTTTCGAGCAGAGTAAGCAAAGCCAGAATGGGGAATTTGTTACTGTCGTCTACTCAGAAGACACGATATGCTGAAGTAAATTTTCTAGCTTGGCGATTGGTCACATATATTTTTGGTACAAATGCGGCGCTCCAGCTCATTGCATTAAATGCGTAGATGCATTTTTTCCATGCATAAAACAAAACTGCAGTGGTTTTATACGGTATATGGAAACGTGTTTACGTGATATTTAGTGAGTTCTAGTGTTTCAATTTCGAGAAATCTAGCTATTGTTTTATTGCTGCCTCAGTTGCGCGGTATTTAAATTGTTACTCGACGAATTGTGTTGATAAGTGCATATGGTTCACTGTTTGATTGCAATAAAATAAAGCAATACGTCTTGGGCTAGATTCATGAATATATTTAAAATACAAGAAACGCTCTCATAACCTGACGCACCAACATAAATAGCCTAGCGCCAGCAAGGTCGCAACGTTGGTCCACCATATCATAACATTATTCACAGCACACGCCTCCGCTTCAGGTGATTCCTCTTCTCCCTGTTGCTTTCACGCACCATGTTCTTGCCCTTGACAAGAAAGTAAAGGCGTGTAATCGAATAGAACTTCACAACATCGTTTGTGAGCTCTTTCTTGTGCCGCTCACAGCCGATCAAATTCGGAAGATTCAGCTGCAGAAAGAATGTAAAGTTGGCGATACTGTTGCTTCGTAACTCATTTAAACTGAAGCACAGCTTGAAGGCGTCTTCGAGCAATGCTACCAGATTTTTTTTTTAGTGCTTCAAAAGGGAGCAACAGCCCTGCCCTACTCATTCTGTTGAATTCAGTAATGTCCCTGAGCAATCGGAGCACTTGGTTCTTTGCAGGAACTTCCTTGCTACATAGCCTGCTATATAGAATATAAGCCTAGAGCCACTTTTCTTTTCCCTGTAGCAGCGCAGCGGTGCTCGATGTCGCAAGCGCTGAGCACTTCATGTGCGGCTTGCAAATTCCCAATGTCGAGGAGCTCATAGACGGACGCTTTTCTGTGTACGGCTTCCTCATTAACGTCGCCGATACTGAGCAAGCTACTGTGCAGCCCGGGGCGAACATTTCCGCTGTCAGACAGGGGAACATTTTCGCTGTCTTTCTCACAAATTTAGAGCCCGACTTGCAGTTCGGAGCGAAGCAGTAAGTCTCCTTGGTGGTCTTCTTTGGTGGAGCAATGCCGCCGCTAATCTCGCTGGTCATTTTTCCGACCTGGGACATTCCACATCGCTTAGCAACTTGCAAACAGTACGAGAGACGCGGAGCTCTTCGCCTTTGCAACTGACACGAACAGACGACATACAACTATTAAAATACGGGCTTTATTTTTTGCTCGCCGAAACCCCCCTGTGGCAAACGACGCGTGCTGCGGAACCGTTCTACTGGCCACAGCGCCAATTTTGCGTCATGACGCGGAGAAGTGGTGAACTACGCTCCAGACGCGCCGGTCGGCACACCTACCCATCTAGCCACCGTAGTATTGGCGGAGCTGTGACGCGAAAGCTGACATTTGCCGCTGCTCTTTTAGGGGTGGCGCTACTGTTTCGGGGTTGCTCTCCCTCCGGTACAGTGGCCACTGTACCTCCAGGAAGGCGCCGCGGGAGAGATTTCGCGTCTTGCTTGCACGCCTTTTGTCCGCACACGTGGTAGTATAAATGTGTTGAAGTCCTTGTCGTGTTGCATGTGGCACTATCCCGCACAACTGCTGCGTGCCGCTGTGTTACTAACACAAGAAAAGAACCATTTATCAGGGACCCCGAGTTTCCGAGCGACACGGAATGCCGTGAAGCATGGCTAAAAAAAAACATTTCGCGACAGGGACAAATGGCAAAGGAAAAAAACATTTTGGAGCCGAGGGACACGTTTTAATTGGTGTGTTCGCTTCACTTCACGGACGGCCACACCGAGGAACTGTGCAAGGAGTTCCTAAGCAAATTGTTACAGACGCTACTGGCGAACTGGCCCGGGCCCTGAATGCAACTGTGGAACGGTTAAAACTCACCTACCAGCCTCCGTCACGGAAGGTAGTACGATTTTAAAGCTGTTGAACGAGGCACTTTTCCGTGGCTTCACATCGTGTTAATAAAGAAAATGACAATAGGCACAGCCTCCCTCGATCTTTCTTTTTTCTTTTCACTATTGCAATTGCTGTATTCACGCTGAACTTTTTTTTTTCACTGCATCGTCTTTACATAAATAGGATACACATCGGCAATGTGGCTGAATGTACAATCCGTTATAAACTGCCATCCAACCCATTTTTCTAGAAAGGTGAAACGAAAGAAATCTTGCAGAAAATAGTTCTACAAACCTATGTCATTAAGCACGCATTTGTAAGAAGTTTCATATTACACGGTTCTTTTTCTTTTCTTACCATAGCAAGTGCTCTATTCATGCTGAACAACTTTTTCCACGGCATCGTCTTTACAATAATATGCCACATGCCGGCAATGTGGCTGAATGTACTATCCGTTATAAACTGCTACCTATCCAATTTTTCTGGAAAAGTGAAACTAAAAAAATCTGCCATAAAATAGTTATACAAACCTATGTCATTATGCACGCGTCTTTAAGACCAGCAAACAAGCACGTTAAGCGAGGCAAGTAAATAAGCACACTCCACAAAAGCGCCCACTGTATCAGCATACCGCCTATCGATAAAGAACTCGCCAGTTCTCTTGAACTATGGTCACAAGGCTCGAAACCAGCGGCAGAAGTGCGCCGTGCTGGCCTATGTGAGCCTTTTAGCGGCTCAATACTGATTCCTGGGTATATTGATATCCTTGCAGGCAGCGTTGATATTTTATTTCATATTTTGGAAACAAAAAGCACAACTCTCGCTTCAATAAAATGTAAACACGAAGCATGCGGACGGCGCCAAAGAAACGCTCCCATCCGTGCGCCTGTCCCGGAGTAGTGGCGCCGCTGCGGTGGCGCGGAGAACTAGTCGCCTCGCAACGGTTTCGGGCGACGTGGCAGGCCGCACCTCGAGCGGCTGTGGCCGACCAATCAGCGCCTGGCCGCGGCCGCGCTGCTGGTACTGCTGGCAACTTTTGAAAGCGACTTCCGCAGCAACCAGTTCCCGTGCGCGCCACCATGGGGCGCCGTTGTCTCGTCGGCGATAAAACCCCTTGATGTTAGAAAGTAGCGACACGCTTCGATCTACGCCGCAACACCCTCGCCGGCGCGGTCAACCTCCTCTTTTTCTCCCCCTCTTTCGCGGAGGCAGCGCATCCGCCACGCTGAATGGCTGCGGCGCTCGAGACTACCCCGTCAGGTGACCCTGACGTCACGAAAACGGCGCGAAGCTTGCTTTCGCGCGCCTTTAGTTTCTCCCGCTCGCCATGACAAGTCCAAGTGGTGGTCGCCCTGCCGCTCCGAACGTGTGTTTCCCAAGTTTTTCCATCCTTTCGTAGGAATCTTAGATTCGTTCTCCGTGAAAATGCCTTGCTGCTGCGCGTTTCAATGCAGCAGCAGGAAAGAGAAAGTGCAAGCCTTATTTTATATCCCCCGAGGTGAACGGAATGTCGTGCGTCGGAAGCAGAGGCTCCATAACATCGGGAGAAGGGATTTCGCCCCTTCTAAGCACGCCGTTCTTTGCGAGGGGAATGTTGCAGCGTTCCTCATATTTGTGGATGAAGTTGCATGGAGATTTTAATGCTCTTCGCATAGCCGGACTCTTCGTTCAGTTTAATACAGAGCACCGATAACTGTGCATATACTTTTTTTAAGTGAGTCGGCTGAAATTTTCGTTGCTTCTTCGAGCCGTGACAAAGCTTTTTGTGTTTTCGCGCGTGCGTTAGTTTTCAAATGTATGTAATTTGTGAGTTAATGCCTGTAACTCACATTTTGTAGTTGTGTGCGTGTGTGTGTGCGTGTTTGTGTATGTGCGTGTGTGTGTGCGTGTATGTGTGTGCATGTATGTGTGTGCGCGCGTGTGTGTGTGTGCGTGTGATCCTTGCGCCTGATACTTGTGAAGCCAAGGAACTATTTTACTCTTATTGCGTGCTTATTGTATCTTTGCAAAGTTTCAATACTGCGAGCATTTTTTTTCTTCATGTACTTTATGTTGCGAAGGCATGAACCGCAATATATAGGTAGATAAGTGGTATTATGTATTATTCGCGCATGCTCATTAAGTACAAGCCACGCGCTTCTGATAATCTCCCTCAATTCTGATAAACTTGACATCTTGAAGTCTGTAAGTTAATTATCAAGTGCCAGTCTTAAGTTTCCGTGTAAGCAATCAGCCTTTTTTAACACGAAAGTGTTTTATGCCGGGGTCCACCAAGACTTCACTGACGTATTTCCGTCACGGAAATACGTCAGCTTACAATGTACACGAAGATAATACAAAGAAAGAAACCAGAAGAAAAAGTTCCACAAACATGCAAAATTTGGAAATCGAACCCACGACCTCTCGGTCCGCGACGATAGATCGCCGAGCGTTTAACCCATTGCGCCACAAACGCATTTGCAGAGAGCTACACAGACGTGCCTTATATATCTAACACTCCTCCGTGTACCCGCGCTCTTGCTCGGGGCGGTGCCGCCGCCTACGAGCAGAAAAGAGAAGTACTGCATTATGACACTAACGCGCACCGACAGTGAACGCTTCGGTGGTCTCAGCACTACGACGCCTCGATGCCAGCATTCGAAGGGACGCTGGCATCAAGAAGCACTACCAACGCCACCTAGGTGGCGTTCACCGTACTCAGCACAGCGGAGCGTGGCCTCCGCAATTAGCTCTGAAAATGTTTCTGAAGTTGATCGCGGAGGCTGCAATTACGACGCGCTGTACGCGCTGATTTGACTCGGTGACGATTCAGTTACGTGCTTTGTCTTGCGCGTTGTATTAGTGTGTCAGTTACGTGCTTCGTCTTTCGCGTTGTGCTAGCGTGTGCAGCGTAGTGCTGCTTCCATATGCACGACGGTTGCTCATGGTCATCGACGTTGGTAGTCGTGATGGAGGAGACGTGCCACCAGGCGTCAGCGTGGGTGCATCAACGCCTAAGGGCGCTTTAGCCACAAAACACCAATAGACATTATATATCAATGTGCAATAAACATTACACTACTTCTGTGAAGACACGTTTCACTTTCGTGTTCTATACCGATTCCTATATAAGAGGGATCAACCACATTTTTTTTTAGAGAGAGAGAGACTTAGGTTACTCCCAGAGGTGATGGAATGTAATTTCTCGTCGTTTCATAGTGACGGAATACAGGCGCGTGTGTAAAGTTCTATGTTGGCTGTTTCGCAAACACAGCACGTATTTCGCACAGTGGCATTGGTACAAAGGCTTTTGGCCCACTCATTTTGGCGAATTCACTTTAAGTAAACTATCACATTTCTTCTTGGTTACCTTCTCTGAGCCTTTTAAGAGCGAAGATTGTGAACCGAATTCTCGTTTATACTCTACGCTGCTTATATTGTATGCACCCAATACACCTCCGCGTTACGGACAACCCAAGTGGCGACGTAGAGGTAAACAGCTCAGCCACTGCTTGGTACTCATTTTTTCGGAGCGCTTCCGCTTGTATTTATCGAAGCGTCCTAAAAAAATGGCACGACGTTCTATCGGAAACGTACTTTCGTCATGACAGTTTCACAAGGGATAAATTCCCATACAACGCTTCAAAGGGCCGAATAAACAAGCGCGCGCATTGATTCTAATGCGGCTGCAGCGAGCTACTGGAGGGTTCAGCGCCGCGCCGGCCCGGTGAGGGGAAGAAATCCGAGGAGAATTGAGGAGGAAAGCGCGCGCGGGGGGGAGAGTGTCGCTACTTTCTAACATCAAGGGGCTTTAGTCGGCGATAGGGTGCCTCGATGCCAGCGCCGCCGTTCAGGGTGGAGACAACCCCGTTGGCGCCGACATATTGAATCACACGAGCTCAGACTCAGCTACGCTTGCGTTCATAAATAGTGTTGCTCGCGGCGCACTTCCAAGTGCTTTGCCTTGATGAGGATTTTTTATCGGTATCGCATCCGCACATCTTTATAACAGATAGCCGTTAACTCGTCGAAGGTCGAAGACGTAAATGTATGGCGTTGGGAACATGCCCCAAGTTGCCTAATTCAATCACATTTAATATGTCGTGTGTATGTTTGAAGTACGCACTATCTTTTTGCGCTTCGATGCTTGGTATATAAGGTTTGCGACCCCCTGTGTGTGGAAGTTTTTCTTTTTCGCTGTTGTGTTTTGGTTTACACGTCACGCCTCCTTTACCGTAGCCAGCCACTCGCGCACGGCAGTTAGTTTACCTTGCGTTGCGCGTGCTCTTCGCGTTCGTTGCAATTATTTGACGATATCTACGCGCAATTTACCTTTTTTTGCCCACAAAACTGTGTGCTGACAGGATTAAGCTGGTGTAAAAATAACTGCGATGTGAAAATAAGGTTTAGTTAGTGCTGTAGAGAAAAATGTAACGTAACTTGTCTGTGTCATTCTTGCGTAGTACAGACAAGAAACCAAACGATGCACAAAATACATTTACTTAGTAATGTCTAGTACAGTCAATCATGAAAGAGATATGTACATGAAAAATTATATGTACTGTGTGACGCCTGAAGGTTATCTTGAAAGACGAGATCATAAAAAATCGCAAGGTAGGCTCGACACACACAATGGGGCTCTTGCCTTGCCCAGGGGGCGCTGCAAAAATGGTGTTAAAAAGCGCCCTCACACCGAAACTGGGTAGTACCAAGCTCGGTCGTCTGCTTCGGGAAGCACGTTTACAATATGGACCCGCCACTTTCGGTTGTGTTGTACCACGGCTTGCAGCGAATATCGGGCGCCAAAGATTTTTCCATGGGTGGCATGCTGCGTAAAGGCAAGAAATTATGCAACGCCGAATACGTGTACGCCGTTCAAGAAATAAGCGGCGAAGTTTTCGCCCGGTGTCAATCACAAGTGAAGCGAGTCATGCACGTGCGCAGTTGAACTTCAGGTAAGAATTGCACGCTGCTAGATTCAGGCGCACAGACGCGAGGAAATGCTTTTGTATAAATGAATTCACAGCAGCGATAAGCAGACATGTGTACGGAACTGCTCGAGCGCACGATGGTACGCGCTGCGACTGCAGCGGTCTTTCAGCATGCCGCGGTGTACGAACTGCTCGAGCGCACGATCGTACGCGCCGCGACGGCAGCGGTCTTTCGACATGCCGCGAAACGGCGGGTCTCCTGCAATCTTTGTTGACTGCATGCTGCAAGACAAGTATTTATGCCTGCGCTGTAGTAGCGGCCATCTGTCTAGCATTTGATAAATAACTGATGCAATGCATATAAGCTCGCAGTAACGTACGCACGTGCGAATAGCGCGGCAGCGCGCGCTCGAGCACTGCTCGCTTGATGTAGCTTTTAATGACAGCGCTCGAACATCGATGTGCTGTAATCAATACTACCTTGCTGTGCTGCCTCAACGTGCTGGCTTGAGGTCAAGGATGAGCACATTCAACTCTCTAACCTGTGCTGCTCGTAGTGGGGTAGTGAATTGTCACCGAATCAGCCCGACCATTTGTGGTCATTTGCACACACCTGGTCACTTCACCACTTTGCACCGGTCTAATTGTTCATTGTCGCTGTGGCTGGGTCTCGAATCGTGAATCACCAACCATGCCTGCTGCTATGTCGGTCTGCCATTTCGCTTACCCAGCGCGACGAACTGGAGTTATGCAGCGTAGAGCACTGCACGGGCTCGGGCTTACCCGAAAGCCCGGGCCCGGCCCGGCCCGTGGGCCGGGCCGGGCCGGGTAGAGCAGTTTTTTCACGGGCTTGGGCCGGGCTCGGGCACGGCCTGTGCTTTTGACCCGGGCCCGGGCCAGGCTCCGGTTTTTTGACGCGGGCCCGGGCCGGGCTCGGGCTTTCTGCGAGTTATTCTCGGGCTTCTCAACTCTGAAAAACATGTATTTTTCGGTCTCGGGCCGGGTTCGGGCCGGTTTCGAGCCGGGCTCGAGCTGGGCTCGGGCCGGGCTCGGGCTTAAGGTAAAGGGGTGGCGCGCCGGGCCGGGTGGGTAACGTAGATTATTTCCGGGCCCGGGCCGGGCCCGGGCCTCGCCATAAATGTTTTGATTGGGCTCGGGCGGGCCGCCCAATGTAAAAACGGGCCCGGGCCGGGCCCGGGCCGCAAAAATCGGCCCGTGCAGTGCTCTAATCCAGCGCGCCCGATCGCTCCGCAGCGTGAGGCCTTGAAGGAAAACGGTACAATCTGATGTTGGGATTCAGGCCTTGTTCATGGCAGCCCACGACGCAGCAGTAACGACAGTGGCGCCTTTTCGAGGCTGAGCTAGGTCTCTGCGGATCGGCGTCGCCGATGTCTTCGGCTTCCAGCATTACGTCCCACGGCACACGGAGAGTCCGTTTTCGTAAAACTATAGGCTGCGGCCAGCTCGCAGCCTGGTCGCCATGGTCTGTGAGAAGTGACGAGCCTTTTCGCACTCGAAACAGGGCAGAAAAAAATGCGAATCGACGCAAAACTCGGGCTATAAACGTGCTTCGCCACAGCCAGGGCTCAATACTATCCAAGCTGGTACTACCCAGATGACGTTTTTCGCCGCCACCAGGCGCCGCTACTATACCTCAAACTCCAGTGCAAGACGCCCATTCGGGATAGGGAGTTTTTTTCATTTACTCATTACAGGGGGCGTTTCAAGTGAGTACATCAACCTTATTACACAGAATATAAATCAAAAACAAGATTACAAACAAGAAAACACAACCGCGGGTAAAATTAATCAAGATATCCAGCCAGAATACATCAGCTACCATCAAATACGTCGCATCAGCCAAACACATCGATGGCGAGTACAGCACAATTTATAAATAACCATTACAACACTGATAACTACATTAAAAAAAATAAGCAACACTGCATACATATCGCGTACAAAATCCGTAAATGAAACTAAGACAGTCAAATACAGATTAGCAATGTTTTTCACTTCGAAAGTATAGTCCATGATGATGTAGGGCTGTTGACTTTAACAGACGGCGCCCATCCTGTCGATTTCCCTCGTACTGGTCCTCTTCAAAGTGTTTCTAAGTACAAGTAAAACAACAAAAGTGATTATTGATATGAAAAGTTGCCTTGTAAATACAGAGAACCCATTACAGTGCTTAAAAATAAATTTTCGCAGAAGTAATGCTGTATTACCTCGCTTCACACGTTTCGAAGAAATGCACAGGCTACAACAGACACCATGCCAGAAAGCGCCGAAACATTTTGGTCCCATAATGCCCCTAACTCTACTACACCTGGGCATACCGTGCACATGCATTTAAAGGCCGTCACAGTACCCACTACGATCGGGAATGAGCAAGAATGACCATCCGCTTACGAGCACCACGCTACAATTATAGTCGTCTAAAAAATCAGCTATATAACGTAACAACCTGAAATCCGCAAGATATCTGCTGAGAAATCAGAGAAAATCACAATGCTTCGCTTGCCACGTACACAACAGCCGCTCTCCCCAGAAGAAGCACTGCGTTCTTTAGTCCCAAATAACCAGTAGCGAAAAAAGAAACTGAGAAAAAAAGAAAGAAACAAGAGACACACACGATGTGTGCTTCCCGTGCAAAAGTAAAATAGGTGGTTTACATGACGATTTGTAGCTAATGTAAGACTATTTCGCGGTGAAGCATTTTCGTCAGTCCTTAAAATAAGAGTACTACTCGCATAGACTGCGCCGATCAAAACGGCAAACATATGCGACGCGCGCTCGCAAACCAAAGGCTACTCAGACAGCATCGGTGCAGTGCTTAGTTAGTGAGCGAACGTACGTACGTGAGCGAGGATCAGAGAATACTTTCTTCTTTAAATGAAAAACACGGTGCGATAGTCTAATCTTTCGTGACACTTACCTCGCAAACGTAGGAGCTATCCGTTGCCTTCCAGTGATACCGCTTTACTTGGGCTTCCTATCTCTTCCTTCGCTCTGGGTCCCGGGGGAAGCGTAAACAACGAAGCCCTTTACGCGTCGATCCGGTGCACTTGGCAACACAACAGCCCGTCATGTCGACTCGATGCACTTGACAAGCTTGTCATTCATGCGGCTGAACACTGTCCAGCAAGTAGAAGCGTCAGCAAAGCATCCGCGCGCACTGTGTCTCGAACTAAGCACCGGCACCAAGCAATCGCAACCGCTCGCTGTGATTCATGATGGCGTCGCATCGAGAAAGCGGCGGCGCGGGGGCGGTCAAAGGATGGCACCACCCTGAACGGCGGCGCTGGCATCGAGGCACCCTAGTCGGCGAGGCATGCGCCGTCTGAGAAAGAAGCCTCTCGTACCTTCGAGCACGCAGCCGTGAATATTTTTATTGCGATAGCAACTATATGGACACTTCAACCAGATTTATGCCGTCGGCATCGCCGTCGTCGTCGCCGTCGCCGTCGCCGTGAGGTTCCGTATAAAGTCCAAGGGCGATAAAATCGTCGCCGCGCGCCGTATGCGCGAGCGAAAGCGCGCGGGGGACGCGCGCTATCACGGAGAGCGAACGCACGGCGGAAAGCAAACGCGACCGTCGCGCGGAAGACCGTGGGGGTATGAGAGGGAGGGAAGCGGGGCGACGCTGTGCTCCGGCACCAAAGGCGTATCTTGCAATCGGGCGTAAGGGGAAGTTGCCACTCAATCTCCCACATGAAAGCAAGAAAGCGGAAAGGCAGTTCGGGAAGGGGGGGGGGGGGCGCAGCTTCTACTCTGCCAACAACTGCGCTCGTACTTTGCCCGTGGCTGTGGCGTTCGCCCACACCGTCTGTTATCTCCAGACGGCTCTGACTTTTGTATGAGCTGTACATTCGCCGCTCAGTTTCCGTTGAAGCGATAGACCACATGAACCTTCGCCCGCTGCGGCGGCTGCGCTTGCTGCCAGCGTTTTGACAGTCGTTGTCTGCGGTCCGTCAGTGTGATCTATTCATGTTTGCTTGTGCGCGCTGACACTAAGCTTGTTAATTCAGTTAGTAAGCGGATGTGTCCAAGTTTATGCAGGCGATAAAACTAGTATCCCTACTCCGAATAGCTCTCTGCTAATTTGCTATCGCAATTGATGCTTCGCCTTTCGGACGAAACTGCGACATTTTTTAACAGCGAAGCTGTTCTAGCCAACCGTAAAATGTGGCGCCTGTGCCTCGCCTCCTCTCCGTGCCGTGCACATGTATGTTGCCTTGACATGGGACGTTAATGACAATGACTTTATTTCCAATAAACTTTGTTCGGGGTCCTCCAGGCGAAAAGCTGCGACATACAGCTTGAATGTGCCTGAAGGCCCTCACATGGCAGCAGTAAGTCTTCCATTCGCATGCGTACAAAATATAAAACACTCATCCGTTAGGATATACAATTACAGTGTAGCATAAAAAAATGGAACATGTAAAGCAACATTAATCTTTTCAGATAATTACATAGCTTTTATAAAAAAATCGATTAAGCTGAGTGAACAACAAAGCTAAGATGCCATATTGTATTATACATTCCAAATGATGTCTATCATATTTAAAAAAGAAGCACAACAGTCAACATGTCTAGGATGCACCATATTATGATACATTCGATTATGAAACACTGAGTGCATACTCAATTTACATACTGTAAACAATGTAAAATAGAAGTTACTTTCTTTTTCTTTCTTTATTGCGTATTCAGTCCAGTTTACAAAAATACGCTCTAGTTTGTTTTCGAGTCAAGGTACTTACGATAACATTTTCTTTCCCTACTTGCAGATAGGGTGTGTCTTAGTGACTGCAGGAGATAACTTGTGCGCCTCTATGGTACTAACCACCTGTCTTGGCTGCGGGTACGCGCGTCACTATTTTCGCGCTCAAGTCGTGACGTGTGTTTTAAAAAGGTTCTACAATTTCTGGAGCCGACGGAAAAAGGATACAGTAGCGGGTATATATAGAGATTAGTTACTCTTATTATGTTATATTTATATAAATGTTGCGCAGTAGAATGGAAATAAGGTAGATTTGCTAAATGTCGAATAGCTCGTTTCTGAAGTTGAAAAAGTGCACGACGATTATGCTTCGTGCTGGTAGCCCACACAAGCGCACAATAATTCAGATGCGATTGAAACCAGGCATTATATATTTGCAGTTTCACTTTCTCTGGATAAAATGACGGCAAAATTCACCAGCGGCAGATGACAAGTGATTTCATAACTAGTTCAATGTGGTATGTCCAGTTCATATCTTCTGAACGTGTTACGCACAATACTTTATATTTGCTCAAAGTTTCAATCAGCGCGCCGTCCAAGAATAATTATTGTTTTAAATAAGACTGCCTGCCCCTTGCCCTCAATAAGATGGCCTTTCATTTGAAGCTATTAATTGTTAGAGCGTTATTACGAGACCAAGCCGACAAATTGCACAGAATACTGCTAGATCAAGGACATGGCCAGAGATAAACAGGCTCGTATCGTCAGCGTAATTGTACAATGGATGCATCACTTACTATTTCAGCAATATCGTTTACATAGATATTAAATATCGGGCCCAGAACGCTACCCTGTGGCACCCCTCATTTAATTTCCCTATACGAAGAGCAGTATTTTTCGATAGCGAGGCACTGCGTCCGCCCAGACAGATATTCGCAAGTGTCTGTAAGTATCTTTTATTGTCCGCTAGTAGCACTATGTCATCCGCATACATCAGTCCAGGGACCTTCTGTTGCACCCTTTGCCTATTACGCGTATAGAATAAATCAAATCCTAATTCGCTGTCTTCCAGTCGTCTTTCTCTGCCCTTAACATAAAGCGTGAATAACAATAAAGACAGAGGACATCCTTGCTTCATCCCTTCTTGAATTCTCACCACTTCATTACCTTTTCGACCTTTCTATACAACTTGTACTCGGTTGTCTCTGTATATTTCCCTCAGCACCTCCACAAAATCATCTATGCTTTCGTGCTTAAGAACATCCTATAACAATTCCCTGTCTACGTTTTCATGGGCTCCTTTAATATGTAGAAATGTTATCGATAAAGGTTTATTCTGAGCTACTGAAATCGCTATGCACGGAGTTAGTACAAACATATTATCCTCTAAGCGTCTGCCTGGCATGAACCCATTCTGAAGTTCCCCCAGTACATCATTTTCCTCTACCCATTTCGACAGTTCTAATTTTATGGCTTGCATTGACATTCTATATATTGTAACGAGCAATGCACCTATCCTGCGGACGAAATAGAAGTGTCATAGTAGACGAGTAAGAGGAAGAACTGTATCCCGGCCGCCATCTTTGCTGGTGTGGTGCTACTTGCGGTCACTTCTAAATATTGTACGTAAACCCTTTGAACAGCGAAGCTGTTAAACCTGGAGGAGAAACGTCCGAAGTCCGCAGAAAGCTCCGCACCGTTGCCTAGGAACAACCAAGCCACAGCACCGCCTGGCGCAACCTCGCCTAGCCGGGCATTGGCCGAAGCAGTAGCGATGACGTCACCTCGCGTTGTCTAGTAACCGCCGGCACAGGTGCGCGCTCGCTTCGTCCGACACAGACACGGCTCCGCCGAGCTCCCGCCAGCTGCGCGCCACTGCGCATGCGCCGTGACGTCATCGTGGCGTGTCATCTGTTGTGCGCCGCCCGTACACTGTGCATAGTTGTCGCCCCACTTCCCCTACGTGTACTCGGACTGCAAGTGCTTCGCGAGGCGTTCCCCGATGCCACGGACCACGAGGAAATGCTTTCTACACTTTGTATAACTTAGCATCACTTCGTAACCAGGAATCGATCAGCTCCGCTGTGTCTTTAGCCTTGCGCCACTAGTGCAAGCTACCCCAATTTTTTCTTACATCTCCCCGTCAAAAAAATTCGGTGTAGCTTGCACTAGTGGCGCAAGATCAATGCCCTAATCAGAAGAGTCTTCAAGCTTGCCCTCGGCCTTCCCGTCCGAACACACACAGAATACCTCCTCAAGTTGGGAATCCACAACACGTTCGAAGAAATTGTTGAAGCCGAAGAGTTTTCTTTGTTTGTCAGACTCTCCGGTACCCCAGCGCGCCGAGCCATACTTGGCATGCTGGGACGTAACCCCACGGTCGTCGGTACCGACGCTGTGCTCATGAAGCTGGCCAACGACGTAAGTGGCGAACGACGTAAGCCCGGACAGCCCCCTGTGGGGTGGTTATGCGGACTTCGAGCATGTCCTGTGGGGCTGCGCCTCAGCCGGTCCCCCTTTCACCCAAGAGGAAATGAAGCTTATTAAGGCCCAGGACCAGACCTCTCAAATCCTGGCAGTCCACAGGGCCCGCGAGAGGACCGTGAGGTTTGACCTGATGGTCCCCGAGTGGGCCTAGCCAGGTGACGTTGAGTTTACTCGCTTGTATTGCGGACCGAATGAAGTTGTTTCACTCATTCACTCACATCTCCCAGTCACATCTTTGGTGGAGGTGCGGCGTTTATCCGAACGACACCACGAAACTTCGCAGCGGACGTCTTGTGGCCCATACGGCCATGTTGACTGAGAGGCCCGCCGACTCAGCATCGGCTACCATAACATCTGTTGTCGTGGCCCAATACCGAGACCCTGGTATCTTCTCCGGAACGGACGCCATGGACGTCGAAGACAGATTAACAAAATACGAGCGAGCCAGCAATAACAACCGGTGGGACCCAACTATCATGCTGGCTAACGTTATCTAGTACCCCAAGGGAACAGCGCGTGTTTGGTTCCAAACACACGAGGAGGAACTGACTAGTTGTGACACGGGCAAGCACAAACTAGAGAAGCTCTTCGGTAAGCCAGTCGGGTGCCAGCGAGCCGCCAAGAAGAAACTTTTGCGCCGGTCCCAAACATGAACTGAACTAAATGTCGTGTACATTCAGGGCGTGTTATCTGTGTGTCGGCGGTTTGACGACAAAATGCCTGAAGCTGACAAAGTCAGCCACATACTTATAGGCATCGCCGATGACGCCTTTAATTAACTTATAGATAAGGACTGCTCTACCAGTCGACGACATCATAAAAGAGTGCCGATGCTTTGAGGAAGCGAAGAGCCGTAGTATCTCGCAACAATTCGTGCGGCTCCCTAACATTACCGTTACATCAACTTGTGAGGACGTCCAGCCGCATGGTACTGAAAGCTTGCTGTGTCTTGTGTGGCGTGAGATTGAGGCAGGAGCGCCGCCAGGATTTTTTTACTGGGCGGGGGGGCACCCATGACAAGTGAGTTCCTGCGGGGGGGCATGCAGGCGGGGAACTTATGCGTTGTGTTTTGACTACGCTTACCTCCCTTCCACTTTCCTCTTATTTTATAAACGTTCAAGTCAATCAATCGGAAGTCCGCGATAAATCTAGTTACATGGCACCTACGCTTCCTTCAGTCGCTCAAGACTCCAATAAACATACACGGTGTACTTTAGGCTTAGATAGTTGCAACGTAATAGATATCCAGGCTGCGCTCGTTCAAGAGATGTCAATCAACCCGACGCTTCTGTGCATTACAATTTCTCCCACTATTTCAGAACGTGTTTCGTATTTTCTTTTTTTTTTATCCTCGCCGTACGCTATATGTGCGAGTGAAAGCTTGCGAGGGTCAGCCGGCGATTACGGCTCAATCTCGCGCGCGCGAAGGAGAAAGGCGGGGCGGAAGCGCCCTTCTCCTGTCGCGCGGGAGGCACGGGGGATTGGGGATTACTCCGGCGGCGCCGGCGATCTGCGACGTAGAAAAAGCGCGCGCGCACGCGCGGGCCTCATCTTCAAAGCGACCTGCGATGTGGAAAAAGTCCCACTATAGTGCCGGTAGATTCGTATTGTTCGTATGCGCTGAGCTTTCGACGTTTAGTTCGCGTTGAAGTGAGAGACGGCACGAAGGTAAATTCGATCGCTGCTGTGGAGCGCCTCCTCTCTCCAGCTTCTTCTTGACAGCAAGTTGCCGTGGTCATCGAGCGAGATGTGTTCATGTTTACCTGTGCACGCGTGACACCGTGCTTGTTAATCTAGTTGGTAAGTGAACGTTTACAAGTTTATACAGACTATAAAACTACTATCCTTAGTTCGTAGTTGTCTACTAATTTGCTATCGCGATCGATGCTTCGGCTTTCGGGCGAAACTGCGACATTTTTTTCATTATTTTCTCTATCAGTTACGGCGGGGCGCGCAGCCGTCGCCAAAAGATGGCGTGATGTGTACATGTCCCGGAATCCTTGGGATGAAAGTTGGGCAGTAGTATAAAGGACTGAACTAGCTGGGCAGTCTACATTCTGCCGGTGCCGCTTGCTTTTTGAACTGCTTTTACAAATTAGGCCGTTCTTCGCTGGTTAACTTTAAGCGGCAGTAACTTGAAGTAAAGCTATTTGAGGCTTTAAACTGTTGCAGCACATGAAAATACATTGATCAATATTTATTGCCTTTTCGGCGGCACACGTTCAACTCAGTTTAGCAATTTACAGGTACTTCTCACTTGAGAAACAGTCATGACGGATCTGTTTGGTGAAACTGACACAGCTACTCGGACCAATTTTTTTGAGTGAAATATGCCCTTTATGCTGTATATGGTGGCAGCGAGCAAGAAGTCGACACCCCATAATTAGTATTACGGGACACAATGAAGATATCCTCATTCACTTGAGAAGGCCAAACTTCAAGTGAATTCATATGAGGGTTGTGGTGTTTTCTTGATGAGACAGGTTTACGAGGTTGTCTTTTATTGACTGATGCAGCGAATAATTTGCAGTTTGTACTACCATAATTAAACTACGGAGGTTCGAGTCATCGTGATGCAGAAGGTACTTGCATTTTCTTCGTTAAGGCAGCCTATGCTGCCCCCTAGTGCCTCAAGTATACCTGTAAGCATTCCGACGTAAAGAACTGCTTCCCGGTCGACATTTGAAGTTGCAGGGAACTGATGGGTTTCGCGAACAATGTGTGCCTCACCATAACTCAATAACCACAGTGGTTGGCTTCCATTGCAGGATGGGTGTGCCATATTGTCGATAAAGGCTGCTGCATGAAACTACGAAATATTCGATCGCTTGTAATGGCTTAGCTCTCGATCTTTACCACGCCACGTTTATTCAAGTCATTGCTGCTATGGTATTACAAGCGAAGTTGGTTTATGTTTAGCCTTAACATCAGTGTCTGTTCGCAGAAACTATCATCATCAGCAATGGCTCCAGCGTCGTCGTCTTCTGCCACAGCTGGCCGGCTCCTTTGCCGCTGCTGTGCCCAAGGAGGTTTAAAAATAAATTGCAAACCTCTTTGGCTCCCCCTGGCTCCGGCTCCCCCTGGCCACTTTCTCAGGACCAATAAAAGTTCTTGTCACTGTCCCTTGCGGTCCTTCGGGATAAGGGATGCCCCACCGACAGGCGTGCGGCTGTGTAGTGCTATTCACGCGTCATCGTTTATCGAGGGCGGCGTGTGTCGCCTTCACCTAGTACTAATGGAGGAGCAATTAGACCCAAGGCTGCGATGAGAAATTGGCCTCGTGCGTCGCTAAAACGGCAACGTCGCTCTTGGTGTGTTTCTGTGAAGCACCTGGACCCACCCGGACTACGACGGGCCTCGGCGGTAGCTTCCGCGAAGGCCAGTCTCCTGATTGACAAGCTGACTGTCATGGAGAGGTCATTGATTCTTCCAAGGTGCCAACGTCAGGCAGTTCCGTGGGAACAGTTTCGACGTTGGGTTCCCACACTACATGTAAACATAAATGAGATGAATGGCGGTTTTTATCGTTGAAAGCCTTTTAAAACACCACCGCCCAATATATTTACTTCATCACCATGAAGTAAAAAAGCATAAAACCATGATTTTACCTCCTCCCCGACATGATGGAGTAAAAAGAACGGAATGACCTGATATCACTCCATTTACAAAAAGGAGTTTAGTGCGAAAACCTCGTGCCGTGAAATGGAGTGAAAATGTATTTCCTCCGTGCACTGTAAACACAACTTACAGCCGGCATAAATAAGAGATACGACGCGGAACCTTTTTAAACCCCTCGGCGCCAAATCTTATTTCATCAGCGGGAGCGTATTCAATATAAAAACGTGAATTCATTTCCAACACTCATAGATGTAGTAAAATCGCCATTAAAATGGAGTTTTCTCCCTCACAAGAAATCTCATATGTAAATGGAGTAAAATCGAGGCTAGTGCGGCCGTCGCATACTAAGCACAGTTAGATCATTTATGGCTCTGCAATTGTTTCTTCTTTCGTGCGCTTCAATTCACGGGTACTACTTTGGATAATCAGCGGCCGTTTCTACAAGCCTTTGGCGTCACCATGGCAGCAACGACATCTCGATGTCTTCCTCAGCATGCCGGACACGACGGAGATTCCGACCGTCTCATCGACGACGTCATGAAGACACGATTTTAGGCCTAACATCCATCGACACCTGCTCTAGGCCGGTGTCGTTCATGTACGCCCGATGAACCTCGTCCAGCGGAGCCAACCTGGCATCAGACACCTCAGGTGGAATGTGGTGAACGTGGTGAAACGATTTTTCGTGCGCGATGTACATAGCTGGTGGTACTTGCATTCAGAGTTGTGGCATTTACTTGTGCTCTAATGGACACCTTGGTCCCAGTGTGCAAGAATATTGTTCGAGAATGGTGGGCGATGCTGCATGAACCAGTTGAGCCTGAACGTTTCGGCCGTCGCTATACATGTTAGACGCACCGGAGGAGGTGCCTTTAATATGGCATTATACCGCTTTCTTTAACAACTCGCTTCAAGCTGAGATTGCCATTAGAATACTACAAAGTGCGCCGATATTATTACGGAAAAATAGCGTGTCTGTCAGGTTCAGGCTCTTACAGACGAGATCGTACCTCACCCCCAGAACACTCAATCGGATAGATTCCAACTTCCCGCAATCGTGCTCCAAATGTGGGCACGAGTACTACTCTTTTGATCATATGCTCTGCCTGTGCCCGCTCAACGCGGGCTCTGGTTTTCACGACAAGTCCAAGTGGGACGCCCTACTGCAAAGCGCGGACTTTACTCATCAACGACAGGCCGTCCAGAGGGCCCGCGACGTCGCCAAGAGCCACCAGCTCCCGGTTCCGTCATTGGCGGCGCCACCAACTTGATTGGGGTGCCTTCGGCTCCCCCAATATTTTTGCTCAGGACCTTTCAATAAAGTTCTTCTCAACTGGCAACTGTGAACTGTGCTTCGGTGTGTGTGCGGAAGGAAGACTCCAGTACAGGGTGTGTGTGCGGGAGGAAAGGGCGCGTGCGCACTATGTTGATTGTAGGTGCGCGTGTGTGAGCGCGTGTGTGAGCGCGTGCGTTTTTACTATGTGTGTGTACGTCGCTGCTTTTTCGTGGAAGCTTACGCATGAAAGCTCTCATGTGTGTCCATGTGCACATAGTTTTGTTGCAGCAGCGCTTGCATACACTTGCTTGTGGTGTTTTGACATCGGTCAGCGCAAAGGTAGGCACAGACGCGCCACTAATTCTAAGGAGACGCGAATCACGGGGATTGCAATAAGTTGAGGAGGCGAGAACAATCGTCGCCTATCGCACTCCGACACGCGTTTGGCAGGTTTTGTGGACACTGACCCCACCGGAATGCGGCGTGACCCCACGGGAATGCAGCGCTAACAGTGCCTGCGCGTTCTCCCTCGCCCGGCGAGGAGGATACCATTCAGGCACCCCCCTAAATGTGGCATGGTCAATGGGCGCGATCGTTAACTTGCACGTCGGTTAGGCAGTCAAATTTTCTGTACGTTTCGTTTGGGCGTGTTCACTTGCTGACTTCTGTCGTCAATGATTTAGGAAGACTCCAGCTCCACCCAATTCGCCTTTTTCACGGCCCAACGGCGCATGCGCCCTGCCCTGGCGGATTAGTCGCGAAACGTTTTGGAAGGGTCGCGCGCGCGCCGCGCGGCCCCATCTGAGGGGAAAGTCCTCCGAAAAAAAAAAAAGCACTCGGACGCGCGCTACTGCAAACACTCGTGCCGTGTACCACGTTGAAACTCCACAGTTTCAAATAAAGTTTTATTCTGGTAGCTCGACGTCGGTGCGGTGCTGAAAACGTACGTAGCGTAAGACAGCAATTCCACTTTAAAGCACAAAGCGGCGAGGGCTTCGTCCGGACTGCACAGGGAACCACGTATATATCATTTATTTACCCTCAGGACCGAAGCATTACAGAGGGGAGTGGGTAGAGAACAAACGTATAGTGCACAATAATATGACGAGGCATGGCAACACCTAATTATACAATGTTAGCTAAGACGATAGTTGCCGCCTTGCATTGATGGCAATAATAGCAAATTTATCGGGAAACCCCTGCGTTACGCTAGGACGGCACTTAAAAACATCGCGTTGCCGACGAAGACTTCTTGCAGCGTTGGCCCTCGCTTGCTGGTAGTGGCAGCGTGTGCCTTACTTCACGTACTCGTCAAGTCAGGCGCGGTTAACACTGGGTCGATATACGAGACCGACAAGACGCTCACGCCAACTATCGGCAGATTATTCAGCCCAGCGTGTCACTGAGACCATTTTATCATACCAGGCCTACAAGACGCACCCGACGAGCGCGAGTTGTTGTACTGCGACGGGCTTTCTTGTCGACGGCACCGATAAAATTAGCGTGCCCATCATCGTTCGACCGAACCCCGCGCGATCGGCCGTCGAACCGATAATGTGATAGCCGCAACGCCTTCGTTTGTACATATAACTAATCGTGCTCAAAGTGAGTCATAACATGCCTATGAAGTTGAAATGCACAAACTTCAACCCTCGCAAGCTGTGAGCATGAAGTTTGACTCAATGTTGATCCTGTTCAGCGAAAGTTAGGCCTGGCGCCGTCGAGTTCGTGCACCCGCTGCCGGCGGACCTGAACAGAAAAGTAAACAGCTAGGACGAAGGAAACTGCCTTTATAGTACAGTTCTGGCCTTAGTGATTTGAAATAAACTACTCTTTGCTTCGCACGGCGCGTACATAATAAGCTGCAAGCGGGAACAGAGGGCTCTGCCCAACGGCTGCGCCAACATCTGTATGTACGTCACCGTTCCTGTAGGCTGCCGGTTCCATTCGCAACGTAGATGGGTCGGTCTGTACGTGTTGTGATGCTGATACATTTCTTAATTCCTCAAATGTATTCTTTACCTATGCGTCAAACGCGAAACAAGAGACGGTACATTCGGTACAGCACAGTAGCGCACCCAGGATCTCTGCCAGGGGGGGGGGGGGGGGGGGTTACCAATACCATCTAAGCAGCACTCATTTCAATTTCTTCACGGGAAATTGTCCAAAAATGCAAATGCGCTGTTTGCGAGTGTGCATACGATTGCGCGTCTTACATCTTAGTTGCAGTACTCAAATGCGCAAGGAAAGAAGAGGGGTTAAACAAAAGGAGGGGGGGGGGGGCTTAGGCCGGCCTCAGGGGGGGGGGGGGGGGGGGAGGGTTACAACCACTGAAGCCCCCCCGTCGGTGCGCCACTGGTACAGCAGCATACACAATCGCCTCGCTCAGTAATATGCAAATGGTGTCAGCGATGGCATCCGCGTTTTCGCGGTAGAACACGGCCTGTAAATGAGTGCGTATTCGAGCACAGTTTTCTCTAATAATGCTTTATTACACGCGCAAACTGTAAGTATGATGAAGTTAAAGAAAAGCGAGAATGAGCAATCAATTAACTCACCCAATATATGTAACTGGTCGCCGATATATGTCGCCGTTATTTAAGGGGCTCAGCCGCTCATACGGACTCGTCTTATGGTGGAACAACGCTGCTCATATGCGCAAATATGTGTGTTTTATTCTCCGTTTTGACATTCTTTCATATCAGCGATGACCTTTTCCCCAATATTAAACGCTAACTACGATAGATGTCGATGTAAACAAGTGCACTGCTTTGCTAAATCCTACGCGGAAGGCTGCGTGCTTGAAAACTTCTCATGTAATGCGAAAGGTCTAAAGAATGTGTAAAAATAATAACAAAGGCGAGGTGCAAGTGCAGAACTCTGCGTGTCTTTATCGGCCGCACTGTTAACAAAACAGCGCAGTAAGGCCTGCTCACTTTATATATATATATATATATATATATATATATATATATATATATAGTTGCTAAGTGCTAAAAGGCTTCCAGAAACGGCATGCTACCCCGGAGAAGCCATTAATAATTATTCGCGATCCACGAAACGCACAACCGATGCGCACTCAACGTGGGCGCAGGTTCACAATTCAACCGGAGAAAGCCCTGGCACCCTTCCAAAACGTTTCCAGCGGCGTGCGGCAGGGGCCAGCACAAGAAAAAGGCGGATTTTGAAATACGGGATGATCTACGGAGTTCTCGCAATGCCACATATTGAGTAAAAACCACTTGCAAAAGTGTGTAGGTCGGCAGCCACGCCAAGCTGTTTTTTTTTTTTTTTTTTGTAAGTGGATTACATTTCTTGTTTTAAAAGTGGTTCCCCCCAAGTTAAGGAGAGCGATAGTTTATATGGTTCGCTCCCGTAAATAAATTGTTACCGATGACAACGCCTTGTTCTATCATTCAATGTTGTCCGCGCTTCCTTTTATCAGTACATCTACATTGTGTTGTTGTGGTGCGCGTTTGTTTATTGAATCTGCGTTATGTTGGACTCTTGGCCTTGCTAATGTATGATATATACTTTACATTATTGCTAATTCATATGTATCATTTCAAGCAACATGCTCTTATTACGCGTAATTTTCCTCAAATGCTGTGTTTTCCTTTATGTTTTGTCTCCCGTGTGGTGTTGTAATACAGATAATAAAGTATACTTCATACCGCTATCCGGAAAATCGCATTTTACTTTCTTCAATAAATCATAACGTGCGTTGAAATGCTAACAAGAAATACATAGGCGAGAATGTACTCCTGTCAAGTATTCCATTCGCTAATGGTCTAATGCTATCAAGAAAAATCGTCGTGCAAACTTGACTCTCGTCAATGTCACATACTCTCGCGTACGTGAAAGCGCAAATGCGGGCGTTTTATTTGTGCTTAATTCGCGCTTCGATTTACGTTATTGAACAGAGTTGACTAGCCGAGAAAGGGCAGTTAACTAGATCGAGTGAATCTGACTGAGTTGCATTCATTTGCCTGACTTGTATGGTTATAGACAGAAGAAAACTGGGCTTTCAGGGCATGTTCTAACTCGGCTTTTCACTTTGAAATCGCTGTCTCTGAAGACCTCCCTACGACAGCGACCAGCATTTTTCCATGGACTGTGTGACGTCAGTAAATGGTGGGCCACCGCCGTGTCGTCGGCTTCGAAACAGTTCGAGACCACGTCGGACGTTTTCCTCTGTACACAACTGACCCCGAATGGCGCAGCAAGTGCGTCGCCATTGCACTGAATTGGGCCCGCTAATACCTTCACTCGCCGAACAAAAAACAGCCGCAAGCCGCCCGGAAACACATGCAAAAACAAAATAACGTACGGTGGCCATTACGTATTTCCAGCTCCTGCAATCACTTCCGGTGTTTGCAGTAAACAAAAGCATGACCTTCGAGATTGGCTTTTGCTACCCGAGCAGCCGTTCCTGGAGGTGCCAATTCATTTCGTCACCACTCAGTGTTTCCCGACTGCTGTAAACTTCAAGGGCGAATCAATGAATAAAAATAACCACAATTGATTTTCTACCATTCTGAATGCGCTCAAATTTCGCCAGCTTGCTGTGGGACGTATACGGTTTAATAAGCAAAGCAGAAGCTCGAAAGTTTGGCGTCGTATGCATTGCGTGATGTTCTTCCTCGGTGACCTGGCGCAACCAACTCTTGGGGATCGGGCATGAATCGGGCGGTGCAAGGGTTAAAAAAAGTTTGAGGAATATGATTTCAATAAAAACTGATAATTTGAACTTGTGTGAAGTACAGTTTAGGTGATATAGATATAAACTATATTCTATCTACCTATTACAGAATACAAGATTTCAATTACAAAAGAAAAATGAAACGGCAAAGTTGATCATTGAATTCTTATTATCTCGCATATAAAATTGCAGAGGGCATCGCAAACGTTCCTGTGGCTAAACCCCTGTTCGGTAGCACGAAATAAAAGGACCACCGGGAGAGCCAACGTCAAGTGAAGTGTAAGTAATGCTTCTTCCAACAATATTTTTCTTTTACCTTAAAACGGCGACATGCTAAAAATAAATGTTCTAGAAATTAACTCTCATTGCACAAATGACACAATGGTGATTTCGCCAGACCAGACTTGCGAATATAAAATTTGAGTGGGGGGACTAGACAACCACACCGTGCCGATCCCAACGCTTCTGAGAAGAACGCGCTGAGGCTGCATCGCGTTCGGATAGAGTCCATGCGGGTTTTGGTCAAGTAGGTGGAGGTTTTAACAGCGGAGCTGTTTCACCCGGCCCTAATGTGTGCCACCTGCGACTGCGTAATAGACGCGACGTCTAATCATCGACAACGATGTTTAGAAATCCCACTTCGTAATCTAGGACTGCCGTTAAGCAGTTCAGTTTTACTCTCACTTGGAGCCACGGTGTTGGGATATGGCCACGGGAATGTTTGCCGAGCCATTTATAACTTTTTATGTGACACAAAAAGATTGCCTTATTAATATTTTCCCATTGTTACCTGATTACTTTATTTATCCTTCAATAAATTATAGCTTTAGCAAATTCAAAAAGTAAAGTCATAAAACCAGAATTATATTATTATTGTTATTATTATTCAAAATCTACGTCCTTCCTTTGCTGTATTTAATTTATTATTAAATTCATATTACTATTCCTATTCAGGCAAGGCTGACTAACTTAGTATAGACTACTTAATTCTTTTATTATTGCTTTAATTCTCATTTTCAATTAGTCAATAATTTTTATTCTTATACTTATGTATTTATAAATTAATTTATTTCAAATTTCTATCATAATACCACCCGGTTCGTGGCCTATCCCCCTCAGTGGGTTGTGCCAAGTGTTGAGGCATCATCATCATCATCATCAGAGAAGGCAGGAGTGGGTATTTTTTCGGCATCATTAAATTGGTCTTTCGCCCTTCGACTACCCGACTTTACGCCAATATTTCAGGCGGAGTTATTAGCGATGATCCTAGCTCTACGAAAACTTCCCACATCTATTACTTCAGCCGTAATCTTAACCGACTCCTTGTATGTTTGCTCCGCTTTATCAGTGCCCAATTCATCTATCATTCTCCGAGAATTTCATTCATCCATCCCCCAACATTTACGCCTTATCCATCTGGTATGGGTGCCAGGGCACATGGGGCTCACTTTAAACGAATCTCCAGACGCACTAGCAGCGGCATCTATTAACGGCCCGGTACTGAGGATCCTAAGACCTTCGGCATACGTCACTTCTGCGAGATTTAAAAATTTTGCTGTCCAAGAAGAACAGGCCAAATCATGTGTACTCAATAACACCGATTTTCAGCACCTTAGGTTTCCTTGGCACAGCAGATGGTGTTCAACAAGAAAATTTGAAGTGTCGTTTACTAGAATGCGTTGCCGAATACCAAGGCTTAATTTCTTTACCCATAGGTCTGGTTTGGCGCCTTCCCCTCAATTCTTTTATTGCAATGAACCCGAAACTATGGATCATTTCTTAATAGAGTGTCGTAGGTTCACCATGCATAGAAAACGACTTCTAGAAGGTCCCCTCCGCCAACTTCGATTGACCATTACGCTACCTATCATTCTATCTCTGGGGGCGTCGGCACTAGGACACTGTAATGGGAACGTATGTGATGCCATATTTAATTTTGTAATGGAAACAAGGAGACTTCCATGCTAATTTTTTTTCACAGGACAACAGAAATATTTGCTTCAAATTTTCAGATGCTATAGCATGAAAATTAATAATAACGAATATAATTCATTTATTATCTCATTCTTAAGTAAGAAAATCCCATTTTGGTATCCTTCATTTTTTATCTCACTGCCGGCCGATTCATGGCCAATCCACCGCAGTGGGTTGTGCTATTTCTATAGGCACCAAACCAAACCTCGCGTCTCGTCTGAGATTAGAGCAGTCACGAAATGCAGGACCTCCGAGGATAATCACTCCAAGAGCACGGATCGGGAGCCCGGTGTTTAGGCCAAGCCACCCGAATCACACCGCAGGAAGGTCTCCGAGGCCGGTCACGAACGCATCGCCATGGATTCGACCTCTGCATCCAAGAACACGAGGCCAGCCAAGAAACCCAAGAGGCACAGCAAGGCCGATGCTCCTGCCTCGAAAACAACACTCGAGCCCGTGACCGGCGCCCCCGTCGGAGCTGCAGCCGTTAGCACCGCACCGACGGCACAACCGATCGAGGAAATTGACAAGCAGCCCAGTTGCCCTTCAGGTTTGGGTGCTCCCACGGCATCCCCTGGCCTGGACGCTGCCGCCATCGCGCTGTCTCCAACAACTGCCGCGCCGAACGAGGCGACACAAGGTCCAAAGGCCTGCGCCTACAGTTCCGGCTTGCCAATACGAGAAGGTGCGGAGCGTCAGTCCGCAAGCAGCGCCGAATTCGCAGACCGGGAACCTGGCGCCGTCAGCGCCGCTGGTGCGACAAGCCCGGATGCTACCGGAGGCCAGGTGAAAGTTGCGGGCCGGAGCTCGCGTGCCGTTCAACACTCGGCTGCTGACCCCGAGAATCCTGACCCGACGAGTCCCGGAGCACGGCCGCTGGATGCAAGCGCACACGGTGCGGCCTGCCGCGCGCTCTGAAAACTGCGTGAGGGGGCTTAGTTTTCCGTGCCACCGCCGCGGCGCCACCGGAGGGGGACGGTTGTTGCGAGTGCGCGTGGGATGAAATGCGCCGCGCGCTGCCGTAGTTTTGCTTGGGCGCGTGCGTCGTTCCACCACGCGCAAAATATTCGTTTAAAAGCCACCTAAAGCACACAATTCTTCATTACCACTCTTGCTTTACGACAGCTGCAGCTGTTAGGGAATTTGCGGGCTTGCCCTGCATCTCCGAGATGCGACTTCGCGCACCGATCGCTCTTCGAAGAAGTAATCAGGGGCATATTTCCCCGGTATTCAATAGAATCTCAGCTAGCGGTTCTAGAGATGTTTCACCTTGCCTAACAGACCAAGTTCTCCATATGTGTCTTAATATATTTGGCCATTCGCGTTTAATCATTACAATCAGATAAAAAAAAATACTTCGCAAACAGCTGCAATTTCGAAAACTTATTCGTTCCTGCAGCTGCCTCTAAACCCGCTGACAGTACATATGATGAAATATCACGTACCACAGCCAGAAAGTAATGCTTCTCACGTGTGTGCGACCATCTCGAAGAAATGAATTCGCGTCACCTAAAAGAAAATTTCCCGCAAGATAACTTTCATCCCACACATAATTCCAACAGTGAATATGAAATACGGACAAACGACACGAAATGAATTTATTGAATGCCAAGTTCGCGTTCTTCCCTGCCCATGTTTCTTGTGTTTTGGGCTGCGCATGTTATTACAAAAACATCAAGCCCATTGACTCGCATCAGAGCCTCAAGACTTTTCTTGATAGTGGTTTTTGTACCAGCTTTAAAAGACGCTCAACCGTTGCATTTACGCTGCCAGCCCAGTTGCAGAGCAAAGGTCGAAGCAACTTCCTCAAAAGCATTTCTGAAAGTTTCTTGGAATGCTCCGGATCGTTCGCTTCGCACATCAAGGCGGGACATCGGGTGAAGTGCGGCAGCAGTGCTGAGAGGAGCAACGTGCATAGCTTTCCGCTCCTTCTCACCTCCGCAGATTTCATTACTTTGTTGATAAAGTTGCACGTCAGCTGGCAGATGCCGATGAGTTCTGGTGTCGGGTATTTTAGATGCCCGCTGTCCAGGTTTTTATCAACCCATAAACTGCCCCCGTCGGGTTTGACACTTGCAGGAGTTCCTTGCATTGATGGCATAAGAGCTGTGAAATTCAATAAATTAAGAACAATCAATAAAGCAATTAGCGTCACTACTTTCGTAAAATTGAGGAATGAGCCATGAAGGTTTCTTTTTCGCTAGAACAAGAATTGTTTCTGTTTTGCTTAACAAATGTGTTTGACCACGGCCGCTGGATAAAAAAAAAAAGTGCGGCCTGCCGCGTCGGGCGCGCTGGAATGGGAGCGAAAGTGACGGCCGTAGTTGCATTGTCGGCCGCTTGGCTGGGCCGAACGGCGCAGGCGGCACCTTTTCTTTTTATCCAGCGGCCGTGGTCTGACAATAATAAAAAAAAAAAAACAAGGATGTCAATTGCAGCTCACATGGTTCAACGAACCAGTTCTTTCAGATTGCGTAGCCGCGAATCTTTTGACATTTGAGTTCATACCTGTTCATCACAGGCACGGGCGAGGTAGCCGGCCAAAAAGGCAATTGGAGAAATTTCGAGCTCATCTTGCGCCTGTGACGAGTAGTTCACGCACTCGAGCTCGCCTGAAAGCTCCCTGAAAAGAGGTAAGTGCGGCTCTGCAAAGGCACAGTTTCAGTGTGACAGCATTGTTACACCACCGCAATTTTATTTGCCACAGATCACATAGCCAATTCAGAAATGGCGCAGGCTTGAGCATATACCTAAACACCAGTCTATCAAACACATCGCATACTTCAAATTGAGCAAACATATTGCGATTCCTTAAAAAATAAAAGACAGCAGACGAGTGCAACCTTGAGTAACTGCGACAATTTGCAGCACGGCTGCTTCAAGCATATACAGTAAGAACTTCAGTTGCTTGTAATTAAACCATTAAAATGTTGCACGCCTATGACTTGCCTGTTTGAAAACCTCCACACAATAACATTGCCAAGCACTTGTAAAGAATTTTTTTTACAAAAACAGTGAGTTATCCACACACAAGGTGGGAACATAAGCCGTAATTTTTCACCCAGTTTCACTAACTTTGACCTTGGTGACATTTATAGTTACGCAATGGGTTAAAGGTTAAGCTCGTGCAGTTTATAAATCAATTATGATCTAGAGTGCTTGCATATGCAATTTATTGCTTACACCGAAATGAGCCCACACACTAGAACCCACACATGGCGCGCGGCGACGATTTCATCGCCGTTGCACTTTATACGGAATATCACGGCGACGACGACGGCGGCAAAAATGCGTTTGGAGTGCACATATAATTTCTATCGCAATAAAAGAAAAAGAACCGCGGCGTAAATTTCTCTCTCAAATGGCAAGGTCGCCGTTACGTCGTCGCGCCGTAAACGCGTGTTCGAGTCTGTCGAGAGAGAGAGAAAAGACTTTATTCGAGGTCAGACTGAGACCTATAGATATCCCTCCGCCAGGAGGACCATGGCCAGCTGGTCGGCGAAGGCCGCCGACGCCAACCACACCCGCCAGTGGGAGGTGGGGGGTTAGGGTAGTGAGGGGATTGTAGGGCTGCGGGGCAAGAGAAAAGGATGTGCTCTACATTTGCGTACGTAGAGGGGCAGTTGGGACATGAGGGGTCTGAGCGGTAACGATAAAGGTATAGGCGTGCTGGAGTGATCAAGGTGTTGAGCTGGATGGCCCTGAGGGTGCGTACTTGGGCAGTGGAGAGACGAGGGTGTGGTGGCGGAAGCGTCTGCAATGAATGCCGGAGGTGTTTGTAGTGCTGCTTCAGAGTTTTCTTATAAAAGTGTGCCTCGTCCGCTATGGGCGGGCAAGGCCAGGGGATCGTCGGCGCCCGGCTATTAATCTCGCGGGCAAGCTCATGAGCGAGCTTATTGCTGATAATCCCCGCATGACCTGGCACCCACACCACAGTGACCAAAGCAGGGGAGAGAAGGGAGAGAGCGTCAGAAAGGTCGTCATGAAGATTATCGGGAAGTCTGTTGTCGCGAAGAGCCCTGATTGCCGCCATGGAGTCCGAGCAAATGCGATACCGAGGAGAGGGAGGAAGAAGGGTTAGTTCGTGCGTTGCGTGAACGATCGCGGCCAATTCAAGGGATAGAGAAGAAGTAGGAAGTGAGAAGGGGCCAGCGGTGGAAGTGATGGGAATGCCAAGGGGGGTCGGCATTGTCACACAAGCAGTGGAGCCATGAGTTTGGTAATACGCTGCGTCGACGTAGCATGTGACAGTGTCCGGTGGAAAAGGGTCGTGGAAGTGAGCGCGGGCTTGTCGTCGTCCCTCATGAAGATGTGGGGTCATATTAGAGAGAATAGGGGCACAGCGGAGATTGCTGGGAAGAGGTCGTTGAGGAGTGTACAGAGGAAAGTCAATGGGCCGGATGCCAGCCCGCTGCAGTAGCCAATGACCCTGCGCAGAGCTGGATAGGCGGCCAAGTTGTCGATCCCTATGGAGGCACAAGAGCTCTGCAAGGGGAAGAAATAAGCCTGTTGCGTATAGTTTGGCTGTGGATGCGTGTGTCGGAAGATGTAGGGCAGCTTTATAGAGAGTGTTTAAAGCCGATTGGATGCGATGCATTTGCGTCTGCGTAAGTGTGCAGTATGGCAGGGAATAAAGGATTTTGTTCAAGGCAAAAGCTGTTACAAGTTGATTGGCTCTGCATTCGTCGAGACCGCCGCGCCGCCTGACCACTCGTCGGACTAAGTGAGTTACTTGGTGGCAGGTGGTGATCGTGGACTGTATTGCGCGGCTGAAAGAGTGGTCTTGGAGGGGAAAGCCTAAAACCCGGCAGGATGACGTGCGGGGGATGGGAGTACCGGCGAGAGTGAGATTAAGGAGGGGGTTTACAGACCGTTGGTACTTTGTAGCGGAAAGGAGCAGCAGCTCAGATTTCTCTGGAGCTGCTTGCATACCAGAGCGGGAAAGGAATTCGGAAATGAAGTTGAGGCTGGATTGTAATGTGAATTCCACCTCCCCCGGTGAGCCGTGAGTACACCAAAGGGTTATATCATCAGCATAGAGAATTGACTGTAGGTGCGGAATCTCCGACAAGGATTTTGCGAGAGGGGCTAGCCCGAGATTAAAGAGGGTTGGAGAGAGCACAGCACCTTGAGGTGTTCCGCGGGTGAGCGCGATGGGCGGGGACAACGTGGTCCCGAGTCGGAACTGAGCTTGTCGAGAGCGGAGAAAAGAAGAAACGTAACAATAGAGTCGGGATCCACAGCTGGTGTCTTCGAGGGGGGAGAGGATAGCGTCATGAAGTAAGGTATCGAAGGCCTTGCGCACGTCCACAGTGACAAGTGCGTGAACTTGACACCTCGAAGGTTGAAAGAAAGTTTCCTGGAGAAGGAGAAAGAGGTCTTGAGTAGACATGTGGGGGCGGAAACCAATCTGATTGTGCGGAAGGAAGTGAGTATCGTCGAGAAGATCCGTAAGACGTGCGAGTACCATGCGTTCCATGGTTTTCCCGACACAGGAAGTAAGTGAAATGGGTCGCAGGTTGGAGAGTGTGGCGGGCTTGCCGGGCTTTGGTATTAGAGTAATGATGGAAGAGGTCCATTCATCGGGAAGAGTGCCGTTGGCCCAGTGTTCATTTATTTTGTTTAAAAGAAATTGTTTATCCGAATCAGGCATGTTCTTCAACAGAGAGTATGTGATGTGGTCGGCACCCGGAGTGGTACCAGTTTTGTTTTGAGCCAAAGCTCGTTCTAGGTCCGGCAGAGTGAAGGGGCTGTCCAAACCGCTATTGGAAGGCCCTGTGTACTCAGGGTACAGGGAAGGAAGTGGAGGAGGGATGTATATATCCGTGACCTGTTGAAGGAGGGAAGTAGCACCATGCTCGGAGAGATGCTTTTGGATTGTGGGGAGAGGAGCAGGTTGAGGGCCAAGGAGGGACCGGAGGATCAACCAGGCTGATTTAGTGTGGAGGGAAGAGTTGATAGAATCGCATATGCGATTCCAATTTGTTGTCTCAAGGATGGAGCAGTGAGTTAGTATGTCACTGTTGAGTATGTCTAATGTATGTCTAAGCTGGATGTTGTTAGGTTGGGTGTGGATGCGACTAAGGAGGCGTTTACGGCGTCTCCAGAGACGCATGAGGTGTGGGTCAGCGTGGTCCGACGGGGGGTTAGCTTCTGTAGTGGTGGTGGTCTGCGACCGCGTTCGCCGTAGCGAGTCCACCCACACATCATAGTTGGGAGTTGACTCCTGGACTCGCAGGCGACGAAAGAGGTGCCAGTTGGTCTGGGTGATGCGTTTTTTGGGTTTGTGAGTGAGTGTCAGTTTAATTTCAATTATGTGATGGTCGGATAGGAGGGTGTCCGGAAGGACTTGCCAAGTCTCTGGAGGATTGTGGCCATGGTGAAAGGTGAGGTCAGGCGTTGTATGACGTTGTTTTGCGTTTCCGTCTCGTGTGGGTGTGTCTGGTGTATTGATGAGTGTATATGAGTGCTGCATAGTGTGTGCGTGAAGAAGGCGGCCAGGGCGCAGAGTGTTTGGGTAACCCCAGATGGTATTTGGGGCATTGAAGTCTCCGCCAAGAATAATGTCACGGTGTTTTGGAAAGGATCGAAGAAAATGAAAGAGAGGAGAGAGAATTGTGGTAGAATTTGGGGGATTATAGACGTTCACAAGTGTGAGAGGTGGGTTCGGGGGGTCTGGGTAATACGAAATGGCTGTTACATATGGAAGTAACGTGGATGGAACATCTTCCACTTCATAAGCGATATCCCGGCGAATATAAATGGAAGACAGCGGCGCGGCGGGGTCGGCGTGCAGAGCTCGGTAGCCTGGGATGTTTTTGGTATGCCTTGTTTCTTGTAGTAGGATAAAGTGAGGTAGTGTGGTTTGCGTAAGGAGCCATTGCTGTAAGGGGGTGCGGTTTGTGGAGAGGCTACGGCAGTTCCACTGAATTATTGTGATCGCCATGATGCTTGTTATTGGAAGGGTTAGGTGGAACGAGAAGGGTGGCGGGCCTAATTTTGGGGACCAGGCCTACAGCGGGTACGGGGTGGGTGCGCTTGAAGGGGTGGTTCTTGTCTTCCATAGGGCCTGGGGCGTCATTAAATGCTTTGTTTATGGTGGAGTTCAGATTGTCAAGGGACTGTGTGAGGTTTGAAATGAGCGTCTCGAGGTTGGAAGTACGTTGGTCTTGTGCCTCGATACGTTTTTGTTGCATCTCAACGAGGGATGTCAGTGCGGTTACGCGAGAGGTAAGCTCCGTCAGCCCCAGCTCCAGCTGTTCAACGCGGCAGGGAGAGGGGGAGGTTGTGGGTGCGGGTGTGGGAGTCGTCGGCGACCTTACCTGGTGTACAGGTTTCTGCAGGGGTGAATCTTGCTTCACCGGAGCAGGCGTGTGGTATTCCGCAGGCTTCGGTTGTGCACTCGGTGCTGGTTGAATCACAGGGGTTGGTGACACCTGGGTCAGACGCGGGTGCTGCCCCCCCCCCCCCCCACTGGGCATGTGTAGGCAGTAGGCTTGACGAGGCGCGCACCTTGGGTATAGATGAGGGACTGGAGGGTTTTACTGGGGGTTGTGACGTGTTCAGACTCTTCCACTGCTGTCTGTGTAGGAGGCGCTGCTTCTTGGCCGCGTTGGCGCAGGCTTCATCCCGTTGCATCCGAACTGGGCATATTTCTGCAAAGGGAGTGTGATGGCCTTGACAATAAAGACACCATGGTGAGCAGGAATGTGGTTCATCAGGCTGGCTGATGGGTGTGGAACAAGTGGGGCACAGGCGCTGGTTTCCGGGGCAGGCACACGTGCGATGTTCATATTGCAGGCAGATAGTGCAATGATGGGCCCGGGGCTTATGGGGACGGCAGCGGAATTCGAGTCGTTGGTAGTACACGGAAAATGGAACGTGCATGCCGGCGAAAGTGATCAGGGCGGAGTTCGTATTTCCCATGCGGCGGGCCAGTAGGATGTCGGCTTGATAGCTGTCTAAATCACGCAGAAGTTCTTCTTGGGTAGCCTCAGGGGTAATTCCGTGGATAACCCCGCGGCACGAGTTGGTTGGAGCTGCGAGGTATGGAGCTACGGCATATATGCGGCGAGCGAGCACGATGCTCTCAACGCTGAGAAGGTGGCTGGCGAGTTCGATGTGGTGGGTCTTGAGTATGGCGAGGCGGTTGCGATTGCGTAGATGGACTGAAACGTCGGCACAAGTATGCGCCGGGAGCTTTGCTGCTCGTATGAAATCTGGGAGAATGTCCAGCAGCTGGGCGGAGGTGGCGGAAGGTAACGCTGGCAGGTGGACACAAACCGCATGGAGGTCAAAACTTGGGCGGGCAGCAAGTCGAGGCTTTCGGACATTTCCGGGCGTTGTCCATTCTCCTTCAGGCTCATCCAACTCGATAGGGGTTGGAGTGGAAGTGGGATCTGACGTCGGCGTCTCGTCAGCCATGCCGGCACGCAGCAGTGGTAGGGTAGGGCTAGCGAGGCGGTCACCGCTTCAAAACTTGAAGTGGCCGAAGACGACGATCCGTGGGAAACGGTGAGAATGCCGCTTCCCATACAACTCCCGGCGAAGAAGGCCCGGGCAAGGGCGGCTGGTGAAGGTCGCGGCGTTTCGGTGGTTGCGGAGCACGCCGCCGGCACGTCCGTTCACTTCGGCCGACTGAACGGTTCCCAGTCTGTCGATGTCTCAACGCTGCGGCTGCGCCGCAGAGGGAAGCAACGACGGAGGCCCCGTCCGGCCAACGAAACTGCTCATAACCGGCCAACGCTCGCTTCAACGGCAGGAAAAGAAAGGGAGAGGATTACGCTGGCGGCGGGCCGGCGGCGGGCGCGCACGGAGACAGTCGAAGGTGGGGGAGCTGAGGGAGTTGAGAGGGAGAGTGAGGGGAGCCATCGAAGCGACGGGGTCACCTCTGCTGAAGCCAAATCCGCTTCCCTGACGCCCTCCTCCCTCACCTTACAGGAACTGGTCACGCCCTCTACGCGGATGATATTACCGTGTGGTGCATGGGAGGGTCTGACGCTGCAGTTGAGAGTGCGCTCCAAGAGGCGCTCGACATCACAGAACACTTCCTACTAGACACGGGCCTGAGTCTGTCACCAACCAAGTCCGAACTTCTATTGTATAGGCCCACCAGACGGGGGGTTAGGTGCTCCACACCCTTAGATCAAGTTCCCATAGCCGTCTATACGAGGAACGGAGAACAAATCCCCAGAGTGGATACCATCCGGGTCCTCGGACTCTTGCTGGAATCGCTCGGGGGCAACTCACAGACTATAGCCCGCATCACCACCAAGACGGAGAACATGCTTAGGCTTATCCTCAGGGTCTCGAACCGCCGGGGGGGTTTAAGTGAAAGCAATCTCCTCAGGCTCTACCACGCGTTTCTTATGAGCCACGTTAACTATGTAGCTTCCGCTTTGCGCTGGTCTAAACGGGAAGAGGCCAAAATCGACGGCCTCATGCGCAAAAGCATCAAGCGCGTGCTGGGTTTACCACTCACTACCAGCACCAAGCGTCTCATGCAACTAGGCATGCACAACACCCTGTCAGAGGTGATCGAGGCCCAACGAGTGGCCCAAATAATACGACTCTCATCATCGCGAGCGGGGAGACGCATCCTAGAATCCGTTGGATGCGGTCACCAGGAAATCATGGAGCGCAACGCGACCCTATCACCCATGGTCAGAGATACGTTCAAGGTAGATCCCCTGCCACGTAACGTCCACCCTCAATACAATGTAGGGCGCCGGGTAGCCCGGGCTCGTTAACTATTAAAAGTGGCTGCGGCCACTCCGAATCTTGCATGTTTCGTTGACGCCGCCCAGTACTGGCGTTCTGATCACTATGTCGCAGTTTCGGTTGATTCCAATGGCTCTCTCATTAACTCAGCATCCGTGCGGAAGGTTTCTGCAACAGTAGCCGAGCAGGTTGCTGTAGCTATAGCACTGAAGGACCCTCTACGTACCCATATCTTTACAGACTCTAGGTCTGCAGCCCGAGCGTTCGCCTCCGGCTCGATATCAAAGGAGGCGGCGGCCATCCTCGGCACCGAGGGGGCTGCTGGTTTTCATATCATAAAATGGTTCCCGGCCCATATGGGAATCAATGTGCACTCTGAGGTTGTTAACGCCAATGAGTTAGCCCATGACTGCGCGCGAGGTATAACACACCGCGGTGGTTCCGGTAGACTCACGGGCAGCGACTTAGGACTGTACAGGGATTCGCTCCTCACCTTCCATGAAATCTTGGCACATTATCAACTTGCTCGGCGGGCCTTTCCGCTACCACATCCTAAACTCACTAGACCACAATCGTCGGCCTTTCGCATGCTCCAAACGGGGTCGTTCCCCTCCAGGGGCCGATTCAGTCACTTCGCGCCTAATGTAGATCCCCACTGTCCAGACTGTGGGGAGGCGTACTGCTCTTTATCTCATATGCTCTGGCAATGCCCTGCGTTACGCAGCTCATCGCTTACCACTCTAACGGACTGGGAGGCAGCCCTTAAGAGCGGCGACCTCTCAGAGCAACTACGGGCTGTCCAGAGGGCCTGCGACAGGGCGGAGGACCACGATCTTCCGACCCCGACGTGGGTGCGGCCCGCGACGGCTACGGGGACTCCCTAAAAAGGGAGGTACCCTAAAGCGGTTCCTCAGGACCACAAATAAAGTTCTTTGTCTGTCTGTCTGTCCCTCACCTTCGACGTGTACGCGCGCGCCCGGCGCCGCAGTGCTGGCGCCGTCCGCTCCCTACAACATCGTTTTCTGCGAGCGTTGGCTGACGTGGGCAGTCTCGTGGCCCTATACTCGCCATCTGCTTGCGCGCCGTGATATATAACGACTCCGTTCGTACGTCGTGCTGTGGTGCTCGAATACTTCAGAAATAAGTCCTTCCTTTAATTCGAACACACTTTCGCGCTCCTTCGAGTTCGAATTATCGAGATACGACTGTGTATGTGTCACGCTCAAAATTTAATTCGTACTACTTTAATATAAAATAACAGTTACCTGGGTTCTTGGAGTTCAGGAGTTTCGTGGTGGCCCTTTGGGCGGCGGCGTTTTCGGCTGCCCCTTTCGGCACCTGTAGAGGGTACATGATCGGTGTCTTCACCCTCACGCGCCTTCTCTCTTGCACGTAGGTATGTGCCTGCATAGTAAGTTACAAAAAAAACTCTTTATTGTTATGCTGATAAACTCGGAGTATCTATGTTTAAATGTAACAGCAGTGCCTATTACAACTGTATATTGGAATTTTTCTTTTTTTAACAGAATTTTGTTACTGCGCAGACTTGCAAAAAGAAAACGCCAGTGCGACCTCAAAATTTATTTGTTGCACGACTGAAGCCAAAAAATGTTAGGTATCCTAAACAAAGATGCTGTAAATAGCTACACTGTCGGATTATGTTACAAAAAACAAGGCAACAGTGCACTACATACAGGGTGTTTCATTTAAATTTAGCCAAACTTTAAATATATGCAAGTGCCACGTACCAGGACAGAAAAAAAGGTAATGTTGGAGATACTCAGATTATTTTTTGCATTCCGCCTAGTTAGATAATTAGTTCTAATTAATTAATTAACTTCTCAATTACTATAGTTAGATGAAAAGTGTCAATGAGAAGATTGTAAAGCAACATGAGAAACCCCTGATACTGCTTTCTGTTTCTCAATATGAGCTACATAAAGTGTTTTTCCAAGTGTGAAAGATGCCTGCCAATACACGCAAACTGCCTCGAGCGGCCAGTCGTTCGGCAGTTTTGCGTGTATTCGCAGGCATCTTTCACGCTCGGAAAAACACACGAGTGATCTCACACAAGAGCGTTGACGGAAGAATGCTGTGGCTACGCGAAGATCGTAGCACGTCTCATCATTCTGAGCCAAACGGGAATGTCATCGTCATCCTAACGATCAATGGTCAACGAAACGTCACAGCGGTAACTTTAGACAGCTTTGGCAAACCTGAATACGCACACAATAAAAGAAACGTACGCAGACGTAAACATGCCTCTTAAACAATATTAGAGATTCCAGTTAAAATCAAGGGGCTTTCATTGCAAAACTTCATTACCGCCTAAAACTTTCACCTAAAACTCCCGCCTGAAAACCGTAAATAATTAAACACGACAGGTGTCAAAGTGGCAGTGACTACTTACGTGAGCAAAGAAGATGTGGAAGGCAGTCTGGCGCTCCGCAGTTCATGAAAGAATACGCGTCAGGAACTGGACGGCTGGTCCTGACAAAAATAACGGTGAATGTAACGGCGGGTTCAAAAGTTACGCAATCTGGAGGGAAGCTGCGCGGGGGTCTCAGTCCGCTCGGCAGCTCAGACTGCGTCGGTGCAAGCGATGACGCCGATGAGCCGTCGCACCACTCCTCGCTTTGTCAGGTAGCCGCTATAATACGTCGCGGCGCTACATCCTCTTGCGACACACGCTGCTGCAATGCAGGAAAATACTCAGTGTGGCTTCGTACTCGGTACCTGAAGCACAGAAATGCTAGCTAATTTAACGAAGAAAATACAAAATTCGGCTGCTACCATAATGCTAGCGCCACCTTACAAAGATAATTTGAAATAACAAATGTCGAACTTTTTAATACCTCATTCTTGGCAAGTTGCGGTAGGTAGGTTCCTAACTCGCTTTATAATACAAAAAAGTGATGTGCAACCTATAATGGAATCGAACCTCTGCCGTGGGGCGCAGCAGCCGGTTCTCTAGCAACTAGACTACGGTGTCTTTTTTTTTCCTTTCGGTCAAAGTAAAACAGGTTAACCAAACAGACAAAACGAAAACTGCGACAAACAATATCAAAACATTTTACAGTTTGAACCGTCAGTCCAACTTGGCTGACATTGTCATTAAAAATTCTATGAGCGTTGTCAAGGGATCTACCCTCGACAGCCACTCAGGAACACAGCAATCATTCGTTCTAAATTTTCCATCAAAGAAAATGGCAATATTCGCCAGGAGGGACAGATCGCGTTGAAGTGTATCGAGGACTGTTCAACAATGTCCTCGCGTCGATGACAAAGTCAACGTCGAAAGTGGTGCTTAGTTTCCGGAGAAGTTCGGAAACTGCGACGAGCGGAATTCGGTGACTCGTAACCCATGATGCAAGCCATCCTTGAAATTCCACACATTTACGTGGACAAAGACTTGCCTGATTTTCTGCAGATGATGATGCATAGTCCGAAAAACATCCATTTTCGATGCCCGCGCTCATAGGAGGGTCGTTTTGTGGAATAAAATATTCTCTAGAAATGTCTTGCGTATGTGCTTCTACATTTTCTCCTTTCAAGGCAAGGTCACTTTCGTAAAAACTGTCCTTGGTTTGAGCATCCTCATGTGGCGAGGATACTTCACTAGAAGCATGGTTACTACTTTCATTGAAGGGCCCCTAAACCACCTCAGGTATTCTTTGAACATTTCAAGTAAACACGCGCATCGAGTTCAGAATGCAATCACGATCAACGATGCCAAACGCTGCAGCGCTACGCGCCGCGGGCGCGCCACAAAACCAAAAAAACAATGCCGTCCTCCTCCCCTCGCCTTTCCGGAACCCCAGCGGTCGTCACGACGTCAGCAGGGGGAATCTGGTGATGTCAACGGTGGAAACGATGTCCATTGGTCGAACAAGAAACTACGACTTCCGGTTTGTCTGCTAGCAGGTACGCGCGCTCCCTGCTCGTCTTCGCCGTGTTGCTCGCTTGTGCGCGCTTGCGCATCGGTAATTACAGCCCGCAACGCAAGTGCCAAATCGCTCGTGTTCCAACACAGTCATGCTTAGCGGTCTGATTAGCTGCGCGAAAAGAGTGCGACACTGTTGGCCTTTCCAGACGTGCGCGCAACACTGGGTCTATAGCGGCACGCTCCGCATAACACGCGCCGGCACCGCAGCAACATCGGGTAGCCGAGAAGCGCCGAGTCCACGTCCACGTTACCGGCACGCTAACTCGCCGCACGGCGTTTGCCATTCGCGGGCCGCCGTTGGCGATGACGTATGTCACGTTACATTTCGAGCAGCACTCGGCGAGGAGGGGAGACCAGCCGACGAGGAGAGAAGCGAAGGAAAAAGCGAAACGAGCGAGGGCTGTTTTTCGTTCATCAAACGCGTGTAACTCCGCTATTACGGCACCATTTCGAAAAATTCTCGCGGCTACGTGTTCGTTGTAGACTCGTGCACAACTGCAACACCACAACTAAATTTCGACCTCTGGGTGGTTTAGGGGCCCTTTAACCTACCATGATACTTATTGGACGGTACTCGTGGCAACAGGACTGGCAGATATCAGTTCGTAATTAACTCTACGCCTCTTCTGACGGTCTGAAAGGTCAGCGTAACTTTTCTTCTTTATTGTGGACTTCATTATGAGCATAAAGAGAAAGCGGCTGCCCCGTCAGTGCTCACTCACCACAATGCAAACACCCGCGCCTGGGTTGATTGCACTCTCTTCTAACAGGGCGAAGCAAAAACAAAAACCAACGTCCGTTTTTCCCGCCAAAAAGCAGAACAAAGAAAACAACAACAAAAAAATCAATAATTGTAGGCTGCTAGAACAAGCGATTTTAAACGTCTTCTAAAATCCGCCTTATAGCAAGATTTTTCCATCCCAATTGAATCCTTCTCGATGTTGACTTCTGCAATCTAGATTTTTGACTGTCAAAGCGAAATATCCATGAATAAGAATGATTATATCTCTTTTGTGCTAGCTGGGTACTACTGGCAACTTGTGACTGGCGACGTGAAAACCGTGTGGAAGAAATGGAAAGTTCTAAAAGCTGTGCACACTAAATTAGGATGGACTGTGCAAGGGCCACTTCCTTTCCCAGGCAGCATTGTTCACTGTTGCCGCGTCATTGTGCTCCGAACCTGCGCAGAAGAGGACACTGTCTCGGAGGTTCTCTCGAGATTCTGGGACCTGGAAAGTCTAGGTGTCAGAGCTGATGAGGAAAGCCTGCTTGATAGTGAACTGACGCTACAAGAGTTCGATAAAAATATAACTAAAAGGGACGGTCGTTTTCAAGTTCGACTTCCTTAATAGAAAACAGTGGACTTGGCAGACAATTTCTCTGTGGCCACTAAACGTCTTGGTAATTTGATGCGCAAGCTCAGCAAGGACCGCACCCTATTGGAAAGGTACGACAAGACCATTCGGGGATATCTGAAAGAAGGATCAGCATAAAAAGTTTCCTATTCAAGTTCCACAAGCAAATTTCGAATGTACAACAAGCCACATCGAGCGGTGATCAAGGAATACCGACTACAACAAAGATTATTCGCATCGTTTTCGACGCATCCTCCCATGAACGAGAAGCGAATTCATTGAATGACAATTTGTAATCCGGGCCGACCTTAAACCCAGACGTAGCCGCATTACTTCTGCGTTTCCGACTATACAAAGTCGCTATGACAGCAAATGTTGAAAAGGCCTTCCTTCAAATCGGCCTGTATGAGGAGGACAGAGATTCACTGAGATTCCTCTGGTTTACAAAGCCTTATCGGACAAACCAACCGTTACCAGAACAAGAAATCTGTAGAATGACCAGCGTGCCATTTGGAGCAACTTCTAGCCCTTCTCTTTTGATGGCCTCGTTGCAACATCATTTTCAGTGTGCCGAGGATAACGGAACGACACTCTACTTCTTCAGAAATCCATGCACATGGACGACCTTCTTATTGGAGCTGACACAACACAAGATGCCATTAGGATGCATGAAGAACTTCAAGACGCAGAATTCTACCTGATACGTATCGAGCAAAAGACACATTTCAGCGATGAACTGACGTGCCTTTCGGAAAGCAAGCCTATTCCCTTGCTGAGCCAGATTGAACATGTACGACTTTCCTTCGACAAGGACAGAATAATTGGTGTACAAGGTCGTCCTCACAGCAAAAACGAGAACTATGGAAATCAGAATCTGATTCTTTTGCCCAAAGACACTCACTATACAACGGCTGACTATCCGAAAAGCACATATGAAGTTTCTCCATGGCGGCGTTCGAGATACCCTGATTCAGATTCCACAGGACCAGACAGCTAATCAAGCAAACCATATGTCGATGCCTGGTAGGTCAGCGGCTGCAAGCAAAGCTAGTACAGCAAGAAACACCTCCTTTACCAGAAGACATACTTACAAAAGCACAACCTTTCTCGTTCACAGGAGTTGACTTTGCTGGACCATCATCCGTCATTCGTCAAGAGTTGGTCGAAGACATGACTGCCGAAAAGTGCATATTTGCTTTCAGGATATTTATTTCACGAAGAGGAATATGCAAAGTCATGTACAGCGACAATGCCCGCACTTATGTGAAGACGTCCGATATATTTGAGAACTACATAACGGACGTGATGCAAAGGTCCCCTCCTGTTCACTACGTTTGCCGGGCGGATCCGAAGTCAGACGCCCTGTTCAATTGCTCTACCCGTTGGAAATTGAATAACGCCATCTGCTGGGCGCGGGAAGATGTTGGAACTTCGTCTTTCATACGCCTAGCAGACGATCGTTCCATCATCATCGTTTTGCGCCTCACGAGCTCCGCTCGCTCGAGGGGATGAAACCATTCGTTTCATAATTTGCTGTTCCATTAAAAGAAGAGTACGCGCTTAAGATGTGCCGGCTCGATTTCATCAAGACAGCGTGGTAGCCGGCGGACATTGAGGTCCAATAACAGTCTATATTAGGCGCCGTCATGTCGCACACCCCGGTGATTTTATCCTTCTGCCTATGAATAATAGAGTTTGCGCTTGTAACATTGCGGTAACTAAGCTTACGTGAGTTTTCTATTTTGTACTTGACAAGTGCGAGCTCACCTTGCGCATGACATCGAAGAGCATTGCAAAATGTCCTTTAAACATCATCATCATCATCACCATCATCAGCCTTTTTTTATGTCCACTGCACGACCAAGGCCTCTCCCTGAGACCTCCAGTTGCCCTTGTCTTGCGCAAGCTAATTCGAATTTCTTCCTGCAAATTTCCTAACTTCATCACCCCACGTAGTTTTCTGCCGTCCTCGACTGCGCTTGTCTTCTCTTGGGATCCATTTCGTCGCTCTAATGGTCCAGCGGTTATCCATCCTACGCATTACATGGCCTGCCCAGCTCAATTTTTTTCTCTTATTGTCCATTAGAATATCGGTTATCCCCGTTTGCTCTCTGATCCAGACCGCGCTCTTACTGTCTCTTAACGTTACGCCTAACATTTTTCGTTCCATCGCTCTTTGTGCGGTCCTTGTTCTTGAGCTTCTTCGTTATCCTTCAAGTTTCTGCCCCATATGTTAGCGCCGGTAGAATGCAATCATTGTGCACTTTTCTTTGAACGACAGTGGTAAGCTCCCAGTCAGGATTTGGCGATGCCTGCCGTATGCACTCCAACCAAAAGTTATTCTTCTGTACATTTTCTTCACATGATCATGCTCCCCTTTGAGTAATTGGCCTAGATATACGTACTCCTTTATACACTCTAGAAGCTGACTAGCGATCCTTAATTCTTGTTTTCTTGCGAGGCTATTGAACATCATTTTTATCTTGTGCATATTATTCGCCAACCCAACTCTTACACTTTCTCGGTTAAGGTCCTCAATCATTTGTTGTAATGCGTTATAGAGAGCGTTTATTCATGTCAATACCCACTTAAAGAATCGGCGTGCTTCTAATAAAATTGCGTACCCTCACAGAGCGTGAGCTCCTTCAAAGATCGCCACAATTTTCGGGTTATTTCCCATAAAAGTGCGTCGCCGATGCAATCTCCGGAGGTGTGTGAGGGAAGAGGAAAGGCGCAATTCAATTGAGCGTTGATTGAAACGACCAGAGCAAAGATTGGCACTCCAATGGCCCTTGGACTATGTGACATCCACGATAAGGATGTACACGCAGGGTGATACATAACAAAGCGGTATCTCTTTTAGGCCAAAGGTACCTTGAGGAAGGGTAATATCAGCCGTGAAACTCCTTGCGATAACAGTTCCTTCAGAAAGGAGCTGACCTGAAATGACTTTAGTTCTTTACACTCTGTACTAGGTGTATAGGATTACGCCAAGGAGCTGTGAGGCACGTACTGGGATGCAGATGGCTCGCCGCCATTTGTGTTCAGTTTTCCGCCCCCGCGTTGTCTACCTGGCGAAATTCCACCGACTTGCTCCTCGGAAGTGGTCACTGGGCTGTCGCATGCAGTGGTCGTTCCACAATGATGGAGGGCCTCCTTCGTAACCCTAATGTGATAAGCCCGAGCCATGCTCAAATTAAGTAAGCGCGCACCAGAACTCAGTATTCCTTCTTAATAGAACGACAACCCATGTATATATTGTAAGGATCGGAGAAGCAGACAAGAGGCTGTCATTCGTCGAACTGGTTTTTGTCGCCTTTTACATATGGCACGTACCCACGAGGGAGTTTGGCCAAGGTTCGCAATGGAAGTCCCTGCTTTCCAAACGCCTGCGTTCACTTTTTTCCCGTCTTATTCCTCTCTTGCTATTCTGCTTGTAAACACTGGCTTGTGCAATTCAACCTTTTGACAAAGCACGGTGCAAATTTCGTGCAAGTCTGTTACCGGCTTGTAACCATGCAACTTAACATCTGGAGTCGACTAGTTCAGGGAGTGAGGTTATCATTGGAGACCATCCATTATGCAACCAGCTTCTCTGGCGGGCGGCACTGACTGTTGCGCTCCATACGATTGCACGGTAGCAGTTGGAAAAACACGACAGGAGATCCTGCGCACTCAACAGCGGCTGGTTGCAATGACGCGAGGCGCAAACCGCAAAGCCATCTGCTTAGTTGTCGGGGGCGTCTTCGCAGTTACCGCTGACGAATCAAGGCTCACACAGGTGCCCGAATCTCCAGGACGCGACGAGATACCCCGTGCTGCAGAGTCGTCAATATCTGATGTTATATTTAGGGGCGCTTGCGTCGAAACCGATGGTCTCTTGGGAGCTTGAGAGACTTGGACCGTACGTGCAGGTCTTCTATGAATACGACCTTAGCGATGTTAGTCACCTGGCCTTCCTTCAGCGAGACCTCACTCAGCGCGGGGGGAAGGGCCGTGCATTCAGCAGAAATGACTGCGTTGGGATTCGAGAATGTGGCTCCGACGTCTCAGGAAGCACATCCTTGTGGGGATCCATGGACAGGTCGAGTTCCAGGAGTGGTAGTTCGTGAATTAAAGGAGAAGCCGGCGCCTCCATGCGGCGAGGCGTTGATGAGTTTGGGCTCTGCTTCAACGACGGCTGTGAATGACAAGTGGTCTCGACCTCTTGCAGTAATGATCTGGTGTCTGTTACCGACGCAAAGTCCGAGATCCACGGCGGAAAACAGTATCTTCGTATCCGGGGTATATAGTGGGGCAGGCCGCGAGCCTATCAGCCAAACCTTGTCGGCTACAGCTGCTGCGGCGAGATGATGATGATGATTGCCGTCGCTGTTCAGCTGGCGTAGATTGCCGACTCAAAGTAGCATTGGTTGTCTACTTCATATTTATGTGTTGTGGTTGACCCGATGGTGTTCGTTCAGGATGTGCCACCAGGTGTTCAAAACACGGTGCGTCGGGAGGATAGATCGCCGATGGAGCGGAAAGTTTTTATAAAAACTGTTATTAAAGCGCGACTCTATTCTGCCCAGGAGCAGTGTTTGTGGCCTTCATATTGGTCTCAGGCTTGGGGGTGGAAGGACCCGGCACACCTGAGGAAGCACGAGGCCGCAGTTAAAGTGGAACGCCTTAAGCAGGATTGTTGATAGAGTGCGCTATTGTAATGAGCAGAGAGAGAGAGAGAGTATGCAAATCTTTATTGTCCGAAAGAAGTTTCGGGGAGGCTTCCTTATTCCAAGGTTCCTTGAGCTCGGGCTTCGGCCTGGGCCCTCGCGACCAGCCATAGCTGATCCACGAGGTCGGATCTGGCCAAGGCTCTCTCCTAAAGCTCGGTCGTGACATTTAGGCACTTAATCTGAGTCTGTTCAGCAACCTGGTCGGCAAAATGGCTGTCAGCTTCTAACACCCGCCGCGGTGACTTAGAGGCTATGGTGTCCCGCTATTAAACCCTAAGTAGCGGCAGCAAATTTCGGGAGTGCATTTTTCGGGACCGCTCTTCGACGGAGCGAAATGCAAAAACGCTCGTGTCCTGTACATTGGTGCCGCTGTTAAAGATCCACTGGTGGCCAAATTTATCCGCAGTGCCTCATAATCACATCGCGGTTATGGCATGTAAAACCCCACAATCGAATGCCGACGCGCTAACCATTCGGTCACGGAGTACTCAGCCTTCAGTTTGGCGGGAAAATGGTTAGATACAAACGTAGATATATAACATAGGTATCGTATGAATGCTAATGCATTAAAATATATATTGTGAGTGAACGTGACTGACTCCCATTTATTTGCCGGACTTGTATGGTTATAGACCGAAGAAAAGTGGGCTTTCAGACAACGTTCTAACTCGACTTTTCACATTGAAATCACTGCCTATGAAGCCCTCCCTCCAACAGCGACCGCCATTTATCCATGCACTGTGTGGCGTCAGTAAATGGTGTTCCACCGCCGTGTCGCCGGCTTCGAATCAGTTCGAGACCACGTCGGACGTTTCGCTCCGTACACAACTGACAGCGTCGTTACTACACTGAATTTTGCTCGGAAATTGCTTCACTGCCCGAAAAAAAAACTGAAAAAGACAGAGCAGCAAACCGCCGAGAAACACAAGCAAAGACAAAATAACCTACGGTGGCCATGACGTATTTCCATCTCCTGCAATCACTTCCGGTGATTGCAGTAAACAAAAGCATGACCTTCGAGATAGGTCGTTTGCTACTAGCCGAGGGAGCCGTTCTTGGAGGTGCGAATTCATTTCCTCCCCACTCAGTGTTTCCCGGCTTCTGTACATTTCAAGTGCCAATTATTAAATGAAGATAACTACAATTATTTTCTACCACTCCGAATACACTGAAAGTTCGCCAGCTTGGTGCGGGAAGTACACGGTTTAATAAATGCAATGCATAATTCCAGCTCCAAAATGTGGCGTCGTACCCCTTTAAAATGCGCGTTGTTTGTGGTTGTTGTTCGTCAACGACCTAGCGCAACCCACTCTTACGGAGCGGGCATTAAACGGGCGATGCAAGGTTTAAAAATAACGGTAATTTTAAGGAATAGGATTTCAATAAAAACTGGCAATTTGAATAAGTGTGAAATACAGTTTGAGTGATATACTTGCATATATATAGACTACATTTATCTATATATTACACAAAACAAAATTTGAATTGCAAAAGAAAAAAGTTGTCGCAGTTTCACCTGAAAGGCGAAGCATCAATTGCGATAGCAAATTTGTAGAGAGCTATACGGAGTAATGATAGTAGCTTTATCAGGTGTATAACCTTGGACATGCAGCAGCACCGGCAACACGCAGAACTGCTGTCGACGACCGTCGGCGTTTTGCCCGCGTTCGCCCGCGTTCGCACAAAATGCGTACGGCGTTGGTGACTGTTGCCGGAGCCTCTGATATAAATAGGCACTTGATGCCGCAGCTAAACGTCGCCTCCCTTCCGTTCCCCTCCCCCCCTCCCCGCCACGGCCTTTCGCGCGTCGGAAGAAGGCGCGTTTGTTCTACATATATGGTGATTGTAAAGGAGGAAAGAGACGCCTACTTCTGCAGCCCTTAAGGGAGCACGACGCAGAACGCGCGTTTTTTCTTCGCCGTGCGTTCACTCCCTGTGAAAGCGTGCGTCCCTCGCGCCCTTTCACTCGCACATACAGCGTTCGGCGCGCGGCGACGATTTCATCTCCACTGACGTCATACGGAACCTCACAGCGACGGCGACGGCGACGACGACGGCGACGACGACGGCAGAAATCTGCTTGGAGTGTCCATATAATAGCTATCGCAATAAAATGAAATGGAAAATTTTAGCATTGAAGTGATTTTGTTTCGCACATAAAATTGCAGAGGGCATCGCAAAGGTTCCTCTAGCTAAAACCCTGTTCGGTAGCACCAAAGAAAATGACCACCGGGAGAGCCAACGTCAAGTGAAGTGTACGTAATGCTTCTTCGAACAATATTTTTCTTTCACCTTAAAACGGCGACATGCTTAAAAGAAGTGTTCTAGAAATTAACTCTCATTGCAGAAATTACACAATAATGATTTCGCCAGACCAGACATGCGAATGTAAAAGTTGAGTGGGGGACTACACAACGTAGTCTCGTAAGTGAGACTTCAGCCTGTTAAGGAATTCTTCGCAGACTCACATTTTGAACAAATAACTCTTTAATTGAGAAATAAGAGAAAAAAATAAGAGGAGTAACAACGTGCGTTACGACTGCTTCCATCGCGGGTCGCCCTCCTCCCTCTCCATGTTGCCAGCCTAGCATTTCGATTCCGCTAACACTCGGCCATTCCTGGCAGCGAACTGTCCTCAGTTCATGTGGTGTAGTCCCGAAGATACGCAGGTCTTTTGGACACACGTGTGCTACGTCTCGGCACGCTTTTTTCCTCGTCGGAGCTTGACTGGTCGAACTGTTCCTGGCATCTTCCACCCCATCTCTTCAGTTGGCTGATGTGGGCAGTTGTCGAGTAGACCCTTTTCCTTCCGTTCATCTCGGTCACTTTGTAGGTGTCTGCTGGAAGTACTTCTATCACAGTGAGTGGACCTCTGAACTTCTGGGTTTTTGTTGGGGCACCAGTGTGCTCTGGAACGCAGCGCATGACCACTATGTCTCCAACACTCAACTTGTCCGCTGTGATGTGACGCTTGTCGAAGTACTGCTTCGACCTTGCTTGCTGGCTCGCTATGTCCTTTTGAGCCATCTCTTGAAGTTGCTCCGGGCAGACCCACTCGTTATTCTCAGTGTTCAGCCATCTGAGGATACCATCCTGCATCCTTGGTTGATATCCATGCAAGAACTTGAAAGGGCTAGTCCCTGTTGAGGCATTGTAAGCAGTATTTAGGTAACTTTCTACCTCCTTGATCTTCTGATCCCAATCTTTGTGAGCTGGGTCCTTGATTGTAGCCATAATACACGGTACCAGAGTTCGGTTCACACGCTCAACCTGGCCATTAGCCCTTGGATGGTGTGCCGAGTTCAGTGTGTGAGCCACACCATTTTCCTGACAGAAGGCTTCGAAGCCGTGGGACGTGAAACAGGAACCACGGTCCGAGATGATGCGCTCCGGTAGTCCAAACTCTGTTATGAAGTTCTGCATACACCGCAGTACATTTCTCGCCGAGGTGTCGCGCACAGGGTAGAGGCGCACAAACTTGGTCAGATTGTCCACCAGCACCAATATCCACTGGTTCTTCTTGGAACTTCTCACAAACGGACCAACGTGGTCCACATGAACAACTTGAAATGGTCTCTTCCCAGGTGGTATCGAGTGCAGAAGCTCAGGCTTCTTTCCTCCTGGTACCTTTGTGATTAGACATTCAAAACACATACGGATGTGCTGGTCCACGTAGCGCTTCATCCGAGGAAACCAATAAAGTTCCTTGATTTTTGTCACCGTTCGGTCTGTAGCAAAATGTCCCTGTAAGTCATGAAACTTGACGCACAATGTTTTGCGCATGCTTTTAGGCATCACAAAAAGAAGTCGTCCGTCTTCTTCAACGTAAAACAGTTTTCCATCTCTCAGCCGTAAGTTCTTGACTTTGGCACTCTCTTCTTGGGTCCTTTCTTTGACTGGCTTCTCCAATATTTGGGCGAGCTTCGCCAAGTCCGCATCAGAGCGTTGAACGATCACAACTTGGTCCTTCAATGTCATGGTAAGGCACACCTCGATCCTTGTCTCAACAACCTCATCAAGCGTGTCCCTTGGCGCTCCTACAGGTTCACGACTCAAATAGTCCACATGTGCCATTTTCTCTCCTGCTCGGTGCTTCACCTCAAAGTCATACTCTTGAAGTAAGTCGAACCACCTTGCTATCTGTGGTTTAAGAGTCTTGTGCGCATTAAGATACACAATTGCTTGACAATCTGTAACCAGCGTGAACGGAATGCCTAAGAGAAATGGACGAAGTCTTTCCATACTCCAGACTATCGCCATCAGCTCCAGTTTTCCCGCATGGTAATTCCCTTCAGCATCAGTGGTACGCTTACTGACACAAAACACCAAGTGCCAGCGTCCCGACTCATCTTGTTGAAGGAACATCCCCGCAAGTCCATGTCTGCTTGCGTCCGTGTGGAGCTCTGTCGGAGCCAAAGGGTTACACAACTTCAGAACGGGTGGTGCTGTCAGTTCCTTTCGGAGCTGGTCGAAAGCTTCCTGCTGCTCCACTCCCCATGTGAACTTCGTGTCTTTCTTGGTCAAAGAAGTAAGCGGTTCTGCCTTCAGGGCATAATGGGGAATGAACCGTCTGAAAAATCCCGTTAGACCCAGAAATCTCCTTACACTGTGAACATCAGTTGGCGTGCTAGCGTCCAGTATGGCATGTTGCTTCACTTCACCTGGCTGCAGGTAGCCTTTCGCAATCTTGAAGCCTAAGTAGTCGATTTCCTCACTTCCAAACACACACTTGGATATTTTCAGGGTTAGACCAGCAGCTCGCAGGGCATCCAGTACTTGTTTGAGCCGAACCAGCAACTCTTCCCAATCCTTGGCTGGAATCAGCAGGTCGTCCATGTAACACAATGCTACAGTGTTACGCAGAGATCCGAGCACCTTGTTCATTAGACGTTGAAATACAGCAGGACCATTTCTCAACCCGAACACCATACGTTCAAACTGCCCGGTCTCATCAGGCGTGATGAATGTAGTCTTGGCCTTCGATTCCTCACTCAGTGGAAGTTGAAGGTATCCGTTTGCACAGTCTAACACACAGTATATCTGTGCTCCGGAGAGTCTTTGCAGCTGGTCGTCAATGTTTGGCAAGGGGAAGTGTTCCGGCACCGTCTGCCATCTTGGGCGTTGTCTATACGCCTGTCTGGGCGTACACACAGTTTTTCACCAACAGATAAACGTCTAGGCTTGCCAACGACACTCAGAGCGTCCATACGCACGTTATCGAGGCGGCACAACGGCTCAATGTCGATCAGTCACAGAACGGTATCGTAGCGTCTCGCAGGCGTCACACAGAGCGTCCGCACGCACGTTTCTGAGGCAGCACGAAGACTCACGTTTCGAAGTCGGTACTTCACGAAGACGGTACCGTTGTGTCTCGTGGACGTCACACAGAGTGTCCGCGAGTACGTTCAAGGCGTCACACAGTTCCTTTTCCGGTCAGTACCTCACAAAGACGGCACCAACGCAGCGTCAGTTGAAAAGTCAGCGAGCGTCACCGTCGTCGCAATCCCCCGACATCGGTTTCCAGGGTCGCTTTACCACAAAGGTTTCGGTAAATCCCACTTCTGAGATGTTAAGGAATTCTTCGCAGACTCACATTTTGAACAAATAACTCTTTAATTGAGAAATACGAGAAAAAAATAAGAGGAGTAACAACGTGCGTTACGACTACTTCCATCGCGGGTCGCCCTCCTCCCTCTGCATGTTGCCAGCCTAGCATTTCGATTCCGCTAACAAGCCTTTCTAATGCAGCACCATCTAATGTTCCAAGAAAAGCTTAGATGCGAACATTTAAAGGCGGACAACGTATATTTGTGAAAGTTATTCTCAGTGCCGAATTTTCTAAATTGCGCTGGTGTTATAAACGTAGATGATGGTAAAATAGGAATTACTGGTTCACCACGTGATGCTACTGCGAGTTCATCAGCAGATTCGTTTAGTATTATGCCTTTGTGTCCCGGCACCCGCGCCAAACGAACGAGGCTTAAATGTCTTGAGACAAATTTAACGCTTCAATTGCGTTTGATAAAGTAGACATTGCTAAGGAAGAAGAAATACAGAAAGAATCTGTTAAAGTTACGGCTGGTGACAAAATGTAATGTAATCGAACTAAATCCTAGCTATCGGAGATAGATATATAGATAGATAGATTGATTCATTGATTGATTGATTGATCAACACTATATTGGGGAAAAAGAAAGAGGGTTTCGGGAGTAGGTGAACTCCCCAAAGTAGGTGAACTTGTCATGGCTCTAATATAGCTGAAACAAAAAATGTCCGACGATTACGATACTTCCAATATATAATGCGAAATATGGCGCAGCTGCACACGTGTTTTCCTTTCGCGATATATTGAGGCAAAGTATTTGAGGCATAAATCAACGCACCGTATGGCAGTGGGCCAATGCCGTCAGCGCCTTCGCAGAGGGAGTGGCAGTGTGGGAATGCTGGCATGAAGAGCGGCATCGGAGCCACCTGTGGAAGAAAACGACGACGAAGACGCGAGCAGTGGCACGAGCGCGATCGCGCGGGAACGCCCAAGGAGGCCGACGCTTAACCCAGGAAATGGCGCCTGAGGTGCGCTATAAAACAACTTGAGGCCACCGTAAAGGAGGCCACTGAAATTGAAACAAATGAGTCTGACTCAATAAAGAAATCGTACTTAGATTTCCGCTGTGTGGATGCATAGATGCTAAGAAAGGTTTGCGCTGATGGGATACGAAATCGAACAAGGCATGCGTGCTTCTTCATATAAGATATTAATCGTGACAGATTTATGGAGACCAAGACAGAGACGCAATGCTTCTTGTTCTAAACAGCAAGGGGCTGAATTTTGTGAGCAGGTCGGCCCGAGTAAGCTTTGTAAGCTAGGAGGAGACGACGTGCACAACAGCGCGCGCCACAGGCGCAGCATGGACCACGTGCTAAGCAGAAGAAGAAGAAGAAGAAGAAGCCAAGCGATCGTTCGAGGTTTGAAAGGTCTCGCGTCTCGTCTGAGGTTACAGCAGTCACGAAAGGCAGGACCTCCGAGGACCCGAAGAGCACGGATCGCGAGCCCGCTGTCCAGGCCAAGCCACCCGAATCGCACCACACGAACTTCTCCGAGGCCGGTCACGAACGCATCGCCATGGATTCGGCCTCTGCGTCCAAGAACAAGAGGCCGGCCAAGAAACCCAAGAGGCACAGGAAGGGCGATGCTCCTGCCTCGAAAACAACACTCGAGCCCGTGGCCGGCGCCGGCGTCGGAGCTGCAGCCGTTAGCAGCGCACCGACGACACAACCGATCGAGGAAATTGACAAGCAGGCCAGTTGCCCTTCAGGTTTGGGTGCTCCCACGGCACCCCCTGGCCTGGACGCTCCCGCCATCGCGCTGTCTCCAACAACCGCCGCGCCGAGTGAGGCGACCCAACGACCAAAGGCCTGCGCCTACAGTTCCGGCTTGCCAATACGAAAAGGTGCGGAGCGTCAGTCGGGAAGCGACGCCTTCGCAGACCGGGAACCTGGCGCCGTCAACGCCGCTGGCGCGACAAGCCCGGATGCTACCGGTGGCCAGGTGAAAGTTGCGGGCCGGAGCTCGCGTGCCGTTCAACACTCGAGTGCTGGCCCCGAGAATCCTGACCCGACGAGTCCCGGAGCTACGAGCGCCTTCGCGACCACTCGGGCTGCCAACACGAAGTGGACCAGCGCTGTGTCACTGCTGGGAGAAGGGACGACACCGTCAGCGCCAGTACGTAAAAATAATCGTAGGCCGCAGAAAGTATATAGCTCGCAACGTATGCGAGTTGGCGATATTCCAACTCAAGAATTAAAGACAGTAATCTACATGAAAAGTACCTTAACTGCCCGAAAAGAATTACACGAGCGAGTGGGAAAAACTTAGTTTAAATAAGTTGTGTCAAGAAAGTTAGCTGAACAAACTATTCAGACAAATTTGTTTACCGGGAAGCTGAGGACGGGTATGTCCTGCACCTCAAGACATCTATAGGCTACTGTGATAATGACATTAAAAACAATATGTCATTACAAACGCCTCCTACGCAGCAAAAGCGCTCATGATATTGTTACGGGGAGTATTTAATTACCGGTAAACGGCTAGCGCTTGTCTAGTCAAGACTGCACAGAGCGCACAGGTTCCAGCAGGTTTCAGTCTGACAGAAGAGCCTCTGACCCAGCCCCACTACAACGTCTTTGTCTTTGCCATGGCTCGTGACATTATCCCCGGCCGATGAAGCACCGTCCCGGTGCGTGTTGTGGTCAAAATGGGGTATCACAGTTGTAGTGTTTGAGGCGGAAAACATGTACGATGTCACTTCGTGGGGCGGCAGTCGATGAGGTGGATGCCATGGGAGATGTCTCATAGGTGACAGGAGTCACCTGGCGCAGCACGCGGTAGGGCCCGACGTACCTCGACATTAACTTTTCACAAAGGCCGACACGACGAGATGGGAGCAAGAGGAGCACGAGAGAGCCCGGTGGAAAATACGCTACATGACATGCGTAAGAAGTTTTGCGACGGCCATCTTTTGCTCCTCTTGAACATTGCCTAAGTGCAGTATGTATTTCATTCGAGTTCATCGCAAGGAACTGTTTGTCTACTGAACTTAGATGAAGAACCACTCAAATGAAGGCCATTCTTACAAGCTGAAGTAACCACCTTCGGATCGTATCTTAGGTTTAACTACTAAGGCGAAACTTCACCTCTGGGTCAGTTCTGCTTCTCATATTGATAGACATGTAAAACGGAAAGAATGTACTCATTAAACTACGGCTGGACCAATTTGAATAACGTTGGTTTTACTTAAAAAAGAAAGGTAAATTCTGACGAACGTAGCAAGCCGAAATAATGCTTAGCACCCTGTATTTTCTACAAAAATGACCAAAAATCTGTAAGTTTAATAATATTGAAGCAGGAATTTCGCCAGTACGTAGCTCTGCACTGGAGACCAATATCCTAGTCTTGTTATCTCTTATTGGATCTCGTATACAATATGGCGGAGAGAAATTGAGTAAGGTAGCTTTCAGCTTATGGGAAATGGTTAAATGCTTACGAGGTTTTGCAAAAGTGTTACAGCTACGGGCTATCTTTGAGCGTGATGCAAGTACAAAAAGTTTTCTCCACTTTAGATGACTGGATAGGTACAGCTTACAAAATTGTAATATCTTTGTATATTACTTAGTTACAGAGCTTAAAATTTCTACTTTAATGTATTTTTTTCTATTTTTATATATATCAACAATGCTTCTTGAAAAACTAGAGGCATACATAAAAAGTTTCCCTACATGCGCTCACTAGAATTGTTCCTTTTCTTTTAATTAGAACAAACCTCGCCAAAATGGGTGTAGTGGTTGCCACGCAAAACTATCTCTTCGTTTTTATGTATTTGCATACGAGTTCACGTGCTTCTTAACGCTCGGATTCTAGAACGTTTCTCCACTCTGAGCTGCACTTTCGAGGTTGAGCGCTGTGCTCCACTTGCTATGCGTTTAAGTCTGTAACATTAACGAAAAACTAGAACAATATAAATGAATCGCGAGAAAGAACTTGTATAAGAAACCACAGTGCAGTGCTCTACAGTGTTCGAAGTTAGATGGCGATGCCTGAGATCGCTTAGGTAAAGCAGAAAATATTCATGGCCTTGCAAATGGTGCAGAAACCATTGAGCGGATTCTGTTAGAACGTCAGAGTGTCCATAAAAGGATAAATATGAAGCGGTAGGCTTGAAGTGTCGTTACGTTCTAAGAACGCCGGGGTAAAGAAATGCAACTATCGTGGAAACTATTTAAATACAGCTGAAATATTGGTGGGATGACGCGCAATTAAGCTAATTTTTTAACAGTGAATAGTGTAGCTTTATTATAGACTTATATATAAACATTTTAACGTAATATAATGTATTAAAGAACGAACTTCGAGACATATGCCCTCGCCTAGTTACTAGGGAGTGTTCATCTAACGATCATCACCATTATCACCATGATTTTTATTATCATTATGAAGAATAAAGAAGTTCGAACGAAAGTTAGTTGTGAGTAATGAGATAAGTGTCGCAAAGTGCATACTCGCAATGTGGAAAAGATGGTGTATGCCTGCTTGTCGGCCGCATAGGGGTGTTAAAAAACTGCTTCGTATATTTTTTGTGCAGTAAATTTCACTTACAGGTATTTGTTTTATTTTTCATGTACTACTAAACACTTGTTAAATCTACGATATCATCTCTTAATTGCAATTGCTTTTCTTGATTGTGCTAACCTGCCTTGTAAAACAGTTTTTCTTGCATTAACACAACTTTCAGGTAGTTGAACGCCCACTGGCCCCTGGTTGTGGGTCTCACCAGATTTTGTGTTTTTCTATGATGTAGAAAAGAAGATGAATTAAATTGAAAATTGAAGTAGTAGTGACATGATCTTGTGGATCTTGAGGACAGATTGAATACCTCAACCGCCAACCTGTGGCGTAGCCAGAAATTTTGTACGGGGGGCTCACATGGCAACGCTGCCTCCTCCTTACAGAATTGTCGAGCGGTCAAATACATGAACAATAACAGCATTGCCATTGCCAATTCCATTGTATATTAGGTGCTGTAAACGAGTTCTTGAACGCTAAGCACTGTCAAGACAAGTCAACTGTGCATTGTTCATAAAAGCATATATTCGTATGTCCCAAAAATTGTAGCAGAAATAACTGATATCAATGCTTCCATGTTTTTTTGTCTATTTACTAAGTAAAGAAAATATCACACGAACTTCAAGCACTATACCAGTTCGAAACCAGCAATGCAGTGCATGCAGCTGATATGAAAAACGTAAAGACCATGAGCTGAACAAGTTGAGGACAAATATTTTGATGAATCTTTGTCATTCAAGAACCTTGTTTGTACATATGCAACGGCCAGGGAAAAACCTCAATGACCCTGTCCTTCGTTCCGGTGTATTGCGCAGGAGCAGCTGTTACCCGTCGTGTATTTTGAGTAATTGCACCGAAATCATAGTCGCAACAGAATACTCAATGGAATATACAAATGCGAAGATAAAGCCTGGTGGTATTGCGGATGGTACAGTTACAGAAAAGTAATTTGAGATTGTCTGTGGTTTTCGAACCGTTGGTGTAACTGTGCTAATACGTGGTCCAAGGATGGAATGAACCCAATTTTACAGAAATATTCAGCATTTTTTGATGCAACGCTCCCACGATCCGGCTGTCAGACACCGGTTCGTCGGCTGTTGATTTCCACATCCAGTTTTTTTGCCAGTTCGTGTACTTGTGCAAAGATTTTTGAGAATGAAGCAGTCGCATTCGTGCGGTCATTTTCGATCGCCTGGTGTACCACAGTTATGTTGTCAATGGCGGTGACACACACTGCTAACACATACTCCGACACATGCAGGCTCCCAAGGAATGGCGGTGACAAAAGTGGCAACGCTAGACTATTTGTCTGAATTAGACTTTCGCCACTTCCATTTAATTTTATCTCCCCTATAGAGCCGCGATCACTGGATCAAATAGATTGACAAATGAAAGAACTGCATCATGTTTTCCCACCCAGTGCGTTTCACATAATCCCAAAAGTCTCTGCCTCGCGGACTCGGGACACATCAAACTTATCATTTCTCGTAAAACGTGTGAGCGGTTAGGAGATTTGCGGAAAATGTGCGGTGTTGTCTTAAGCGTTCCAAAATAATTTCAGATATCTGTGATGGAGGACGCCACACAGAGAACTAGGTTGAGGGTGTGGATGGCGCAATGTGTGTATAATGCGGCTGAATATTTCGTGCGAACGGCAGCTTGCACACCATTTGTTTTACCAGCCATCGAGCTGGCACCATCATAACCTTGGCCACCAAGATCATGCATGTTAATTCTAAGCTCAAGTAGAAATTTTACAATGGCGTCGGTGAGGGCCCTGCTACTTTGGTGCTGAATTGACAGAAAATCTAAAAACACTTCTTCGATGTCATCGGCATCCTTGTTTAGCTACCTTGCACAAACAGTAAGCTGTTCGATTCCAGCAATATCCGTTGCTTCGTCAGCAAGTACGGAGAACCAGCCGGCAGCGTTTACTTTTCCAACTAGGCTTTCTTTGATAATTTCACCACAAATTTCTATAATTTGGTTTCGTACATCTGGGCTTAAAGCTAAACATTTCGACAGAATTACCTATCTGCTTGGGAAAAATTGATAAAGACTTAGAGATTGAAAATAAGGGAATTTATTAACCCGGCGTGGGTCGGAGCCAATTCGGCTCTATCTTCAGTGGGTATTCTTAGGAGGTGGCGGTGTGGCGCCTTTAAAAGGTCCATCGCAAGAAAGGAGAGCAAGGGGGAGAGAGCGCAAGGGGGGGGGGGGAGACACTTGAGAGGCCACCTATTCTTGACAGACGAAAGAGGTGGTAGGTGGGGGAGGGGGGGGTGGCGGTTGACCGATCATGGGGGTGCTTTACTCGCGGGAATGGTGTTGACGAGGGGCGGGGGGGGGGGAGGGGGGGGACGAGATGTTTTGGTGTTGGTGACTTAGAGCGAGGGGTCCTTTCTTCCCTTCGTCACGTCTGCAAGGCCATGGACATACAAAGACGGAAGCGTGCCCTTCACGCGGTTTATATTAACCGCCGAATTCTGAATGTGCCATGACTGCAGCAGTAGCCTTTTTCGCCACTTTGCCTTTGTTTGAAGGATTTAGGTTTCTTGTAAAGAAATCTTGTTACTGGCACAAACTTTAAAATGATTCTTCAGATCTGTATCTCCACAATCAACTCGCATGCCAAGAAGCGCTCTGAAAAAAACAGTATTTTCAGCGGGGACCTTGCTTAAGTCCATAGGACCACTGTCCCTATGGCCACGGGGAGCCAGACCTTGACGCGCGAGAAAAAGATCTGTTTCAATAATAGCCCGATAACATTCTTGTGTTTTCTCTAGCTTTACTTTGCCTGCCCTGGTCCAGCTGATCGATCACATTGGGCGCGCTTCCTGAAAATGTTTGAGAAAATTATCAGTTGATGTTTAGTATTTTCGTGTGTGTGCAAGATTTCGAGCGTGTGCTTCTATTTCTGAAACAGCTTGGACACGAGGGCTCCAGTGCCCACATATTTATAATAATATGAAACCCATAAAGTGCCGGGATTGAAAATCTAAAGCACGCCTTTGGAAATTTCAGTGCGCCTTTCGCGTCAAAAGTTTGTAACTTTATACCCACAAAGTTTCAGAATTGAAATCCATGCGCACCGTAGATTCTGCGGCCGCCACGAGATGCCACGTGCGCCCGTTCGCCATCAAAAAGCCCTTGAAACTTCGTGCTCATATGGGGCTCCTTGCGTTATGTGACTCCAGGTGCATGGGCGTTGCCACAAAATCCAGCCCGAGTTCGCAATGTCCGCGCCGAAATGTCTTTGCGGGCGCGAAAAAGACATTGTAGACGAAATCCAGAAGGATTGTTATGCGGAAAACTAAGGTCATTGCAAGCTAGCCTGGCAAAGGGGGCGAGACTTCTTGGTTATTAGTAGTCTGCCTCTTGAAAATGCTATGGAACACCAAGCTTTTGCAGAATTCGTTTTCCCGCAAATTATCGTGCGGTGAATGCCATGGTTTTCAATGTCGTCCAGCATACCGTGCCACCTGGTGCAAGCGTCCATCAACAGTCCCTCCTCGGCTCGTCGCCGCAAGCCGTCGGCTCGCCAAAGGCAGAGATCAACGCCTTGCTGTGGTTAAACAGCCCGGGTAGCCTGATGAGCACCGACCTGCTGAGTGGTGAGTATGCATCGACCCGTACAGCTGCTAGATCGCTCTACTGAGGGAGCACGCATTATACGACAGTCTGTGTGATAACGCCTTGCTATGTGCGGCCCGAGCTGGCTGCCTGAGGAGAAAAACATACGACAGCAAATGCGCACCACAGGATGAGGCATGTGTTTACTGCAAAAAAACTTAAAAGTCGGGAAACGCATAGGCACATGGTAATGGAATGCCAAGGTGACGAGACCCGACGAGACCCGTAGTTAGTGTCCACCTTCCAGAAGTGTTGGGATTCAAGGATAGAATGATTAACTGGTCAGCGGTCGAGATGAGTAAGATACGATGAGAGTGTTGGTGGAGAAAAGTAGGGAAGAGATCGGTAGAACCGGAGTCATTGCGAGTGTAGGTAGTGGTACAGCATAGTGACAGAGGTTTTAAATACGAACGTTAGAATTGAGATCAGATAGGCAAAGGGCTAGACAACGATAGATGTATTAAAACCTGATGGAATAAAGGAGGCTAGGGGACTATTTTCCCCCGCCCCGTTTCAAAGGGGATGCAAACAAACATCATCATCATCATCATCATCCTGTTGAGGATTGCCCGTAGGTAATATCCATCTTCTAGAAGCTGTGCGATTCAAATCGGATGGAAAGAATAGGCGGTCAGCAGGCGAGTTAGACAAGATATGCTGAGAGTATTGGGGGAAACGGCAAAGAAGAAAGATTGAGCGGACCGGATCGATCCGTTACAGGCATAGGTAACGGTAATAGGTAAGCACATAGGTTTTAAGGAAGAAAAAAATACTTAAGAAGGTGCAGGCAAAATTCTAGACTTATAAGCACAAATAGATTACCTGATTCGCTCAAGGACGCTATAGGTGACTATTTGCCAACCACCTGTTTCAAAGCGGATGTAAAAAAATAATAAGCATCATCATCCTGGACATGCAGGGGCAAATATTTGCAACGTAGTGAGATGTGTGTGTGCTTCTGAAAGATAAATTCGGTGATGACAGAGGACATTTCAACGGAATGCCAAGGTATACACCTCTGCAAGTACCTTAAGGAACGTCCACCTTCCATAACTGCTGATACTGAAAGCTGATGGAAGCGCTAACCTGTCAACGGCGGAGATAAGCAATAGTCGTTTAGTGCACAGGTGGGAAAAGAACGCAGAGAAAAGTGGGAGCCGGAGTTACTACAGGTGTAGGTGATTAAAGTGTTGTAATATAGACTAGTGATAGGCAAAATTCTAGCCTGAAATAGGCATAGTAAAACCTAATTACGCCAAGCAGGCTTTGTGACCACAAATCATACGCAGTTCGAGCAGGGATCCCATTAGTAATCATCAGGATCCTGCACACATAAGAAACGGGGAGTCAAAATCGCCGCATGTATATTAGGCAGAATAGTAGAGAGAAACGTGTTTTGAGTGTATGTCTGCTTCCTGCGATAACTGAACGTGGTATCGTTCCGCTAATAGCACTGACGGAGTGTTTGTGAACTGTAGCGCCATGTACCGCAATTTTTTCCGCTCAAGTCATGGTTCACTTATGCTAAAGGTCCAGAAGACATTACATAGATTTAGCCGCATTGGCCTAGAAGGAAACCATACTTTCTTCGAAATCGTGTTTTATATGAAGTGCTGCTTGGTAATAAATGTTGTCATAACGCCTATGATTGCAGACATTGGATGTCTTTCCTGACATTACGAGATGTATTCAATGATTCCGCTAAGCAGCTTCGATGCTCACCCATTCGCATTGACGTCCAACCGCTGTCAAAGGACCGAATGAATGTTTACAGAAGCAACTCTCAAGGTGGGCGCTTACTTAATTGAACGCCACATTGCACTGCTAAGTACCTGTCAACAATTTGTGGCACTTTAGGCGGTGAAATTCAACCACCGAGTGGAAATTCCCGCTATCGGTGTTTCGGCAAAATTTCTAATTCTCAGACACGTCAGATGGCGTGACTCAAGAACATAGCAATGGACAGACAAGGCAAACAAGCCATACGGATGCAAAAAAGGAACAGGCTTGCCAACTCTGATAGCGCAGTTCTGACTGCCTTTTTCTTATCTGACTTCGTGTCTTTCGTGGCGTAGTTTATCCGTCACTGCGCAATTCTACCATCATTTGCAACGTTCCACACTTTTAAATCACAAACATTCTGAATGTGTGCAGTCGCGTTCAATATGAGGTGCAAAACCGTAGCCGTTGTCGTGGCGATTGCAAGACTAAATGGCGGTGCCAACATACAAAAAGTGCTTTAATAAGTACGAGTACACTGAAGGGAATATAGGGGCGCTTCAGCGTAAAGCTATTCCAAGCTGTTTCTACTCCATTTTGGTGATCAGCCCTCCACGATTGGTCAAAAATATTTCGGGCTATACCCACTTCGCCTATCAGTCTCGCGACGTCACGAAAATCGTCAGAACTGCCCATCTAATGTGACGTTTACACACTGATTATGTATGATAAAAGCAAACAAAAGTAACATAATTATTCCTGATTTGACACCTTTTGGCCGTTAGCCCTCTGCTTTTGGTCAAAAGTTTTCGGGCTACGTCTACTTCACCTGGCCGTCATGCGACGTCATAAAACCGCGAAAACTCACCGCGCCAAAGTGACGTGTACGCGATGAAGATGCAATAATATGCCACACAAAACTTAACTTTTTTTTCGGAATAGCCGGAGACTGCCCTGTTCCGAAAGGAATAGAAAACGTTTGCCCGCCGATGGCTTTGGCACTGGCTACTCGGAGCTGCCGGGGAGAATGGATCGACCCCTTTAGGCACGTATACGACATCGCTCTGCCAACTCTTCTTCGCTGAGGATCCGTTCGAGCGGCATCTTTAACTTTTCTGGTTGCACGCCGCCGTGAGTTTCGGCCAGCTACCGCAAGCTAAGCAACGGCAAGCGGGCCAATAGCAGACGCCGGCACAACCCTCCTCACCCGATTATCTACATTCACTACGCTAGCTTGGCCCCACCGAAACCCTCTTCACTTATGCGTTCTTCTCGCCTCTTGTCAGCCAATTACGAAAAAAACACCGCATATCCACGGGATGAATGATGATGAGTGGGCGAAGCTCCGGAGGGAATCATGGGTAAACCGTGAATCTTCCGCGTAATTCACCCAGTCTCGCCGCACTAAATCGAACGATTGACTTCCACCAATGACACGCGCCATATGTGACGTCATTCCTATTTTATAACCGCGCCCTTCATTATAATTGCACTATCTCCCGCTTAAGGGGACGCTAGCACAAACCCGTTAGAAACGTGCAGTACTCTCAAGTAAGGGGGAGAAGCAGGTTGGAATAGTCTTACGTTATAGAGCCATAGCTCTCCAATTTAATTCTATGTGAGCGTCGCCATACAGTCTGGAGCCCCTTCAACCACGAGGAGGTGACGTTGAACACGACTGTACATCTAGACTACACTGAATGCAGCAGGAGCTGTGATCGCATTGAAGTATCCAGATACTCTCGAACGCAGACACTCGCGAATGACGGGTGGAGGTAGAGCCACTCTTCTAGCTTAGTTATTATGCCGGCCTGTATGCGCTCACTGCGGAAGGTGTCAGTCCCGCTCCCGCCTCCGGTCAGTAGTCTTTTCAAGCAGTTTCATTTACCTTTGTCTTATCATTTACGCCATCCGCCATGGTTGCTCAGTCGCTGTGGTGTTGGGCTGCTAAGCACGAGGTCACGGGATCACATCCCGGCCATGGCGGCCGCATTTCAATGAGGGTGAAATGCGAAAACCCCTTTGTACTCAGATTTACGTGGACGTTAAGGAACCCCAGATGGTCCAAATTATCACGGAGTCCCTCACTAAGGTGAGGCTCATAATCAGATCGTGGTTTTGGCACGTAAAACCCCGCAATTTCGTTTTTTACCTACGGCGTGCCTCATAATCAGGTCGAGGTTTTGGCAAGTAAAACCCCATAAAAATACCATTTAGGAAATTGAATTAACCTAACAATTATATTCGCCGATGCTTTTCTTGCCTTCATTGTATGCTTTTTAATGCGAAAGCATCATATGCCTCATTATGCGAAAATCAGTCGTAGTCGGCGTGACTGAAAAATGGTACCAAAAATGGCCGACGGCGCCATTTTTAGTAAAACAGGTAAAAAAGTGCTCGGTCTGACGTCAAATTTCTCAGGGCTGCTATAAGCAATGTAAATTGATGGCATTGAAAAGAAAATTTGGAACTTTTTGTTCTGGGTGGGAATCGAGCACGGGTCCCCGGGGTGGGAGACCAGCACGCTTCCCCGACGCCACGGCGTCACAAGGGTTCTGGCTGATTCAAGGTGTTCCCAGTGCGTGCGTCATTGGGCACGTGACGGCACAGCCAATGGGGAGCAGGTCGCACCACGTCACGAGTGTATAAAATGAGCGCGTTCATGACGTTCCGAGGTCTACAAACTGTTTAATGCTTTTGCATTCTTACACGTAAGCTGTCTTAGTGTCATGCCGAATTTTTAAGCATGAAATTCTTTCAGTTCGCGTTGTCGGCGAGCTTAGAGTGACCTTGAGCCAAAAGCCAGAGCAGTTATCCCCGCACTCAAACGGACTCAAACGAGAACATCCGGGCATCATTATACTAGAACGATACGAGATCATCCGGGCAACCAGTCAAAATTTCAGAAAATGCGTTCTCTGGCCCCCCAACTTTTTGTACAGGACCACATTACATACGCTAGTTACTGCCCAAAGAGGTTACAAAAAAATATTCCTTTAGAGATATTTTTAATGTTTCTTCACAATATCACTCAAGTTGTAACGTCTAGTACGCTGAAGTGTTATTTGTCATTTCCTACGGCGACGTGGAAAAGTCACCTACAGAACTTGATTGTCATCTTTTGGGGGCGGCGTCCGTACTGCCTGTGCTCTTTTGAAAGCCAGCGGTCCGTGAGTTGGCCGCACATTTGCAGCCGACCACTTTGACGCGACAAGTAGAAAATGTAGCGAGAGACACTGGGTGCGCTGGACTCTTGGAAGAAGAAAAGCGGTTGAAGGCGGCGGCTGCACCACAGGCAGCAAGAGACGCCATAGGGTAGCCATTTAATGCTTCACCGCTTTGCTTCGTCGATTTTGGAGCCGAACGTCTCCGCGTCTCTGAAAAATTCTTCTCCCGCGGGGCCGTGTATGCGTCGTCGATAGTCGATAGCCGGATACCACGACAACGGCGACGACGCAAATGCGGCTCGATTGTCGTACAAGTCTTATCGCGACAAAAGGGGCGCTTGTCTCCTTCCTCATGCAGGCACGCCTAGCGCGCAGGTCGCCACCCAGAGCTCGGCTCCGGCACCACGTCGTCCAGTAACCCAACGAAAGGAGCAGTTGGCAAGGGTGTCGGCAGGCACACAGTCACGCGTCAAGTCGGTCGAGGAATCGGAGGCCCTCGACAAACTGCGTGAGCTGGTGCGTCGTGGCAAAGGGATTTTTCATTCGCGCCTTGCTAACATCTCCAAAGCGGAATAATTTCGCACTTGGCTGTTTAAGCACCAGTGTCCGTGCTCTGAGTAATTCGTCCAGTGCACCAAGTTTCACCGCTCGAGCACGCGTCATTATTCACTAACCGAAAAAAAAACCTTAATAATATCAATGCATGAAAAATCAACAATCTACGAGGGCGAATCAGAAAGTCTCTGCCCCTATTTTTTATTAGCGAAAATAAGGTACATATAGCTAATTACAAATATACGCACTTTTCTACGTACGTTACACTATTTTTCTACATAGTCCCCACACCGGTTCAGACATTTGTCCCATCGCAGTACTAATCTTGAGATATCCGTGTGGTAGAAGTAGTCCGCCTGTTGTCAGTCAGCGAACTACGCGGCCTCCCCGAACGCTAACTTTCATGCAAATCTTCAAGGTTTTTTGCGAACTCAGAAGCGAGACAGCTTTCCCCATACGTGGGCTGCATTTCCCTGTTGATTTCGATGGGCGTACATCCGTTGCTCCATAGAAAAAGAATGCGAAAGTAGTCCCAAATACATTTACATGCACATGGCATTGAAGTGTGCATTACTCATGGAAGGAGGTCACATCTCGGCGCACCACAGTAAGATACACTGAACAAAATTGTGATACAAACACGCCTATCAACCCTCACCGATGACTTGTGCTAGAGGAGTCGTCCAAATAGTTTCTTTTTCAAGCGAAGCTTGTATTGCCTGACAAGTGTCCGCGGCGCGGCGGTGGTGGTGGTAGTTGTGGTGTCACGCATAAAAGTAGACCGATCCTGGTGATAGTGCAGTAAGGGCCCAAGATCAGTTGCACATACCTTGCGAGCTCGGGCACCTGTAACGCGCCCTTGAACTACCCTTGTCACGCGTAGGACCCAAAGAAACAAAATCATCAGTGCTTCCCCTGCCGAGAAAATGGGGATACGTGAAGCTTGTCGTCCGATTCTAGCGTACCGATTCTAGCCTGAGAGCTTCCGAAGGCGAGGTGAAGCGTCAGCGAAGAGCCGCGGACCCCGAGTTGCGATAACGCGATGCTGAGGCCAAACGTCAGCTAAGAGCCGGCGACCTGGAGTTTAGGTTAAACGAAGCGGAACGCCTGTGACAGCGTCGTCAAGCCAGAAGCTTCGCTTACACCGAATTTCTCGGCAGGGGAAGGGCTATGTTTTTGTTTTACAGTGACGATGTTTATGCGGGCCCTGTGCCGTCATTTTCCGACTTCGCTAAAGAGGGGCCACGAGGTCTAGCGGGAGAGGAGAGGAAAAGAGCTCAACAGGGCGAAAGGGGCTGGAGTGACCCCTGGCCACATGGGAGAATGCTGTGAGAGGGTGCAGATGAAAAAGAGAACGGGGAGGGGGGTTCACGTAAGTCGCGCCGTCCAACACTCGCGTTGGAGGAGGAGAGCGCAAGGAAAGTCGCAGTTTTGCCCGAAAGGCGAAGCAGCAATTGTGATAGCAAATTAGTAGAGAGCTACACGGAGAAAGGATAGTAGTTTTAGCGGCTGTATAAACTTAGACACATTCGCTTACCAGCTGAATTAACAAGCATGGTGTCAGCGTGCACAAGCAAACGTGAATAGATCACACGCGAATACGGCAGATAACCGCTGTCAAAATGCTGGCGTGAGCAAGCGCGACGGCAGCAGCGAGCGAAGGTTCGTGTGGTCTACCGCTTCAACGGAAGCTGAGCGGCGAAAGCACCGCGCATACAAAACTAGGAGCCATGTGCAGATATCTTTCAAGATACAATGCGGGCGACCACCCACAACCGCGCAAAGTACGCAGTTGCTGGCAGAGTAGAAGCCGCACCTCCTGCCTTCCCTCTTTCCTCCTTTCGCGTCCGAGATTGAGTTGCCAGTTCCCCTTGCGCTCAGTCGCAAGATACGTCGTTGGTGCCTCAGCACAACGTCGCCCCCCCTCCTTCCCTCACATCCCCCCACGTCCTTTCGCGCGACGGAAGACGTCACGTTTGCTCTCCGCTGTGCGTTGCCAAGTGAAAGCGCGCATCCCTCGCGCGCTTTCACTCACGCTTACAGCATACGGCGCGCGGCGACATTTTTATCCCCCTTGGATTTTATACGGAACCTCACGGTGACGGCGATGCAAGAAATCAGCTTGGAGTGTCCATACAATTGCTATCACAATAAAAGTAGGTCAACGGAGGAGTGGGGCGTCAGAGGAATTCGCGTTAGTGTTCGTTCTATATACGGAGCTTTGGTGAAAGCTTCTTGTCTAGGAGCGTCGTAGAAAAAAAAGTTGCAGTGGCTTAGCTCGGCTATGCCAGGATATACGTAGCGTTAGCAAAGGTTCAGCTGATTATTCTTAGCTTTCCTGGTTGTCTCCTACGCTCAACCTCTAATTGCCAGACAACTACTTCGGGATCCGATGAGTCAAGCTTCTCCGTTCTTCTGCGCTGTTGAGCAGCATTTGCGCTCTCCTTCTCCGTGGCTATACCACACTGGCAAACGCCAGTCAGAAGCGCAGCGGCTCCAGCGCAGTGTCAGACGGCGACTCCACAGCGAGCGCGCGCCGGCGCCAGTGCGTCTACCACGGCTACGACGTCACTCCTCTGGAATGCGCAGACCGGCGGCGGCGGAGTGCGCGAGAGGTGCCGGCTCCGGTGGCTCCGGTGCGCAAGCCGTGTGACATCACTGATCCTTGCGCATGCGCAGCACGGCTCTTGATGTGCCGCGCGAAACGGGCTTGGCTAGGCCAGTGTAGCTAACGCTACAAAAGCGTGAGGAACGCGCTATGAGCGCCGTCGCCCGTGGACGCTGACGCGTCGCCTCCCCCACAAGTAGCGCCATTCACAGCTTCGCTGTTCGACCCTCTTCACGGAGTGGACGGGCCGGTAATTTTTGAATCTCTCTCAGCCATCGGCCCACGCGACGAAGTTATAGGGAGCATACATGCAATAGCGAGCCTACATGCAACCTTTGCATATAGGCTCCCTACGAAGAAACGCGACACACCTCCATCGCCGAGCACAGCATGTAAACCTTAGGACGTCACGAAATTATTGCGCGACAAAACGTGCGTCTGAAAGCTATAGGGTCCGGCGATGAATGCGCCCGCCCTAAGCGGAAGAGGGTCCGAGTATACGAAAAGATTGCTAAAAATTTGGAGGCCGTTTAAAATTTGCCGTTTAATTTCGCCGGGAAGCGTGAGAAGTAGTCAGATCACTGACTACTTCTCACGCTTCCCGCAACTGCAGCTTATGTAACCGTAACGTTTACCTGGAAACGCTAACGGCGAGCACGATGCACGAAGGCGAGCTTTCTGGTAGAAACGCGGCGTTTTGCGGGGGCATATCGTATGTTTCGCACTTTTAACGTTTCACTCTGAGCATATTTAACACAAAAGGCGCGCGCTGTAGGTGTCTTGTTTCATTACATTTGCTTGTAGGCTGTCATTCTCAAAACTCCGAGAAATACCTGTGTAAAAAATGTAAGACAAGGTATGAGCTACTTCAGTGATTGAGCTTTAGTGCCATAGAGAATATATACGGGACGCCAACGCAGGCTACGGCACCGACGCGGACACCGGATTTTCTGCGACACGAGGCCCTTTACGCTATCGCGTTAAAAGAGACGAAAAAATAATTAAAACCCCTTTCTTAAAGAAAAATGGTTGAAGGCGAAGCTGTCCCCCATGCAATCTGAATCAACGTTAAAGTACAAAGCCAATGACCCCGTAACCATCCCTATGGCAAGAAATGATGAGTGACCTGATGCGATGCTTATGTCATTTGATTGCTTGTTTAGGATAGTATTTTTTAAACGTTGAAGCTGAATGAAGACACATTTCGTTAAGTTACATAGCCTTTATTATTGCGATAGCAATTATATGGACACTCCAAAGCGGATTTCTGCCGTCGGCGTCGCCGTCGCCGTGAGGTTCCGTATGACGTCAACGGCGATGAAATCGTCGCCGCTCGCCGGACGCTGTATGTGCGGGTGAAACGGGGCGAGAGACGCGCGCTTTCACGGGGAGCGAACGCACGGCGGAGAAGCAACATACTGCAACAAGACGGCAAGTTGGGCCAGTTGGTTGGGATTCATCGTAAGGATCGTCACAGCGCAAACAAGACACGGACAAAAGGAAGGAAAAAAAATCAGCGCCGTGTTGTCATTTTTGTAGCGTTAGCTACACTGGCCTAGCCAAGCCCGTTTCGCGCGGCACATCCAGAGCCGTGCTGCGCATGCGCAAGGATCAGTGATGTCACACGGCTTGCGCAAGGGATCCACCGGAGCCGGCACCTCTCGCGCACTCCGCCGCCGCCGCGCGCGACTCACCGCCGCCGGTCTGCGCATTCCAGAGGAGTGACGTCGTAGCCGTGGTAGACGCACTGGCGCAGGCGCTCGCTCGCTGTGCAGTCGCCGTCTGACACTGCGCTGGAGCCGCTGCGCTTCTGACTGGCGTTTGCCAGTGTGGTATAGCCATGGAGAAGGAGAGCGCAAATGATGCTCAACAGCGCAGAAGAACGGAGAAGCTTGACTCATCGGATCCCGAAGTAGTTGCCTGGCAATTAGCGGTTGAGCGTAGGAGGAATGAACAGAAGAAGGCTAAACGTGCTGCGGAGACACTGGAGCAAAGGGACGAACGTCTAGCAAAGCGGTGTCGCCAGGAGGCTGAGCGACGTGCCCGACCACCCCTGCAGCAACAACAAAACGCCGTCGATGACGTCAATCAGCTGAACCTTTGCTAACGCTACGTATATCCTGGCATAGCCGAGCTAAGCCACTGCAACTTTTTTTTTCCTTCCTTTTGTCCGTGTCTTGTTTGCGCTGTGACGATCCTTACGGAGAAGAAACGCGCGTTCGGCGCCGTGCTCCCTGAAGGGCTGCAGAAGTAAGCGTCTCCTTCCTCCTTTACAATCACCATATATATATATATATATATATATATATAGAGAGAGCAATCGCGACTTCATCCGTCGCACGAAAGGCCGTGGGAGCACGGGAGGGAGGGGAGGCGACGTTTAGCTGCGGCTTCAAATGCGTATTTATATAAAAACGTTGCGAGGTGAGAAGGTGGTAAAGACTTCCGACGCTGCTCGACGAGTTTCCCCTTCTGATCTCGTCGAAATCCTCCGAGCCGCCCCCAGAGGCCCTGGCAACAGTAACCAACGCCGCGCGCGTTCGGTGCAAACGCGGGCAAAACGGTGACGGCGTCGACAACAGTTCTGTGCGTTGCTGGTGCTGCTGCATGTCCAAGTTTATACAGCTGATAAAACTACTATCCTTACTCCGCATAGCTCTCTACTAAGTTGCTATCGCAATTGATGCTTCGCCTTTCGGGTGAAACATCGACAATTTTTTTAGATCATGTAGCCGTTGATTATATGCACACACTCACTTTCACGGATGACTCTACACTTGCACAGTATTTCCTTTTGATCGCTGTAGTAGACGGTCAGAGGCTCTGCCGTTGCTTACGTTCACCTACGGCAGCCTCTTCTGCCATGCGCTGCACCCGCGGCCTACTCATGGGGATGGCCGGGAATGGACTGCGTGATACGCGTAATACAATGCAGATATATACAGTTCGTCTGGGTAGCGTGGCGTTGTAGTTCCCATTGTTCTTATCGGTACAACTCCGAATATAAACTGTAGTGCGTCCATCGGCAACGGCAGAGCCTCTGACCGTCTACCACATCGATCACAAGGCAAGTGCAACTGTATAGTCATCCTTGGAAGTGTGAGTGCCTGCGTGTAATCAACGGCTACATGTTCTAAAACAAATACTATGCAGCTTAACGAAATGTGTCTTAATTCAACTTCAACGTTCAAAAAACACAATCCTAAAAAAAGCAATCAAATCACACATGCATCGCATCGGGTCGCTCAGCATTTCTTGGATTCTTCTTTCGTGGTCGTTGGCTTTGGACTTTCACTTTGATTCGGTTTGCATGGGACAAAACTTCGCCTTCAACCATCTTTTTTTAAGAAAGAAGCTTTTTTTTCTCCATTCAAGCGCGTTTTTGTTTTCACTTGACACCCCAGTCAGACGAGCAAATTTAGTGACACTTCGAGTGACGGCGCATCTCTTCGCTGAGTGTTGCTTCGGTGGTTTAATGCTACATGGCAAAACGAAGTGCCATTCTGGATTGATGACAATAACTATCTATGATGTCATAGGGGTTGATATGATTCTCGGCATTTTGAGTGTTAGAAACGATTACTGTTTTATAAAAAATGCTTACGTACAAGAACTTCCACCATCAAAAATAGAAATACTGTAACTCAATAGGGTCCAAAGCCCAACGCCTATGACGCGTTTCTGGCCCCCTAAATCGCTTCCGGCGCATTCATCCAGCAAAAGCATAGTGTTAAAAACCCGAATTTAAAACCCTATGAGACGTGGGTCTCGAAACCAGCTATTAACACGTCTATTTTTTGAGCCAATACAAGCAAGAAAAATATGAAAGGCACATTAGCATGTGCCTTTCAATGCAAGCGAGATCTTCAAAGAGTATTTTATATCGCTGATGACCTAATGCGTGATTGAAGCCCTGGTAATAAAGAGAAAACAAAACACTGCGAATTGTTTTTCCAAAACCCTCTTTAAGGACAATTTATCCACCAACGATTGCGCTGCATTTCATTGTCTACCCATGTAGAAACATGTAGAAAAAGTGGCTGGGATCGTTAGAGTATCCCCATGTCAACTTTCAATCTCTATGCCGCAAACTGCAGTCGCTGACAACCTCAGAATTACAAACTCTACCCTCAAAAACGCTGTGCACCAGCCCTTTTATCTTTGTAAGAGAGCCGAGTCAGTTGGAGTCCGCTCACAGTTTAATGACCTTGCTCTGCTAATGTAAATGCTGGGCTAATTGGAAAATAACAACTCGTTGTTTTAAGTTGAAATATTATCTTTGGCTGAACCGTGATTTCAGAATCACACATACGATTTTTCCGAGGTATTCATGTTTCATCCTAAAACTAGTCACACACAGTAAAACTTGCACGCAAAAAAATTTAGCTGTTCTAAACATGCAACACTGAAACCCCTTGATGGAATATAGGCAATACTACTTGATGTCACTTAATTAAGCGAACCTCATTGGGTGCCTGCAACTTTTCGCTGTTTACAAACGTAGACCATGGACTGCTTCCAGCTTTGCTTACTGATGTAACCCACTATATGTAGGTGGCAAGAAAGGCATTGGCGGTGATATCGAGTAGCAGGAAATTTAATCCCGCAGATTTTCAACACTTTTTCGCTGTACATAACGACAATATTACAACTGAATGTTGTCGTAAGTAATAGACCCCTTTTATGCTTACATACAAAGCTCCCCAAAAACTTGCTGTTGAACCCTGTGGAACAACAGAAGTTGCAACAGCAACATACAGTATAAATACTACATAGAACTCGCCAGCTGGCGCCAGTTTTTGGTGAAGTTCGAATACTTGACAAGAGGCTGCTAAAGCTGAGGAAAAACAAAAAAAACAAATACACAAGCTCCATACATGAACTCAACGTATAGGGTACGTTCCTTCTATCTGGACACGTCAAGAACATGTGCCTATAGTATACTATAGGTCAGAATACTTCCCTTTTTTTCTTGGCTAACGTGTATGTATGAAATGCATGACCAGAACTTTCCTGGGGGATCATGAACACACTGGGCCGCTTCGATTATTCGTCCCTTACTGTCCGAGACTGAGCATTGTGCATGCAGCGTATCGGGCAGTCCTGGACAGTCCGGGACGACAAACGAAGAAACCCACTGCTGCCACCGGGCGCCTAAAAGGGACTATAACTTCTCCATAATTGTGAGTGGGCTCCTGCTCGCTCGGCTGCCTTTCAGAGGGGAAGGATAGGTATGCTTTCTTACGGGGGGGGGGGGGGGGTACACTGTATGTACACTGTACACTGTACAGTTTATGTCTGTACACTTTAGGCTGTCACCCATTCTAGCTCTGTATACAGCCTAATAAAAAAACACGACAAACGGGACAATATTACAAGTATATGCCGAATTTTTAGGCACCAGTAATGGGCATCCATGGTGTCTCAAGCACACGCACCTAAAGCTGCATTCTAGGTGCCATAGGGACCTGAATCGGCAATACGTATAGAAAGTTGGTAAAGCACTCTCTTTCCTGTGCACGGATTGTGTGCAGCCAATTTTTATGGTAAGAAAACTGACTCTGTAGGTCCCTATATAGTGAGCTAGCGCCTCGTTCTTTAAGCATTTTAATGTTTTATTGCGATAGCAATTATATGGACACTTCAAGCGTATTTCTGCCATCGGCGTCGTCGTCGCTATCGACGTCGCCGTGAGGTTCCGTATAGAGTCCAACGTCGATGAAATCGTCGCCTAGCCCCGTATGCTGTATGTGCGAGTGAAAGCGCGCGAGAGAAGCGCGCTTTCACGGGGAGCGAGCGCACGGCGGAGAGCAAACGCGACTTCTTCCGCCGCGCGAAAGGCCGTGGGGGGATGGGAGGGAAGGAGGGGAGGGGACGTTTAGCTGCAGCACTAAATGCGTCTTCATATAAAAACGTTGCGAGGCGAGTGTCCTGTTACGATCTCGTCGAAAACTTCTGAGCCGCCTCTAGAGGCATCGGCAACAGTCACCAACGCCGCGAGCGTTCGGTGCGAACGCGGGCAAAACGTCGACGGCGTCGACTAAAGTCCCTAAATATTTTTTGCTTTTTTTAAGTAGCGACAAGCATTGAAGCACCGCCGACGAATCTCATTGGTCGACGCTCATTTCGGCGGCCATGTTCTTCCTAACGTTGTTCCCCGCAGTCACTTGCACGCTGGTGCGAGCAAACTTGAGGACAGGCTGAAGACGCATTATGTTTGCGTGCGCGTTTATCTTTTTGTATTTTCCTTGTGCGAAGGATTTTCTGCGGTCGGTGCAACCGCAGCTATAGAAACGCGGCAGACGTCGTATTGCGCGACAGCAAAACAACGCGGCAGCCGTCGCCGTAAAGACAAATTTCGCGTTCGGCCTCAAAAGCGCAGTACTAAGCCTTTTTGAGTTCGTATTTGGTTGTCTGGCCCCATGCCTGAAGCGTATGTTTCACTTGTGTGGTGCAGCAGCGGTCGTTCACGGTCGGATGCTATCTACACATATTCGCGACTTCAGGAGGTTAGGAAGAACATGGCGGCCGACGGAAATACATGTCGCTGCTTCTTTTTTAAAAAAGAGCAGAAAATCTAGGCACATTAGCGTCGACAACAGTATTGCGCGCTGTGGTGCTGCTGCATGTCCAAGTTTATACAGCTAATAAAACTACCATCTTTACTCCGTAGAGCTCTCTACTACTTAATTCCTTGACTCTACACCCGAAATTGATTGATTCACTCTACAGCTGAAAGGCGAAGCAATTCATGCTTCGCCTTTCGGGTGAAACTCCGCCATTTTTTGATAATGTTCACGTTTCATATAATTTTACAGCGAAAGCTGTATATGGCTAGGAGATACGAAAAAGCATTCGTCCCATGTTTCTCTAAATGTCTCCATCGGCTGCGAGGTCAGTTACGTCGTTCTCTACGTTACAACCAAGCGCGCGCGCCATTGGCAGCGCCGCTAGTGACGTCGTTAGCGAACGCGTTCCCGCCATTGCCACGTTGACGCTGCTCTGCCCGCAACGCCTCCTCCCTCTGCTCGCCATTGTCGCATGCGTTCGATATCTCGAATTAGCTTGGCGTCGTGGTTAGCAGCATCCGCCCTCCATTAGCGCTTGCGTTCCACTAGAAGCATAAAAATGTAACCAAGAATTGAGAAACGCTTCAATACAGCGTCTGGATTAACCCACTGCTAAACACCGGGGCCGCACGTTTCAGCTTCGCTGGTTAACCATCTGTACGGAGTGCTTTGGCGGTGTTTTTTTAATGATCACCACATCTAGCCTTAGGGAATCAAGATTATGCGTCATATAACTCGACTACTAGCTTGTAGAATGAAAAGAAAGGCTCATCTTCCACAAAAGTGAACGGAGCATTTTTATTTTCCCGTATGTTTGACGGCATTAGAGGCTCTGGTATTGTTGAGTGTTTGCCTGCAAGAACCTTCGAAATTTCATTGAGTTGAAAAATATGTTTTTTTCTTGTCTAACACAAACTGCAATTTTGTAGAAGCATTTTTGGCAGCTGAAGCAGCACGAATGCGATGCATTAAATTTAACACCAGTAACACAGTCAGGACTGGTGCCCTGCTCACAAGATCTATTCCTTAAGCACATTTTGTATATCACTATGCATCTATTCGTCACGTTGTGTTTTCTCATTTTGCCACGCACTGGAACACAGCAGTATGCTACTCCTTATATACACTTGCTTAAATAAAAGAGCGGGTAAGTCCAAGTCGAGGGGCACACTTCATTGTTTTACGGGAGGAGCAGAGGCGTCCAGCAAGAGCAGCGCGTAAGTACAGGGAAGAGCATTTACAGTGGACTTTGCAGGCTGCTGCCAAACAGAATCACCAATTCTTCCATGCTACAGTCTACAGTAGACCTTGCCTGCAGTGATCCATTGCAGAAAGAGGAGACATTTGGCTACACTTTGTCTGGCATTGCTAAGCGGTGTCAGGCACATGACGAGAGGCAATCAAAAGCTCAAGTAACCATGACTACGCAAGCGCTTATTTGCAAGGTCCCATTGCCAGGTGCGACGCCATTGGCAGCAGCGTCTGGTAGTGCCGTCAGCTATTTTATAAATACGTAACCGAATGCGCATTCGAAACGGTATAAGCCCCCTCTAAAAAGCATTTTGTGGTGCTAAAATTAGTCATTATATATAGGCGCACAATACAGTAATCGCCATTTGTAGGTAATATATTATCAATGTGAATTACTCCTTTACCTATATTTTCTGCTCATACACGAACATTATGGGGCCCTGAAGTGCGACAAGAAATAAGAATCGGCCTTTTTTCCGGTCTCCAGTTAGTACAAAATTTTCCGATTGGTACGTGAAGGCCAGTGCAAAAAAAATTAAACAAGTTTTGTGGTGAAAAGTGTATCCGCTAATCACCAGAAGAGTCACCGATGCATATATGAACACAGTGAACGCACACAGTGGAACACTACCATGCCTAGATTGCGTAGCATGCGCGCCCTCTATTTGATCATGCGGAGACGTGGTCCTGAGATTTCGCGTAGCCGTTAACATCTTTCTCTCTAACGTGGAAAGACGAGCGCATAAAAAGTCGCCTACGTAAACATGTCTTGACATATCAACACAGTGAACGCGCACATTGGTACACTACCATGCCTAGATTGTGTTGCATTATGCAGATAAGTAGTCGTGAGTTTTAGCGTAGCCATTACCGTCTTTCAATTTTCAAAATGAAACTAATGCAGACCTGTCTTCACCTTTCGGTCCTAAGATGTATTGAAACTAAACTGATCCAAGTCACCAAAATAAACAAGCTGAAAGCCTGCATTTCTTTTAAGTGCCTCAGTTCTTGCCACGCGCACTATACTTCAATGACAGTCCCACCTTCCGCTCGTAGTTTGTTCGGTAAATAAAAAACAACGAAATCAATTTTGGAAGCGGCTCTCTCAAATTCCAACCGTATATATAGAACGAAATGAAGGGCTACGTTGTTTAACACTTTCTAATCTTCTTTTTCAGACTCTTGTGCAACGTGACCAAACCGTCGCGGTACCGGTACCCACAAAGACACGACTCTACTGTACCGTTGTCGCGTTTATCTCCGTTTTGTTCCTGGCAGTTGCTGCTGCGGCCTTGATCAGCTTCGTGGTGCGACGCAGCAGGACAGATGCGACTCCTACTGGGGACCGCTTCTGCAGAAGCAGCGGTTGTCTCGACCACGCCGACACCGTCGGCCTGAGCGATATCACCGACGGCCTTCACCAGAGCAGCCCCTGCGAAGACTTTGGCCGCTTCATATGCTCGGTGTGGGAGGCACGGCACGAAAGAAACAACGTGAGGAGGCGCATTACGCACAGCGTCCTCACCGACGCAGTCACGGACAACATCTTCAGTATAGACGACCTTATTGGCCAGCAGCACGCTTTCTCTATCACGAAGCGGCCGGAGCGCATGCTCAAAGCGTGCCTCGCGAACCGACCTTCCGATGACACGATAGTTCTCGAACAGCTCTTGGGCTTCATGCAAAGCAGCGGCTTCGGCTTTCCCGCCGAGAACGTGAGCGAAAGCGACTACTCTTGGCCCCTAAAAGCGCTGACCGAGCTGGCATACAACTGGGCGCTTCCCTTGTGGTTCTACGTGGATCTAGTCCTTCCGGAAAGTGTAGGGAGCAGAACCTTGACGTTGAGCCCTGCAGCCTTCGGTGACCTCTATGCCACCATTCACGAAGCCATTACGGAGTACGAAGATGTGCATGTGTGGTTCGTTGACACCCTAGTAGCGACTGTCTACCGCGGCACCATTCGTGCGTCGTTTCACGAGTTCACACGAGGGAGCAAGATTTTGCAGAAAGCCGTCTTTAGAAACCTCAGTCAATTGACCAGGTCCACGTACCATGTGCCTGCATTGCTGCAGATAGAAAAATTGCCGCACTTCGTGGTGAACACCACAATTCCTGATTGGCTGGAAGCCTTGCAGCCCCTCTGGAACGTCGACCCACCCATCAGCCAGAAAGATGTGGTGTACTTTCCTGACCGGAACCTGCTCGTTTCCATGAATGCACTCTTTAGAACGCATACGGCACGCGACATATACCTACACGTCCACTGGTGGTTCGTACAAATCCTCGGAGTATTAGCGAGTAACGACGTGTTCGACGGTCTTCGAAGAGATCCAGAGCGTGGCGAGTTCGCTCAGAAGGCTCTCTGCTCGGTTCAGGTGGCTGTAAACTACAACGCCATATTTTCCAGTGAAAAGCGTGCCCAGCTTCATCCTTCGGAGCGCGCCGACATCACGAGGCGTCTAGGGAATGTCCATGCCATTACCGTTTCTAAAGTGAGTTCAGCCATGGGAGCTCGATTAGCTGGGCTTCTGGAGAATATGAAGCCCCTATTTTGGCTTACTGGTTCGTATGCCAGTGAAGAGCGCCTCCTCCGGCTGTATGGCACCGAGGAAGAAAACGTGACTACGGACGAAGACACCTTTGTAGACCGGTGGCTGTCCCGAGCGGCCAGCTACCAACAGTCATCAACATACCTAGATGAACGCTCTGCCGATGCCTCCGTGTTCCGAACGGACAGCTCCATTGTAACCTCTCATCATGTCGTGTCCCAGGCGATCTCCTTGTCCATCGCCCTGCTCAAAGTCCCGTTTTACTATCCGAACGCATCCAGTGCCATCTTCTACGGCGGCCTCGGCTTCATATACGCCACTGAGCTCGTTCGCATCCTCAACAGCCTATCTGTGCTACTGGACGGTGGCGAAACCATCAAACCCTCTCAATCTCCTGATTTCTCCCGGGCCTATGTATGGGCACCCTATTCGTGCAGTGGCATGAGCATCGCTGATATCTTTCCGCAGTACATGGCCCTGGAGCTTGCGTATGCCACTTACCACCAGTTCCGCAGCGATGCCGAAGATGTCTCGCTATGGAATGCGCAAGGGTACAGCCCAGAGCAGGTCTTTTTCGCCACCGTCTGCTACACCATGTGTGACCTGCGTGACGGACCACACGCTTGTACACAGCACATGAAGCACTTTCCAGAGTTTGCCACAGCGTTCTCCTGCCCATCTGAGTTCGCGCGGGAGCCGTGCAATATTTTAGTTTAAGACACCGCTTCATGTCGCCTTTTTTCTTTCCTTCTGGCTGTTTGGCTTTTTTTTCTATTTGAACGCTCTTTATGCCATTTTGGAAACAATTGTTACCTGATGTGAAAACGATAGAGGTCTATAACCCTGCTGCAGCAGCTGTGGTTACGGTTCTCGTGGTTGCGACCAGGTGTCACAACGTGCCTTATGTTTTATATCCCTCATGTTTCATCAGACTATGGACCATATCGGTGATACTTATCGGTGATACCGGCAGTGACGTCTCAAAGCACCGCCGATCGCCGCGTAATAAAAGACCCCACTGAGCATTGGTAGCGGTGTGATTGCGAAGCACTACGTCACATCTGCGTTATCCATCGGTGATTCTATGCGTCTTCAGGTGAAAGGTATTGCATGACTTGCTTTGCGTTGTGCAGCAGAATAGCTACATTCGTGTTACGTATGTAACACGTCTCTAGCTATTGGACTGTAGCGTTCCAAGTCAAGTCAGCCGCCTTGTGTTTCAGTGACAAGATCTAATAACTCACCATCTTTATTGGCATTGTTACAGCAATTTGGATAGCGTTCTAGGCACCTAATTCAATACTTTGTAAAATTTCGTGGTCTATATTAAGCGCCGTCATGTCGCACACCCCGGCGATTTTTTCTGCCGATGAATAATAGAGTTTGCGTTTGTAACATTGCGGTAACTAAGCTTACGTGACTTTTCTATTTTGTACTTGACAAGTGCGAGCTCACCTTGCGCATGACATCGAAGAGCATTGGAAAATGTCTTTTAAACATCATCATCATCACCATCATCAGCCTTTATTTATGTCCAGTGCACGACGAAGGCCTCTCCCTGAGACCTCCAGTTACCTTTGTCTCGCGCAAGCTAATTCCAATTTCTTCCTGCACATTTCCGAACTTCATCACCGCACTTCGTTTTCTGCGGTCCTCTACTGCGCTTATCTTATCTTGGGATCCATTCTGTAACCCTAATGGTCTACCGGTTATCCATTTTTTTTTCTCCTAATGTCCATTAGAATATCGGTTATCCCCGTTTGCTCTCTGATCCACACCGCGCTCTTCCTGTCTCTTAACGTTAGGCCTAACATTTTTCGTTCCATCGCTCTTTGTGCGGTCCTTAACTTGTTCTCGAGCTTCTTCGTTATCCTTCAAATTTCTGCCCCATATGTTAGCGCCGGTAGAATGCAATGATTGTACACTTTTCTTTTCAACGACAGTGGTAAGCTCCCAGTCAGGATTTGGCGATGCCTGCCGTATACACTCCAACCAAATGTTATTCTTGCCCAATAACTCCCCAAATCGAAACGCAACGCACGAGCAGTGGGAGATGGTGCTGACCAGCTCGGCACTGGAGGATCAGCGAAAGCTTATCGCCAGAGCCGAAAGTGCTGCCACCGCCGCTGGGGCCCTGGACTGAAGGCTCCACCCACCACGGAGATCGACGCTTCTCTGTGCCTATCAAAATAAAGTTTTGTCTCTCTCTCTCTCTCTCTGTACATTTTCTTCACATGATCATGCTCCCCTGTGAGTAAATGGCCTAGATATACGTACTCCTTTACACACTCTAGAGGCTGACTGGCGATCCTGAATTCATGTTTTCTTGCGAGGCTATTGAACATCATCTTTGTCTTGTGCATATTATTCGTCAACCCCACTCTTACACTTTCTCGGTTAAGGTAATCAATCATTTGTTGTAATGCGTTATAGCGAGTGTTTATTCGTGTGACTACCCACTCAAATAATCGGCGTGCTTCTAATAAAACTGCGTCCCCTCACAGAGCGTGAGCTCCTTCAAAGATCGCCACATTTTTCGGGTTATTTCCCATAAAAGTGCCTCGCCAATGCAATCTCCGGAGGTGTGTGAGGGAAGAGGAAAGGTGCATTTGAGCGTTGATTGAAATGGCCGAAGCAAAGATTGGCACTCCAATGGCCCTTGGATTATCCGACATCCACGATAAGGATATACACGCAGGGTGATACATAACAAAGCGGTATCTCTTTTAGGGTAAAGGTACCTTGAGGAAGGGAAGTATCAGCCGTGAAACTCCTTGCGATAACAGTTCCTTCAGAAAGGAGCTGACCTGAAATGACTTTAGTCCTTTACACTCAGTACTATGTGTATAGGATTGCGCCAAGGAGCTGTGAGGCATGGACTGAGGTGGAGGTGGCTCGCCGCCATTTGTGTTCAGTTTTCTGCAGACGCGTTGTCTACTAGGCGAAATTCCACCGACTTGCTCCTCGGAAGTGGTCACTGGGCTGTCGCATGCAGCAGTCGTTCCACAATAATGGAGGGTCTCCTTCGTAACCCTAATGTGATAAGCCCAAGCCATGCTCAAATTAAGTAAGCGCGCACCAGAACTCAGTATTCCTTCTTAATAGAACGACAACCCATGTATATATTGTATGGATCCAAGAAGCAGACAAGAGGCTGTCATTCGTCGAACTGGTTGTTGTCGCCTTTGACATATGGCACGTACCCACGAGGGAGTTTGGCCAAGGTTCGCAGTGGAAGTCCCTGCTTTCCAAACGCCTGTTTCTGTTACTTTTTCCCCGTCTTATTCCTCTCTTGCTTTTTGCTTGTAAACACTGGCTTGTGCAATTCAACCTTTTGACTATGCCACGGTGCAAATTTCGTGCAAGTCTGTTACCGGCTTGTAACCATGAAACTTAACATCTGGAGTCGACTAGTTTAGGGAGTGAGGTTATCGTTGGGGACCATCCATCGCGCAACCAGCTTCTCTGGCGGGCGGCACTGACTGTTGCGCTCCATACGATTGCACGGTAGCAGTTGGAAAAACATGACAGGAGATCCTGCACACTCAACAGCAGCTGATTGCAATGACGCGACGCGCAAACCGCGAAGCCATCTGCTTAGTTGTCGGGGGCGTCTTCGCAGTTACCACTGACGAGTCAAGGCTCACCGAGGTGCTCAAATCTCCAGGACTCGACGAGATAACCCGTGCTGCAGAGTCGTCAATATCTGATGTTATAATTAGGGGCGCTTGCGTCGAAACCGATGGTCTCTTGGGAGCTTTAGAGACTTGGACCGTACGCGCAGGTCTTCTATGAAGACGTCCTTAGCGGTGTTAGTCACCTGGCCTTCTTCCTTCAGCGAGACCTCACTCAGCGCGGGGTGAAGGGCCGTGCATTCGGCAGAAATTACTGCGTTGGAATGCGAGGATGTGGCTCCGACCTTTCAGGAAGCATATCCTTGTGGCGATCGATGGACAGGTCGAATTCCAAGAGTGGTAGTTCGTGAATTAAAGGCGAAGCCGACGCCTCCATGCGCCAAGGCGTTGATGAGTTTGGGCTCTGCTTGAACGACGGCTGTGAATGACAAGTGGTCTCGACCTCTTGCAGTAGTGTCTGTTACCGATGCAAAGTCCGAGATCCACGGCGGAAAAAAGTATCTTCGTATCCGGGGTCTACAGTGGGGCAGGCCGCGAGCCCATCAGCCAAACCTTGTCGGCTGCAGCTGCTGCAGCGAGATGATGATGATGATGATTGCCGTCGCTGTTTAGCTGGCGTAGATTGCCGAGTCAAAGTAGGATTGGTTGTCTACTTCATGTTTATGTGTTGTGGTGGAGCCGATGGTGTTCGTTCAGGATGTGCCACCAGGTGTTCAAAACACGGTGCGTCGGGAGGATGGATCGCCGATGGAGTGGAAAGTTTTTATAAAAACTTATTAAAGCTCGACTCTATTCCGCCCAGGAGCAGTGCTTGTGGCCTTCATATTGGTCTCAGGCTTTGGGGGTGGAAGGACCCGGCACACCGACGGAGCACGAGGCCGCAGTTAAACTGGAACGTCTTAAGCCTGATTGTTCAGAGACTGCGCTATTGTAATGATCAGAGAGAGAAAATGCACATCTTTATTGTCCGAAAGAAGTTTCGGGGAGGCTTCCTTATTCCAAGGTTCCTTGAGCTCGGGCTTCGTCCTGGGCCCTCGCGACCAGCCGTAGCTGTTCCACGAGGTCGGGTCTGGCCAAGGCTCTCTCCTAAAGCTCGGTGGTGACATTTAGGCACTTAATCGGAGTCTGTTCAGCAACCTGGTCGGCAAAATGGCTCTCACCTTCTAACACCCGCCGCGGTGACTTAGAGGCTATGGTGTCACGCTACTAAACACTAAGTAGCGGCACCAAATTTTGGGAGCGCATTTTTCAGGAACGTATTTCGATGGAGCGAAATGCAAAAACGCTCGTGTCCTGTGCGTTGGTGCCGCGTTAAAGATCCACTGGTGGCCAAATTAATCCGCAGTGCCTCATTGCCATCGTGGTTATGGCATGTAAAACCCCACAATGCAATGCCGACGCGCTAACCATGCGGTCACGGAGTAGCCAGCCGCCTAGTTTGGCGGGAAAATGATTAGATACAAACATCGATACATATATAGATAGATAACTTCCGGAAAGTGCGTCAAGTATCGTAGGAATGCTAATGCATTAAAATATATATTGCGAGTGAACCTGACTGACTCCCATTCATGTGCAGGACTTGTATGGTTATAGACAGAAGAAAAGTGGCCTTTCAGAGCACGTTCTAACTCGACTTTTCAATTTAAAATTGCTGCCTATGAAGCCCTCCCTCCGAAAGCGACCGACATTTAGCCATGGACTGTGTGACGTCAGTAAATGGTGGGCCACCGCCGTGTCGCCGGCTTCGAATCAGTTCGAGACCACGTCGGACGTTTCGCTCCGTACACAACTGACACCGTCGTTACTACACTGAATTTTGCTCGGAAATTGCTTCACTCCCCGAAAAAAAAACTGAAAAAGAAAGAGCAGCAAACCGCCGAGAAACACATGCAATGACAAAATAACGTACGGTGGCCATGACGTATTTCCATCTCCTGCAATCACTTCCGGTGTTTGCAGTTAACAAAAGCATCACCTTCGAGATAGTCGTTTGCTACTAGCCGAGGGAGCCGTTCTTGGAGGTGCGAATTCATTTCGTCCCCACTCAGTGTTTCCTGGCTTCTGTACATTTCAAGTGCCAACTATTAAATGAAAATAACTACAATTAATTTTCTACCACTCCGAATGCACTGAAAGTTCGCCAGCTTGGTGCGGGAAGTACAGGCTTTAATAAATGCAATGCATAATTCCAGCTCCAAAATGTGGCGTCGTACCCCTTTAAAATGCGCGTTATTTGTGGTTGTTGTTCTTCAACGACCAGCGCAACCCACTCTTACGGAGCGGGCATGAAACGGGCCATGCAAGGTTTCAAAGTAACCGTAATTTTAAGGAATAGGATTTCAATAAAAAAACTGGCAATTCGAACTTGTATGAAATACTGTTTACGTGATATACTCGGCAGATATAAAATATATATGTATCTATATATTACACAATACAAAATTTTAATGAACAAAAGAAAAATGAAATGGAAAATTTTAGCATTGAATTAATTTTTCTAGCGCACAAAATTGCAGAGGGCATCGCAAAGGTTCCTCTAGCTAAAACCCTGTTCGGTAGCCCCAAAGAAAAGGACCACCGGGAGAGCCAACGTCAAGTGAAGTGTACGTAATGCTTCTTCGAACAATATTTTTCTTTAACCTTAAAACGGCGACATGCTTAAAAGAAATGTTCTAGAAATTAACTGTCATTGCAGAAATTACACAGTGATGATTTCGCCAGGCCAGACATGCGAATGTAAAAGATGAGTGGGGGACTACACAACGTAGTCTCGTAAGTGAGACTTCAGCCTTTCTAATGCAGCACCATCTAATGTTCCAAGAAAAGCTTAGATGCGAAAATTTAAAGGCGGACAACGAAGATTTGTGAAAGTTATTCTCAGTGCCGAATTTTCTAAATCGCGCTGGTGTTATAAACGTAGATGATGGTATAATTGGAATTACTGGTTCACCACGTGATGCTACTGCGAGTTCATCAGCAGATTCATTTAGTATTATGCCTTTGTGTCCTGGCACCCGCGCCAAACGAACGAGGCTTAAATGTCTTGAGACAAACTGAACGCTTCAATTGCGTTTGATAAAGCAGAAATTGTTATGGAAGAAGAAACACTGAAAGAATCTGTTAAAATTACGGCTGGTGACAAAATGTAATCTAATCGAACTAAATCTTAGCTATCGGAGATAGATAGATAGATAGATAGATAGATAGATAGATAGATAGATAGATAGATAGATAGATAGATAGATAGATAGATAAAACTTTATTGGGAAAAAGAAAGAGGGTTTGGGGAGTAGAAGAGCTGCTTAATAAGTCTGTCTCACAAAGGTGAACTTGTAATGGCTCTTATATAGCTTAAACAAAAAATATCCGACGATTACGATACTCCCAATATATAATGCGAAATTTGAGCGCAGCTGCACACGTGTTTTCCTTTCGCGATATATTGAGGCAAAGTATTTGAGGCCCAAATCACCGCACCGAGTGGCAGTGGGCCAATGCCGCCATCGCCTTCGCAGAGGGAGTGGGAGTGTGGGAACGCTTGCATGAAGAGCGGCATCGGAGCTACCTGTGGAAGAAGACGACGACGAAGGCGCGAGCAGTGGCACAAGCGCGATCGCGCGGGAACGCCCAAGGAGGCCGACGCTTATCCCAGGATCTGGCGCCTGAGGTGCGCTATAAAACAACTTGAGGCCACCGTAAAGGAGGCCACTGACATTGAAACAAATGATTCTGACTCAATAAAGAAATCGTACTTAGATTTCCGCTGTGTGGATGCATAGATGCTAAGAAAGGTTTCCGCTGATGGGATACGAAATCGAATAAGGCATGCGTGCTTCTTCATATAAGATATTAATCGCGACAGATATATGGAGACCAAGACAGAGACGCAACGCTTCTTGTTCTAAAAGAGCAAGGGGCTGAATTTTGTGAGCAGGTCGGCCCGAGTAAGCTTTGTAAGCTAGGGGAGACGACGTGCACGACAGCGCGCGCCACAGGCGCACCATGGACCACGTGCTAAGCAGAAGAAGAAGAAGAAGAAGAAGCCAAGCGATCGTTCGAGGTTTGAAAGGTCTCGCGTCTCGTCTGAGGTTGCAGCAGTCACGAAAGGCAGGACCTCCGAGGATAATCACTCCAAGAGCATGGATCCGGAGCCCGGTGTCCAGGCCAAGCCACCCGATTCGCACCACGGGAAGGTCTCCGAGTCCGGTCACGAACGCATCGCCATGGATTCGGCCTCTGCGTCCAAGAACAAGAGGCCGGCCAAGAAACCCAAGAGGAACAGGAAGGCCGATGCTCCTGCCTCGAAAACAACACTCGAGCCCGTGGCCGGCGCCGGCGTCGGAGCTGCAGCCGTTAGCACCGCACCGACGGCACAACCGATCGAGGAAATTGACAAGCAGGCCAGTTGCTCTTCAGGTTTGGGTGCTCCCACGGCATCCCCCTGGCCTGGACGCTCCCGCCATCGCGCTGTCTCCAACAACCGCCGCGCCGAACGAGGCGACCCAAGGTCCAAAAGCCGGCGCCTACAGTTCCGGCTTGCCAATACGAGAAGGTGCGGAGCGTCAGTCGGCAAGCGACACCTTCGCAGACCGGGAACCTGGCGCCGTCAACGCCGCTGGCGCGACAAGCCCGGATGCTACCGGTGGCCAGGTGAAAGACGCGGGCCGGAGCTCGCGTGCCGTTCAACACTCGGGTGCTGGCCCCGAGAATCCTGACCCGACGAGTCCCGAAGCTACGAGCGCCTTCGCGACCGCTCGGGCTGCCAACACGAAGTGGACCAGCGCTGTGTCACTGCTGGGAGAAGGGACGACACCGTCAGCGCCAGTACGTAAAAATAATCGTAGGCCGCAGAAAGTATATAGCTCGCAACGTATGCGAGTTGGCGATATTCCAACTCAAGAATTGAAGACAGTAATGTACATGAAAAGTACTTTAACTGCCCGAAAATAATTACACGAGCGTGTGGGAAATATTTAGTTTAAATATATTTAGTTTAAAAGCTGAGGACGGATATGTCCTCCACCTAAAGACGTCTGTAGGCTACTGTGATAATGACATTAAAAACAATATGTCATTACAAACGCCTCATACGCAGCAAAAGCGCTCATGATATGATACGCTACATGACACGCGTAAGAAGTTTTGCGACGGCCATCTTTTGCTCCTCTTGAACATTGCTTAAGTGCAGTATGTATTTCATGCGAGTTCGTCGCAAGGAACTGTTTGCCTACGGAACTTAGATATTTGTTAGTTTGCCACAGTTTATTCAGGAAACTATTCAAATGAAGGCCATTCTTACAAGCTGAAGTAACCACCTTCGGATCGATTTCTTAAGCTTAACTACTAAGGTGAAGCTTTATCTCTGGGTCAGTTCTGCTTCTCATATTGATAGACATGTAAAACGGAAAAAATGTACTCATTAAACTACGGCTGGACCAATTTGAATAAAGTTGGTTTTACTTAAAACAGAAAGGTAAATTCTGACGAACGTAGCAAGCCGAAATAATGCTTAGCACCCTGTACTTTCTATAAAAATGACCGAAAATCTGTAAGTTTAATAATATTGAAGCAGGAAATTTACCAGTCCGTAGCTCTGCACTGGAGACTGATATCGTAGTCTTGTTATCTCCTATTGGATCTCGTATACAATATGGAGGAAAGAAATTGAGTAACTTAGTTTACAGCCTATGGGAAATGGTTAAAATGCTTACGAGGTTTTGCAAAAGTCTTACAGCTACGGGCTATCTTTGAGCGTGGTGCAAGTATAAAAAAATTTTGTCCACTTTAGATGACTGGATATGTGCAGCTTACAGAATTGTAATATCTTTATATATTACTTAGTTATAGAGCTTAAAACTTTCTACTTCAATGTTTTTTTTCTATTTTATGTATGTCAACAATGCTCCATGAAAAATTAAAGGCTCACATAAAAACTTACCCTACATGCACTTACGAGAGCTTTTCCTTTTCTTTTAATTAGAACAAACCTCGCCAAAATCGGTGCAGTGGTTGCCACGCAAAACGATCTCTTCGTTCTTATGTATTTACATACCAGTTCACGTGCTTCTTAACGCTCGGATTCTAGAACGTTTCTCCACTCTGAGCTGCCCTTTCGAGGTTGACCGCTGTGTTCCACTTGCTATACATTTAAGTCTGTAACAATAGCGAAACACTAGAATAATATAAAGGAATCGCGAGAAAGAACTTGTATAAGAAATCAAAGTGCAGAGCTCAACAGTGTTCGAAGTCAGATGGCGATGCCTGAGATCGCTTAGGTAAAGCAGAATACATTCATGGCCGTGCAAATGGTGAAGAAACCATTGAGCGGATTCTGTTAGAACGTCAGAGTGTCCATAAAAGGATAAATATGAAGCGGTAGGCTTGAAGTGTCGTTACGTTCTAAGAACACCGGGGTAAAGAAATGCAACTATCGTGGAAACTAGTTAAATACAGCTGAAATATTGGTGGGAAGACGCGCAATTAAGCTAACTTTTTTAACAGTGAATAGTTTAGCTTTATTATAGACATATATAAACATTTTAACGTAATATAATGTTTTAAAGAACGAACTTCGAGACATGTGCCCTCGCCTAGTTTCAAAGGAAGTTTTCATATAACGATCATCACCATTATCACCATGATTACTATTATCATTGTGAAGAATAAAAAAAGTTCGAACGAAAGTTGGTTGTGAGCAATGAGATAAGTGTCGCAAAGTGCATACTCGCAATATGGAAAAGATGGTGTATCCCTGCTTGTCGGCAGCATAGGGGTGTTAGAAAACTGCTTCGTATATTTTTTGTGTAGTAAATTTCACTTACAGGTGTTTGTTCTTTTTCATGTACTACTAAAACACTTGTTATATCTACGATATCATCTATTAATTGTAATTGCTTTTCTTGATTGTGCTAATCTGCCTTGTAAAACAGTTTTTCTTGCATTAACACAAATTTGAGATAGTTGAACCCCCCTGGCCCCTGGTTGTGGGTCTCACCAGATTTTGTGTTTTTCTATGATGTAGAAAAGAAGATGAATTAAATTGAAAATTGAAGCACTAGTGACATGATCTGGTGCATGACTTAGGACAGATTGAATACCTCAACCGCCAACCAGTGGCGTAGCCAGAAATTTCGTACCGGGGGGGGGGGGGGGGGCTCACATTGCAACGCGGCCTTCTCCTTACAGAATTGTCGAGCGGTCAAATACATGAACAATGACTGCATTGCCATCGCCAATGCCATTGTATATCAGGTGCTGCAAACGAATTGTTGAACGCTATGCACTGTCAAGACAAGCAAAACGTGTATTTTGCATAAAAGCATATATTCGTATGTCCCAAAAATTGTAGCAGAAATAACTGATATCAATGCTTCCATGTTTTTTGTCTATTTAATAAGTAAAGAAAATATCACGCGAACTTCAGAACTATATCAGTTCGAAACCAGCAATGCAGTGCATGCAGCTGATATGAGAAACGTAAAGGCCATGAGCTGAACAAGTTGAGGACATATTTTGATGAATCTTTGTCATTCAAGAACGTTGTTTGTACATATGCAACGGCCAGTGAAAATCCTCAATGACGCTGTCCTTCGTTCCGATGTATTGCGCAGGAGCAGCAGTTACCCGTCGTGTATTGTGAGTAATTGCACCGAAATCATAGTCGCAACTAAAAATGCAATGGAATATACAAATGCGAAGATAAAGCTTGGTGGTATTGCGGATGGTACAATTACAGAAAAGTCATTTGAGATTGTCTGTGGTTTTCGAACCGTTGGTGTAACTGTGCTAATACGTGGTCCATGAATAGAATGAACCCAGATTTACAGAAATATTCAGCATTTTTTGATGCAACGCTCCCACGATCCTGCTGTAAGACACCGGTTCGTCGGCTGTTGATTTCCACATCCAGTTTTTTTGCCAGTTCCTGTACTTGTGCAAAGATTTTTGAGAATGAAGCAGTCGCATTCGTGCGGTCATTTTCGATCGCCTGCTCTACCACAGTTATGTTGTCAATGGCGGTGACACACACTGCTAACACATGCTCCGACACATGCAGGCTCCCAAGGAATGGCGGTGACAAAAGTGGCAACGCTAGACTATTTGTCTGAATTAGACTTTCGCCGCTGCCATTTAATTTTATCTCCCCTATAGAGCCACGATCACTGGTTCAAACACATTGATAAATGAAAGAACTGCATCATGTTTTTCCACCCAGTGCGTTTCACATAATCCCAAAAGTCACTGCCTTGCGGGCTCGCGACACATCAAACTAATCATTTCTCGTAAAACGTGTGAGTGGTTAGGAGATTTGCGGAACATGTGCGGTGTTTTCTTCAGCGTTCCAAAACAATTTCAGATATCTGTGATGGAGCACGCCACACAGAAAACTAGGTTGAGGGAGTGGATGGCGCAATGTGTGTATAATGCGGCTGAATATTTCTCGCGAACGGCAGCTTGCACACCACTCGTTTTACCAGCCATCGGGCTGGCACCATCATAACCTTGGCTACCAAGATCATGCATGTTAATTCCAAGGTCAAGCAGAAATTTTATAATGGCGTCGGCGAGGGCCCTGCCACTTTGGTCCTGAATTGACAGAAAATCTAAAAACACTTCTTCGATGTCGTCGGCATCCTTGTTTAGCTACCTTGCACAAACAGTAAGCTGTTCGATTCCAGCAATATCCGTCGCTTCGTCAGCAAGTACAGAGAACCAGCCGGCAGCGTTTACTTTTGCAACTAGGCTTTCTTTGATAATTTCACCACAAATTTCTATAATTTGGTTTCGTACATCTGGGCTCAAAGCTAAACATTTCGACAGAATTACCTGTCTGGTTGGGAAAAATTGATTAAGACTTAGAGATTGAAAATAAGGGAATTTATTAGCCCGACGTTTCGGAGCCAATTCGGCTCCTCCTTCAGTGGGTATTCTTCGGAGGTGGCGTTGTGCCGCCTTTAAAAGGTCCATCGTAAGAAAGGAGAGGAAGGGGGAGAGAGCGCAAGGTGGGGAGACACTTGAGAGGCCACCTATTCTTGACAGACGAAAGAGGTGGTAGGTGGGGGAGGGGGGGGGGGGGGGCTGCGACGGTTGACCGATGATGGGGGCGCTTTACTCGCGGGAATGGTGTTGACGAGGGGCGGCGGGGGGGGGGGGGGGAACGAAATGATTTGGTGTTGGTGCCTTTGAGCGAGGGGTCCTTTCTTACCTTCGTCACGTCTGCAAGGTCATGGACATACAAACACGGAAGCGTGCCCTTCACGCGGTTTATATTCCCCGCCGTAGTCTGAATGTGCCATGACTTGAATGTGTCTTGAATGCACAAAAAATGTGTTCGTATTATGCATAACCTACCGATGTACGAACATACCTCTGAATACTTTCACCAGGACGCTATTTTGAATATCAGTAGTCTATATAAACAAAAGTTATCCGAAAGAGCATTTTTAGAATTCATAAGTAATCGTGAGAACTTTTTTTCTACATACACTAATACCACAACTAATTATTCCTTAAGAGCTAGGAACTTTATAAAAACCAGAACAAATTACGGCAATCAGCTTTTACTGTGGCAAATTCCTAATTTACTTAATGATGAGCATGCTTTATTTAATATTATGCAAGATTCGTCAACCATTTCAGTATTCAAAATGAAATTGAAACTGTATTTTCTCGACAATTGACTCACGTTTTTTTAATTGATTTTCCTGCTTTTCAACTGATATGTTGTCATGTGCTGCAATACTTTTTTCCATTTGGCTTTGGCCTTTCTGTACCTAGTTTTATTTCTTCATTTGCATTATTTATACTTATTATGCTGTATTGACCTATTGAATGTTTAATTGCATCATTTGTATATTTACAAGTATGTATATATGTCTGTATTAGGCGTACATTTGTATCCATTTTTTTGCACTGTTATCTGCTGTGCTCGTGGCGCCAGGAGCCTAGTCAGGCGTGCATAGTCTCGCCTTTTGCTCCGGCGCCATGACAATCTTGTATTGTCAAAATCATAATAAACTTCAACTTCAACTCCAGTAGTAGCCTTTTTCGCTAGTTTGTCTCTGAAGGATTTGGGTTTCTTGTAAAGAAATCTTGTTACTGGGACAAACTTTAAAATGGTTCTTCAGATCTATATCTCCACAATCAACTCGCATGCGAAGAAGTGCTCTGAAAATAACAGTATTTTCAGCGGGGAGCTTGCTTAAGTCCATAGGACCACTGTCCCTGTGGCCACGGGGAGCCAGACCTTGACGCCAGAGAAAAAGATCTGTTTCAATAATAGGCCGATAACATTCTTGTGTTTTCTCTTAGTTTACTTTGCCTGCCCTGGTCCAGCTGATCGGTGACATTGGGCGCGCTTCCTGAAAATGTTTGGAGAAAATTATCAGCTGCCATCTGACGTTGATGTTTAGTATTTTCGTGTGTGTTGAAGATTTCGAGCGTGTGCTTCTATTTCTGAAACAGCTTGGACACGAGGGCTTCAGTGCCCACGTGTTTACAATAATATGAAACCCATAAAGTGCCGGGATTGAAAATCTAAAGCACGCCTTTGGAAATTTCAGTGCGGCTTTCGCGTCAAAAGTTTATAACTTTATACCCACAAAGTTTCGGCATTGAAATCCATGCGCTCCGTAGATTCTGCGGCCGCCACGAGATGCCACGACGCGCACGCTCGCCATCAAAAAGCCCTTGAAACTTCGTGGTCAGATGGGGCTCCTTGCGTTATATGACTCCAGGTGCATGGGCGTTGCCCGAAAATCCAGCCCGAGTTCGCAATGTCCGCCCCGAAATGTCTTTGCGGCCGTGAAAAAGAGATTGTAGACGAAAACCAGAAGGATTCCCGGTGCCGGTGGTTGTTTTGGTCGGCGGTGAATGACAGCACGAAAAAATTTCGGAGGGGGCTGCAGCCCCATCAGCCCCCCCCCCCCCCCCCCTTGCTACGCCCCTGCAGCCAACGTTTAAGGATTTGCAGATTGTCACGGGGAAAACTAAGATCATTGTAAGCTAGCCTGGCAGAGGGGGCGAGACTTCTTGGTTATTCGTAGTCTGCCTCTTGAAAATGCGACGGAACACGACGCTTTTGCAGAATTCGTTTACCTGAACATTATCGTGCGGTGAATGCCATGGTTTTCAATGTCGTCCAGCATACCGTGCCACCTGGTGGAAGCGTCCATCAACAGTCGCCCCTCGGCTCGTCGCCGCAAGCCGTCGGCTCGCCCAAAGCAGAGATCAACGCCTTGCTGTGGTTGAACAGCCCGGGTAGCCTGATGAGCACCGACCTGCTGAGTGGTGAGTATGCATCGACTCGTACAGCTGCTAGATCGCTCTACTGAGGGGGCACGCATTATACGACAGTCTGTGTGATAACGCCTTGCTATGTGCGGCCCGAGCTGGCTGCATGAGGAGAAAAACATACGACAGAAAATGCGCACCACAGGATGAGGCATGTGTTTACTGCAAAAAAACTTAAAAAGTCGGGAAACGCATAGCCACATGGTAATGGAATGCCAAGGTATTGACCCGACGAGACCCGTAGTTAGTCTCCACTTTCCAGAACTGTTGGGATTCAAGGATAGAAGGATTAACTGGTCAGCGGTCGAGATGAGTAAGACACGATGGTTAGTGGAGAAAAGTAGGGAAGAGATCGGTAGAACCGGAGTTATTGCGAGTGTAGGTAGTGGTACAGCATAGTGACAGAGGTTTTAAATACGAACGTTAGAATTGAGATAAGATAGGCAAAGGGCTAGACAATGATGGATGTATTAAAACCTGATGGATTAAAGCAGGCTAGGGGACTATTTTCCCCGCCCTGTTTCAAAGGCGATGCAAACAAACATCATCATCATCCTGTTGAGGATTGCCCGTAGGTAATATATCCATCTTCTATAAGCTGTGCGATTCAAATCGGATGGAAAGAATAGGCGGTCAGCAGGCGAGTTAGACAAGATATGCTGAGAGTATTGGGGGAAACGGCAAAGAAGAAAGATTGAGCGGACCGGATCGATCCATTACAGGCATAGGTAACGGTAATAGGTAAGCACATAGGTTTTAAGGAAGAAAAAAATATTTAAGAAGGTGCAGGCAAAATTCTAGACTTATAAGCACAAATAGATTACCTGATTCGCTCAAGCACGCTATAGGTGACTATTTGCCAACCACATGTTTCAAAGCGGATGTAAAAAATAATAAGCATCATCATCCTGGACATGCAGGGGCAAATATTTGCAACGTAGTGAGATGTGTGTGTGCTTCTGAAAGATAAATTCGGTGATGACAGAGGACATTTCAACGGAATGTCAAGGTATACACCTCTGCAAGTACCTTAAGGAACGTCCACCTTCCATAACTGCTGATACTGAAAGCTGATGGAAGCGCTAACCTGTCAACGGCGGAGATAAGCAATAGTCGTTTAGTGCACAGGTGGGAAAAGAACGCAGAGAAAAGTGGGAGCCGGAGTTACTACAGGTGTAGGTGATTAAAGTGTTGTAATATAGACTAGTGATAGGCAAAATTCTAGCCTGAAATAGGCATAGTAAAACCTAATTACGCCAAGCAGGCTTTGTGAACACAAATCATACGCAGTTCGAGCAGGGCTCCCATTAGTAATCATCAGGATCCTGCACACATAAGAAACGGGGAGTCAAAATCGCCCCATGTATATTAGGCACTAGAGAGAAACGCGTTTTGATTGTATGTCTGCATAGCCATTATACCTGTCCATACGGCTTAGCATTTGGGAGCGCTAAGGTCTTCCGAGAAAAAAAAAAGAAATTTGGAGGAAGCTTAAGCTTCGCCTTTGAGAGTGGAACGCGATAGCACTCAAAGACCCCTGGCTGCTTATCAGGCTTTTTTTTTTTCTCGTATACTCAAAGTACACTCCGACGCTATCACGTCTGTAGGGGTTTGTTAAGTCGTACTTTATTTTGTATTTTACTTTGAGAAATTCCATTTTTGTTCACTAACGCCTCGCGCCAAACGAAGGGCCTGTTCGGTCGGGGTGATTCGGGATGATGTGGTTCGGCATGATTACTTCCGGCAACGACGCCTGCGCTTACGCCGACGCCGGATTTTCTGTGACACGGGGACCTTGACGCTATCGCGTTAAAAAATTATTGCCCCGGTAGCAAAATTTCAATTAGCTAACCATGAGAGCGGAGATAGCGAATGTCGGGCCTTCATTTTTGACGCATGGGGAAAGCCGGCAGCTGTTGTCCAGAGTGTAATATCGTTTGTCGACCATAATCTCTCAGTCACATAAGGTGACCTAAATTTGATAGTGAGTACAAATAAATATGTCAATAAACTAGAACATTATTATCGCCTCAACCTGATTGATGGCCACTGCTACCTTTCTTCCTACGATAACTGAATGTGGTATCGGTCCGCTAATATCACTGTCGGAGTGTTTGCGAACCATAGCGCCATACACCGCAATTTTTCCTTTCAAGTCATGGTTCACTGATGCTAAAGGTCCAGAGGACTTTACGTATATTTAGCCGTATTGGCGTAGAAGGAAAAAAATATGAAGTGCTGCTTGGGAATAACAGATATCATAACGCCTATGATGGCTGGCATCCAATGGCTTTCCTGACATTTCCTGGCATACAATGGCTTTCCTGGGCCACCATGGGAGCGGCCCAGACATCACTTGTTTTCCGTGCTCACGTTGGTTTGGACGGGAATTCAGGGCGCAGGCTCCTTTCCCAAGCGTATCACCCCTGAAGGAAGCCGAACGCCAGGCCGGGGTAACGCTTGTACCCTCTTTTGAACCAGTGGGTGCCCGGCGGCGGTGGGAATCGAACCCACAGCCTCCCGCAGATGTATTCAATGATTCCGCTAAGCAGCTGCGATACTAACCTATTCGTATTGTCTTCCAACCGCTGACAAAGGACCGAACGAATGTTTACAGAAGCACCTCTCAAGGTGGGCGCTTACTTAATTGAACGCCACAGTGCACTACTAAGTACCTGTCAACAATTTGTGACACCTTAGGCGGTGAAATTCAACCACCGAGTGGAAATTTCCGCTATCGGTGTTTTGGCAAAATTTGTAATTCTCAGACGCATCAGATGGCGTGACTCAAGAACATAGCAATAGACAGACAAGGCAAAGAAAGGATACGGATGCAAAAAGCCAACAGACTTGACAAACTCTGATGGCGCAGTTTTCACGCCTGTTTTTATCTAGTCTTTCGTGTCGTAGTTTATCCGTCACCGCGCAATTCTAGCAGCATTTGCAACGTTCCATACTTTTAAATCACAAACATTCTGAAGGTGTGCAGTCGCGTTCAATATGAACTGCAACACAGGAGCCGTTGTCGAGGCGATTCCAAGACTAAATGGTGGTGCCAACATACAAAAAAGTGCGTTAATAAATACGAGTACAGTGAAGGGAATATAGGGGTGCTTCAGCGTAAAGCTATTCCAAGCTGTTTCTGCCCCATTAGGTGATCAGCCCTCCACGATTGGTCAAAAATATTTAGGGCCATCCCCACTTCTCCTGTCAGTCACGCGACGTCACGAAAATCGTCAGAACTGCCCATCTGATGTGAAATTTACACACTGATTATGCATGATCAAACCAAAGAAAAGTAACATAATTATTCCTGATTCGACCCCTTTTCTCCGTTAGCCCTCTGCTATTGGTCAAAAGTATTCGGGCTACGCCTACTTCACCTGTCAGTCGCGCGACGTCATAAAACCGCGAAAACTCACCGCGTCAAACTGACGTGTACGCGATAAAGATGCAATAATATGCCGAACAAACCTTAACTTTTTTTCGGAATAGCCGGAGACTGCCCCGCTCCGAAAGGAATAGAAAACGTTTGCCCGCCGATGGCTTTGGCACTGCTACTCGGAGCTGCCGGGGAGAATGGATTTATTTACGCGTAATAAATCTTTTTACGTGGCTGTATAACTTTGTTGAGCCCTTTCGGCACGTATACGACTGCGCTCTGCCAACTCTTCTTCGCTGAGGGTCTGTTTGTGGGGTCTCACACAGGCTCTTGGGACAAAGGAACGACAACACAGTAGTGCAAACAATAAAAAGGGCATTTATTGCACCTTTCATACACTAATACACACTAGCCGAAATACTACCAATAGAACATTCACATGGGCGCACCAAAAATCAAGGAAGTCCGACTCACCGCGACCCGATAGCGGGCGAATATGTTCCCCCCATGCATTCACACCATCGCCTAGTCGTTCACGCGCACGGTCACGCGAACGGTGGCGCGTTCGAACGATCCATGTTCGTCCATACCGGTGCCCTGCTCCCAGCCACGCGAGATGCTCTCGCGAAGCGTGGATGCGCGCACGCGCGGGCCGTCCGCATCGCTCACCGATCCCAACCCGAAGAGAGAGCGCCTTCCACCTTTTCTCCCAAATCACCCCGCCGTTCGGTGGCGTTGGCATCGCGACACTCTCTCGCAATGCGGTGCAACCACTACGACCGCCGCCGGCGCTTTGCCACGCAGGGAAGCCGGATTACAGGAGACGCGTGAGAGTCGTGCATCCCCACATCCCCTCAACCTTAAATCACTTTCACACACATACTCCGGTGACACAGTCTATCAACGCGCGCGTCGCGAACAAAAGTTAGTACATGCGACATTGGCCGCGCCGAGGAAATGTCCACACACGTTATCCACAACATGCGAGCCGACATTGTCTCTGGGGTTCACCGCTGGCGTCCGTTGGTCACAGCACCACCTCTGCAGATTCGATGGCACGACTCCAGCCCAGGACTCCGGAAACGGCGACGGAGAAGTAGGCACGAGCAAGCGTCGCTCGCGCCGACGCGCTCTGCCGGCGAGAGCCGCTGGTGACTGCCGGCTCTTTTCCCAGCCGCCGAGGGTAGCGAGCCGGACACAGGCGGCCGCCGAAATCGCTGCGCCGAACTGGCCACAGGCATCTGCATCGCCTAGGGTAGCTCGATTGTAGTCCGGGGCAGCAGCGCTGCGATGGGCAGGTGAAAGCAAACCATGGGTGACTCCGCTCACGCTGCGTACACTCAACGCACTCGACAAACACTAAAGTAGTGCGAGGCAGATGCGAGGAATTCGGCATACGCATCGCCCACGTGGTACGATGTTCAATTCGGCTAGCAAAATATTTCGGGCGGCATTTCAGATGCTAAGTTCACGTGAACAAAGCTTACTTTCTTGAGTCGAACGAGTAATTTCAATTCCTGCGAGGCGAACTAATGAGGGAAGCAATGTGCGACACCTCAACACCAAGGTCCACCAGGTTGTCTCCCTCAACGTGCGACAGGTGGCTATGTAAGGCCTTGGGCCTAATGCGTCGCTACTTTGACAACAACCGGCATCCAAAAAAAAAAACATCACCCAAAATGGGCACAACAGGCAGCCGCGAGGAGACGTTAGCCAAATTGAAGATCGTACCACGTGGGCGATGCGTATGCCGAATTCCTCTCCCTTGCAATACTTTAGTGTTTGTCGAGTGCGTTCAGTGTACGCAGCGCGAGTGGAGCCACCCCTGCTTTGCTGTCACCTGCACATCGTCTGCGCTGCTGCCTCGGACTACAATCGAGCTACCCCAGGCGATGTAGATGCCTGTGGCCAGTTCGGCGCAGCGATTTCGCCGGCCGCCTGTGTCCGGCTCGCTACCATCGGCGGCTGGGTAGCGAGCCGGACACACACACAACAAAGTCACTTGTTGACTTTGGAAATTAAATTTGGAACCTTTTGGTCTGGGTGGGAATCGGACCCGGGCTTCCGGGGTGCGAGACGAGCACGCTTCCCCAACGCTACGGTGGCTGATTCTGGCTGATTGAAGGTGTTCCCATTGCGTGCGTCATTGCGCACGTCACGTCGCAGCCATCTGGCTGAGTGAAGGTGCGGCCTAGTGCTTGCGTGATTGGGCGCGTGATGGCACAGCCAATGGGGAGCAGGCCGCTCCGCGTCATGAGTGTATAAAATGAGCGCGTTCATGACGTTCCGAGGTCTGGAAACTGCGTAATGCTTTCGCAATTCTCACGCGTAAGCAGTCTTAGTGCCCTGCTGCATATTTAAGCATGAAATGCTTTTAGCTCCCTTTGTCGGCGACCTTCTAGTGGCCTTGTGGTAAAAGCCTGAGCCTTTATGTAGGCACTCAACTGGACTCAAATGAGAACATCCGGGCATTGTTACGAGACCAAAACGAGATCATCCGAGCAACCGGTCAAAACTTAAGAATATGTGGTCTCTGGCCCCCAACTTTTTGTGCAGGACCGCATTACACACGCTAGTTACTGCCCAAACAAGTTACAAAAAATTGCTTCCGATTTCTTCCAAATGTTTGTTCACAATATCACTCAAGCTGTTACTTCTTGTGCGCTGAAGTGTTATTTGTGATTTCCAATAACAACACTCGAAAGAAAGATACAGGGCACTATACACTTGATTGTCCTCTTTTGGCGCGGAGACTGGAATTGCCTGTGCTCTTTTGAAGGCCAGCGATCCGTGAGTTGGCCGCACATTTGCAGCCGACCACTTCGACGCGACAAGAAAAAAAAGCAGCGACGACGCTGAGCGCGCTACACTGTTGAAAAAAGAAAAAAAAAACGGTTGAAGGCAGTGGCACAACAGGTAGCAAAAGACGCCATATGGTAGCCATTTCATGCTTACATATACTCTGGATTACGGGAGAACCAGAATCTTTTTTTTTTTTTGCAGTGAAGCTGTATACCTCTATCAGCGAAGGACATTTTCGTGTCGTTGGCTTAAGCGAAAAGCGCCAGGCTAAAAATTGAATACAAGCAGCATATCTCCTTTGATATCAGGCATACAGCACACAGATCAGCACTTGTTTTCAAAAGAAAAACCACAAAACAAGCATCAAAACCACATGATAGATGATAAGGCGCGTGTGAACAATGGGAACACCCTCCGACGCTTTCCGGTAAAGATTAGGTTTGCAGCTGCTTCGAAAGGGGTGGAAGTCTTTCAAAACCCTCGTGTGAAGTGCAAACCGTATAATGTATGTTAATGACGTCTGCGAATAATGCAAAGTACGTTCCTTCTCCAGCGTGTGTTTCCCGGTGAAGATTACGGTTGCGTAAGCTACTCCGAGTGGAAAAGTACCCAACAGCATAGAAATCACGTAGCGACGTCCCCATGGTCTAGCAACTCATTCAATTCATTGCACGATACCATGGGTAGACCACGGAAAGTAAAGACGCCAGAAGAACAGCGCGAATATAATGTCATGGTGAAATAATAAAGGGTGTGGGTAACTACATTTCACTTGTCTCTGGTTTCACTCTTTGTAGAGCCACGTGTGTGAATTCAAGTGACGTCACAAGGGGTTCTCGTTGTGCGCGTCGTTTCCAGCTTCGATGTCCAACCACCCTCAGAGGGTGGATTGGAGCCAGTTTTTTTTTTCAATTATGGTTGCAACTAGCATAAAATCGAGACCCTAAAATCCCCTTGTTCTCCTCGCTGTTCATGACAATCGTGGATGTCTTGTAGTTCCATGAAATGAACATAGCTTCGACTCAACTGAACCCGTGAAAAATTGTCAGTTTCGCCCGAAGGCGTAGCATTAAAAGCGATGGCAATCTTAGCGTTGCGCTGTATGCATCTCACAACGCTATCGTGACGTGGCGCGTGCCAGACAAGAAAAATTGGCCGCATATCTGCTTGCTTCGCTGCAAATGACGGTGAAAGGCAATAGTATTCTGCGCCCCTGATACGTAACACCCTCTTCCCTCTCCCTCCCACCCCTCACGCTCTACCCCTCCCCTCTCATTCCTCCCATGATTGATGCAATGGTGGTTTTGCTGAATTCAATTCAAATTTCCCTCGTTGTCCCTGCCCTCGCGCCATCTGTTGGGACCTTTTATTACAGTTGGCTTAAAGCCGTCTATTGAGTTGCGGCTGCAGTCAGCTTGTTTTTAATGCGTAACGTGTCTTCGACACCATTTCTAACGTGTTGATTTTTTATGAGCTGCGTTTCATTTTTCATGTCTTTCTGTCTCTCTTTCTATCTGTGTTTCTCTTTTTCTCTCTATATATTTTATTAAATTCTCACTCTCTCTCGCTCACATTTTTTCTTTGTCTCGCCCATAGCAAGTTATTTTACAATCGTTGGTACAACGCAATCATATGGTTCCCATAAATGCATGTTCTACAAGCGTGGGTGTATACTCGAGTGGTTATGACGCTCGCCTTCGGAACGTGGGTACCCGTGTTTGAATCCCGCCTCGCTATAAAAATTTATTTTATTTATTTATTACTCTCGCTCGCTCTCCGCCTGTCTCTCTTTCTTTCCCTCTCTGCACCTCCTCTCCTCATGCTTGGTTTTCCCGCGCGGTTGAATCAGGTGACGGACCAACAGACAAGTTTTTCGCGTTAGGTCGCCCAAGAAAGACTTTCGTCTTTAAAAAACTGAAGTAGCGCTCCTTCGCCTCTGCCTCCTCTCCTAGAAGCTGCAGCAGCGCCTCTTTAGTGCCCACAAGGAAACCACGGACGCGAAAGCCACGAGTACGGCCGTGCTCGACTCGCACGCGCTCGCTGGCTTGCGTGACACTCGGCGCGCGCTTGGATTGCGGTCTTTTGTGACACCGCACTATCGGCATAAACTTGTCACTTTAAAGACCCTGAATAAATAGGTTTCTTTCTCAGGGGAATTCTGTCATGCATCCAAACACAGTGCGAGAACTTCTGAACATTGACTGATTGCATACCACATATTTTTTACGCTTTCAGGCACTACACAAATCCCGCCCCTTGCTTCTACATGCATTACATACCCGTCCTCAACCTTACCTTTTCGCATTTTTTGCTACTATGGAAACTCTCCGACTACACCGCTACGAACCGCACTGCCCTGGTGGGCCCTAGCGGGATAATTGCACAAGCCCATCTTTCCGGCAAATGGCCATGCTCAACGGGTTGCGCACCTCAACTAACTTGATTTACAATCTACAAAACAAACGAGAGAGGAGGCGCCTGCACACTGACACGAATGGCGCTACTTGATACCATCGTAAATCCCCTGGAATGCCAGCGGCGTTGCAGGCGCCTCACGGCGATGGTGCACGAGATGAAACTCAAAGAGCACCGTCGGCGTTGGTCAGCGTCCAAAGAGAGGATTGCATAAAGTTAGCTTGACGCTCACCACGGTGTGGTTTGCACACAGCTGCCCAGCACGAACGCTGATGCGTTTGCGTACAGCGAATGTGGCGGCAATAGAAGCCAGAACGTTGCCCTGGCTAAGGCAGAGGAGGAGGTGAGGAGGGGAAACTTTATTCATAGAGAAAGCTATGCCGGGTTTATTCCTGGGTGGTTGTCTCTGAAAGGGCTTCACTGGCATTCGCGGCTCGCCAGCATGACGGCTTCGTCACTTTTGGAGCCGAATGCTCTTCGCGTTTCTGAAAAGTGTTTCTCCCACGGGCCGTGTATGCGTCGTCGATAGCAGGAAAGCAGGACAGCGGCGACGACGCAAATGCGGCTCGACTGTCTTATAATTCTTATAGCGACAAAAGGCGCGCTTGTCTCCCCCGCATGCAGGCACGCCGAGCGCGCAGGTCCGAGTGGACCCCATCCAGAGCTCGGCTCCGGCACCCCGTCGTCCAGTAACCCAACGAAAGGAGCAGTTCGCAAGGGTGTCGGCAGGCACACAGTCACGCGCCAAGTCGGTCGAGGAATCAGAGGCCCTCGACAAGTTGCGTGAGCTGGTGCGTCGTGGCAAAGGAATTTTTCATTCATGCCTTGCTAACAAGCAAAGCGCAATCATTTCGCACTTCGCTGTTCAAGCAAGAGTGTCTGTGTTCCGAGTATTTCGTCCAGGGCACCAAGTTTGACCACTTGAGTACGCGTCGTTATTCAATAACCAGATAAAAAAGTAGCCGTCTCGCCCAAAAGGCGAAGCATCGATTGCGATAGCAAATTAGTCGACAGCTATGAAAAGTAAGGATAGTAGTTTTATCGACCGTGTAAACATGGAAACCTAGACGTACTAAATAAATAATGAGCAAGGTGTCTCGCGCGCTCAAGCAAGCATGAACGCATCTCACTCGATGACCGCGGAAACTTGTAAATGTGCTGGAGTGAGTCAGTGCAGCAGTAGTACTGCGTGAATTGAGCTTTGTGCCGGCGCCCGCATCAACACTATCTTAGCCGCGAAAACACAGGGAGGGCGGATTCTACCCCCGCTGCAGATGGCTTTCAAGATACAGCCGTGCGGGCGGGCGGTCGTGGTGCACAACGCCCCCCACCCCCCGAAGCCTTCCGGCCCAGCGGGAGCGCGCGGCCGCAGTAAAGGGCGGCCCCTCCACCTCCCCACCCTCCGCCCGGAGCCGTATTTCCATTTGCTAGTAGGTACAGCGTTTGACCGCTGGCGCCACGCTGCGCCGCTCGCGCGTACCATGTTTCGAGCCGCGCCGTTGGAATGGAGGAGGCGTTGACGGAGAAAACGCTGGGCTGGTGGTGACTTAGCCTGCTGTTGGGATCGGTGGTATTATAAGCGCATCACTGTTTTGATGATCCAAATATAATCTCACTATCAGGGAGGGAGCAGTCTACCTGACTGGAGCAGTATTTTTTTATTTGGGGTGTTGCTACGCTGCGCTCCGCAACACCCCAACGACCACCGCTTCACGTCCGCGCCCGGCACCACGGCTGCCGTCGTGGCGCCGGGGTTCAAGCGACCGCGCTGGCACCAAACAGTGAGAGAAAAAAAGGGAAAAGCGTAATATTAAAAAAAATGTAGCCAGAGCGGGTTTCGAACCCGCGTACGCAAGATCCCGAAGCGAGCGCCGTAACCACTCAGCCATACAGCCACGCTTCCAAGGGTTGCATTCGTGCAAACCATATCATTGCGTTCGAGCGCCCTCGGTGAATGGAACCACCTAGAAACGCGGTGCGTGCGAGCGGCGCAGCGTGGCGCCAGCGGTCAAACGCTGTACCTACTAGCAAATGTAGTGTTGCCATCCGGAGCCTTCCGGCGCGGCGGGAGCGCGCGGCCCCTCCACCTCCCTGCCCTCCCCCCGGAACGTTGTGCGCGACTGGAAGACAGCGCTTCCTTCCCGTTTCCTGCCCTTGTGTGCGCGAGCCGCGGTTGTTGGGGACGCGCGCAGCGACGCATGCGGCCTCCCCGAACACTCATTGTCATGCAAGTCTTCACGGCCTTTGTGAATTCACACCACGACCACCTCACACTTCTCAAAGCGAGACACCTTTCCCTATACGTGGACTGCATTTTACTATGGATTTCAATGTGCGTTCCTCCCTTGCTCCATAGAAAACGAATCCCACTTTGTTGCTTCTGCGCCGTGGACGTGTGAAGAACAAGCGCCATCTTCAACCACTTACAGCGGTGTCGTACCGCGGAGCTACCGGCAGATAAGGCCAGGCCGGTCCAAGAAAGGTCCACCGCTGGGAATGCATAGGTTGACTTTGCATTACTGCCGTAATTTGGCAAAAAAAATGGGGAAGATACTTTCTGTTTCGACCTCGTACTATCAAGGCTTGAAAAATCAACAATCATTTGTGACCGTTTTAATCTGCATACAAGAGCGTTCTTGTTGTGCAAAAAAAGAAAGAAAGAAAATTGCGCTATTTGATTTTGGAGGTCTCTGCAGAAGCTCAGTCACTTAGTGCCATAGGATTGTGTGAAAGTAGTCACAAATAGATTTGCACGTACACATGGCACTGAAGTGTTTATTACTCAGCCTGTAAACCTTCAGACGTCACAAAACTATCGCGCGACGAACGTGCGTCTGAAAGCTACATGGTTCGGCGAAGAATGAGCCCGCCCTAAGCGGAGAAAGATCGAGTATACAAAAGGTTGGCTAAAAATTGAAATACACTTAAGCTTTGCCTTTAAGAGTCGTACGCGATAGCATTCAAAGGTGCCTGGCTGCTTCTGACGCTTCCCGGCAACTGCAGCTTATGTAACCGTAAAGTTTACCGCGAAATGCGTGGCGAAAGCGGTACACGAAGGCGAGATTTCAGGTAAAAACGCGGCCTCCTGCGTGGCTTCTATTTCTGACTTTAAATATTCCAGTCTGAGAAGATTTAACATAAAAGGCGTGCGCTGTCGGCGTTCGTTTTATGACATTTGTTTGTGGGTTGATAACTTCGCAAAGAATTTAAGACAAGGTATGAGCTACTTTAGTGATAGAACTTTAGTGCCGTAGAGATTATATACGGGACACAAACGCAGGCTACGCAACCGAGGCCGACACCGGATTTTCTGCAACACGGGGCCCTTAACGCTATCGCGTTGAAAGAGTCGAAAAAATCAATTAATGCTGAGCACGAGGTCGCGGGATCAAATCTCGGCCACGGCGGCCGCATTTCGTTGTGGGCTAAACGCAGATACCACCGGTGTACTTCAATTTAGGTGCACGTTAAGGAACCCCAGGTGATCCAAATTAATCCGGAGTCCGCCCCCGAACGGCGTGCCCCATAATCAGATGGTAGTTTCGGCACGTAAAACCCCATGATTAATTTTTTTCGGTTCATCAAGCGAATGATGCGCTTGACAGTGTGGACTCTCAAGTGTTTCACGCATAATGTTCATTAAAGCACGTTTTTCTTTTCAGTTGAAGGTGTCCTTTAATACCCCAGTTAGACGAACAAATTTAGTGACACTTCGAGTGAATGCACTTCGCTTCGCTGATTGTCACTTCGGTGGCGTGCTGCTAGATGGCAAAACGAAGTTTCATTCTGGGTTGATTATAAAGACCATCTGTGAAGCCATAGGGGTTTGTGAAGTCAAAGAGGGGAAGGGGAACAGTTATTATCTTTGCCTATGCCTCCGCCCTGTTGTCAGACTAAACGCCGCACGCAACAGCCGCGTCACGTCATGGAGGAGCTTTGCGACGATCCTCACTCTCCTGCATGCGTAATCATGCAAACGACAGTTAAAATTTGGAGTCGGATATCTCGGCTCCGAATAATGAATACCTTCTTCAGGAAGTACAGCAACAGCAAGTAGACATAGAAAAGCCCTAATGGAGAAACAAGGAATGAAATAGATTTATAGTCTCTGCCGATCCCAGCATAATGCAGGATGTAGAAGTGTTAGGAAGGGTAAAGTACAGTGACCATAGGTTAGTGAGGTCTAGAATTTCTCTAAAATTGAAGAGAGAAAGAGTAAAGTTGGTCGTGGGGAAACAGGCCAACCTAGACGCAGTAAGCGTAAAAGCAGACCAATTCAGGCTGGTGCTCGCAAACAAATATGTAGCTTTACAACAGGAAGATCAAGACAACATAGAGGTAATGAATGAAACCGTAACTAGGCTGATAGCTGAAGCAGCAATAGGAGTGGTAGGTAAGGCACCAAGGCAACCAGTAGGTAAGCTCTCCCATGTAACAAAGGACCTAATAAAGAAGCGGCAAAACATGAAAGTGTCAAACTCGATAGATCAGATAAAATTCGCTAACTGTCGAAACTGATCAACAAGAAGAATGTAAGTGATATCCGAAATTATAACGTGGAAAAGATTGAGGAAACAGTAACACATGGACGCAGCATGAAATGAGTGAGAAGGAAACTTGGCATAGGACAAGGCAAAATGTATGCACTGAAAGATAAGCAGGGGGGTAATATCATCAACAATTTTGATGACATGGTAAAAGCAGCGGAAGAATTCTATATGCACCTGTACAGTTCCCAGAGCAGCTAAAGCTACTTTCATTCGAAGTAGTGATGAGAACAGAATACACAGGCTCCTTCTGTAACTATGCCATGAAGTTAGAAGGGCCTTGAAAAACCTGACCTGGGGAAAAGCTGCCGGAGAAGATGAAATAACAGTCGATTTGATCAAAGATGGAGGAGATATCATGCTTGAAAAGCTTGCGGCCCTTTATACGCAATGCCTCACGACTTCACGTGTACCAGAAAGCTGGACGAACGCCAACATTATACTTATCCATAAGAAGGGAGACATTAAAGAATAGAATAATTATAGACGCATTAGCTCTGTTTCAGTATTGTATAAAATATTCACCATGGTAATTTCCAATAGAATCAGGGCAATACTTGACTTCAGCCAACCAAGAGAACAGGCTGGCTTCAGGAAGGGATATTCTACGATGGATAATATCCATGTCATCAATCAGGTAATAGAGAAATCTGCGGAGTACAATCAACCTCTCTATATGGCTTTCATAGATTATGAAAAAGCATTTGATTCAGTAGAGATACCAGCAGTCATAGAGGCATTGCGCAATCAAGGAGTACAGGAGGCATACGTGAATATCTTGGCAAATATCTACAAGGATCGCCCAGCAACCTTCGTTCTCCTCAAGAAAAGTAGAAAGATACGAATCAAAAAAGGGGTCAGGCAAGGACATCTCTACAATGCTTTTAACTGCAAGCTTAGAAGAAGTGTTCAAGCTCTTAGACTGGGAAGGCTTAGGAGTGACCATTCAACGGCGAATATCTCAGCAACCTTCGGTTTGCAGATGACATTGTCCAATTAAGCAATAATGGGGACGAATTACAGCAAATGATTGAGGACCTTAACCGAGAAAGCGTAAGAGTGGGGTTGAAGATTAATAAACAGAAAACAAACATAATGTTCTATAGCCTGGCAAGGGAGCAAGAATTCATGATCGGCAGTCAGCCTCTAGAGTATGTCAAGGAGTACGTTTATCTAGGTCAATTAACCACAGGAGACCCTGATCTTGAGAAATAAATTTACAGAAGAATAAAATTGGGTTGGCGTGCATACGGTAGGCATTGCCAAATCCTGACTGGGAGCTTACCGCTGTCTTTGAAAAAAAAAGTGTACAATCATTGCATTCTACTGGTGCTAGCATATTGGGCAGAAACTTGGAGGTTAACAAAGAAGCTCGAGAACAAGTTAAGGACCGCACAAAGAGCGATGGAACGAAAAATGTGAGGCCTAACGTTAAGAGACGGGAAGAGAGCGGTGTGGATCACAGAACAAACGGAGACAGCCGATATTGTAGTTGACATTAAGCGGAAAAAAGGAACTGGGCAGGCCATGTAATGCGCAGGATGGATAACCGTTGAACCATTAGAGTTACAGAATGGATACCAAGAGAAGGGAAGCGCAGTCGAGGATGGCAGAAAACTATGTGCGGTGATTAAGTTAGGAAATATGCAGGCGCAAGTTGGAATCAGCTAGCGCCAGAGATGGGTAATTGGAGAAAGCATGGAGAGCAGTGGACATAAAATGTAGGCTCATGATGATGATGATGATGACTTAAAGAGTTACATACTGCTGTGCTCCGGCGTGTGGCATAGAGAAAACACAACGTGAAGAGTACATTCATAGTGTTATACATAAAGTGCTTAAGGAAGAGATATTGGGATCAGTTCAGGAGTCTTGACTATGTTACTTGTCAGATTAGAGGCGCTGCGTCCTACATCTGCTCCAGACCACCGTTCCTTACGTACAGTTGCTTAAATAAATAGAGTGGGTAAGTCCGGGTCGAGGGGCCGACTTAACTGTTTTCCGGGAGGAGCACAGGCGTCTAAAAGGCGCACCGCGTAAGTACAGCGAACAGCATTTTCAGTGGTCTTTGGAAGCTGCCGCCAAACAGAATCAACAATCCTTCCAAGCTAAAGTCTGGATTACGCCTTTATCAAATCCTTGCCTGCAGCGGTTCGCTTCACAAAGAGGAGACATTTGGTTACATTTTCTCTGGCATTGCTAAGCGGCGTCAGGCACATGAAGAGAGGCAATCAGAAGCTCAAGTAACCATGACTACGCAAGCGCTTATTTTCAAGGTCCCCTTGCCAGGCGCGCCGCCATTGGCTGCAGCGTCTGCTAGTGCTATCAGCTCTTTTGTAAATACGTAACCGAATGCGCACTCGAAACGGTATGAGCCTCCGCTAAAAAAATTTTTCCGGTGCTAAAAATAGTCATTGTATATAGGTGCAAAATACAGTAATCACCATTTGTCGGCAATATATTATCAGCGTCAAGGGTCCCGTTTTCAGTGTTAATAATCTGAGACCCTCGTCTGTATATTACATTTATGTACCTATGTTTTGAATATAAATAAACTTCAACTTCAAGATACTTCAATGCAAATTACTCCTTTACCTATATTTCCTGCTCATACACGAAAATGATGGGGCCCTGAAGTGCGACAAGAAATAAGAATCGGCCTTTATTCTGGTCTCCAGTTAGAACAAAATTTTCCTATTGGTACGTATAGGCCAGTGCAGAAAAAAAAACAACAACAGCAATAAGGAAAAGTATTGTGCTGAAAGTGCGTATCAGAAAATCGCCACAAGTGACCGATGCGCATATCAACACAGTCAGCGCACACAGTGGAACACTACCACGCCTAGATTGCGTTGCATGCGCGCCCTCTATTTGATCATGCCGAGACGTGGTCCTGAGCTTTCGCGTAGCCGTTAACTTCTTTAAATTTTTAGTTCTCTCTAACGTGGAAAGACGAGGGCATAAAAAGTAGCCGACGTAAATATGTCTTGAGGTATCAACACAGTGAACACGCACAGTGGTACAGTAACATGCCTAGGTTGTGTTACATCATGCGGAGACGTCGTTGTGAGCTTTCGCATAGCCGTTAACGTCTTTCAATTCCAGATTGGCTGGAAGCCTTGGAGCCCCTCTGGAACGTCGACCCACCCATGAGCCAGGAAGATCTGGTGTACTTTCGAGACCGGAACCTGCTCCTTTCCATGAATGCACTCTTCAGAACGTACACGGCACGAGACACGTCCACTGGTGGTTCGTACAAATCGTCGGAGTGTTAGCGAGCAACGACCTGTTCGACGGTCTTCGAAGAGATCCAGAACGTGGCTAGTTCGCTCAGAAGGCTCTCTGCTCCGTTCAGGTGGCTGTAAACTACAACGCCATATTTTCCAGTGAAAAGTGTGCCCAGCTTCATCCTTCGGAGCGCGCCGACATCCCGAGGCGTCTAGGGAATGTCCATGCCATTACCGTTTCTAAAGTGAGTTCAGCCATGGGAGCTCGATTAGCTTGGCTTCTGGAGAATATGAAGCCCGTATTTTGGCTTACTGGTTCGTATGCCAGTGAAGAGCACCTCCTCCGGCTGTATGGCACCGAGGACAAAAACGCGACTACTGGCGAAGACACCTTTGTAGACCGGTGGCTGTCCAGAGCGGCTAGCTACCAACAGTCATCAACTTACCTAGAAGAACGCTCTGCCGATGCCTCCGTGTTCCGAACGGACAGCTACATTGTAACCTTTCAACATGTCGTGTCCCAGGCGATCTCCTTGTCCATCGCCCTGCTCAAAGTCCCGTTTTACTATCCGAACGCATCCAGTGCCATCTTCCACGGTGGCCTCGGCTTCATATACGCCACTGAGCTCGTTCGCGTCCTCAACAGCCTATCTGTGCTACTGGACCGCGGCGAAACCATCAAACCGTCTTCGTCGGCTGGTTTCTCCCGGGCCTACGTATGGGCGCCCTATTCGTGCAGTGGAATGAGTATCACTGATATCTTTACGCAGTAGATGGCCCTGGAGCTGGCGTATGCCACGTACCACCAGTTCCGCAACAATGTCGAAGATGTCTCGCTATGGAATGCGCAAGGGTACAACCCAGAGCAGGTCTTTTTCGCCACCATCTGCTACACCATGTGTGACCTGCGTGACGGACCACATGCTTGTACCCAGCACATGATGCACTTTCCAGAGTTTGCGACAGCGTTCTCCTGCCCATCTCTCTTGCTCATCTCCTGCCCAGCGTTCTCCTGCTTTTCATGACACTATGGACCATATCGGTGATACTTATTGCTGATGCTGGCAGTGACGTCTCCAAGCATGGACGATCGCAGCGTAATAAAAGACCCTACCGAGCAGTGCTCGTGGTGCGATTGCAAGGTAACTATGTCAAGTCTTCGTTATCCATTGGCGACTGGATGAGTGTTCAGGTGAAAGGTATTGCATGACTTGCTTTGCATTGTGCAGTCGAATCGCTACAGTTGTCTTACGCATGTTTCTCTTCAGCCGCTTGTGTTTCAGTGACAATATCTAATTACTCACCACCCTTTTTGGCATTGTTACAGCACTTTGGACAGAGTTCTAACCACCTAAGTGAATAATTCGTGAGATTTTGTCGTCTATATATATATATAGAGCGCCGTCATGACGCACACACCAGTGTATATATCTACTTCCTATGAATAATAGTTTGCGCTTGTAGCATTGTCGTAACTAAGCTTATGTGACTTTCTGTTGTGCATTTGACAAGTGCGAGGTCATCTTGCGCATGACATCGATGGGTATTGCGAAATGTCTTTAGAGCATTATATCTAGCGTTTATGCAGGTCACTGATCAGTTACACCAAAACGCAGTTTTAAGGACGTTGCTGCAAAATAATCTGCGTGCTTCTAATAAAATTGCGTGCTATCACAGCGCGTGGGCTGCGAGGGCACACGCTCGTTGTGATAATGGGTCCTTCTGAAAGGGGCTGATCTAAAAGGACGTTAGTTCTTTACGCTCTGTACTAGGTGTACAGGATTGCGCCAAAAAGCTGTGAGGCACGTACAGAGGTGGCTCGCCGCTATTTTCGCTCAGATTTCCACTCACGCGTTGTCTACCAGGTGAAATTCCACTGACTTTCTCCTCGGAAGTGGTCATTGGGCTGTCGGATACAGCGGTCCTGCCACAATGGGAGGGGGTCTCCTTCGTATTCGTAGAGTAATAAGCCCTAGCCATGCTGAAGCAAAGTGATCCTGCACCAGAACGAGATTCCTTGTTACTAGAACTACAAGCAGTAAATATTTTAATGATCAGAGAAGCAGACAAGAGGCCATCAGTCGTCGAACTTTTTGTCTGCTGTAACATAAGGCACGAACCCACGACGCAGGATAGGCCAAGGTTATCAATAGAACCATAAGTCCCTGCTTTCCGAACGCCTCTTTTTACTTCTGCCCGTCTTATTCCTATCTCGCTTTTATCTAGCCCCCGCTGCCTTGTGCACTTCAACCTTTTGACCCGGCCATGGTGCAAGTTTCTGGCGCGGCTTGTAGCTATGCAACTTAGCATGTGGAGTCGAGTAGTTTAGGGAGTGATGTTATCGTTGGGGACCACCCATCGCGCAACCAGCTTCTCTGGCTGGCGGCACTGACTGTTTCGCTCCATAGGGTTACCCGGTCGCAGTTGGAAATGCACGACAGGATATCCTGCGCACTGAACAGCGGCTGGCTGCACTGACGCAACGCGCAAACTGCGAAGCCATGTGCTTGGTTGTTAGATGCGTCTTCGCAGTTACCGCTGACGAATCAAGGCTCACAGAGGTGCCCAAATCTCCAGGACGCGACGAGATAGCTCGTGCTGCGGAGTCGTCAAATCTGATGTTGGAATTAATGGCGTTTGCGTCGAAACCAGTGGTCTCTTGGGGAGTTTGTGAGACTTGTACCGTACACGCAGGCCTTCCATGATGACGACCTCAGCCGTGTTAGCCACCTGGTCTTCCTTCAGCGAGACATCACTCAGCCAGGGGTGAAGGGCCGTGCATTCGGCAGAAATGACTGCGTTGGAATGCGAGGATGTGGCTCCGACGTCTCAGGAAGCATATCCTTGAGGGAATCCGTGGACAGGTCGAGTTCCAGGAGCTGGCAGTGCGTGAATTAAAGGCGAATCCGGCGCCTCTATGCGCCGAGGCGTTGATGAGTTTGGGCTCCGCGTCACCGTCGGCTGTATATGACAAATGGTCTCGACCTCTTGCAGTAGTGATCTGTTGTCTCTTGCCCATGCAAAGTCCCGAGATCCACGGCGGAAAAAACCTAGCTTCGCATGCGGGGTCTATAGTGGGAAACGACGCGAGCCCATTTGCCAAAACCTTGTCGGAAACAGCTGCAGTGGCCAGATGATGATGGTCGCCGTCCTAGCTCAGCTGGTGTAGATTGCAGAGTCAAAGTAGCAGTAGTGGTCTACTGTATGTTTATCGGTTGGGGTGGAGCCAATGGGGTTGGTTCAGGATGCGCCACCAGGTGTTCAAAACACGGCGGGTTGGGAGGTTGCATCGCCGATGGAGGGGAGAGTTTTTTAGAAAAAAATTATGCGTGGCTCTGCTACCGCGAACACCAGAGACGAGCGGAGCTGGGGAAAGCGTAGTAATGTAGTGGCATTCCTTGCGCTCAGGATTTCTTCGCGATGATCTGCGTAGTATCGCGATGAATTCAACCGGCCACGTTCACAAGCCTCCGGATCTTCATTTCTTCGCGTACGCGAACTCTCAGATTCCCTCAATCCAAACTCTGGACGTTCTCTTCTTTGACGCTTGGTTACAGCTTCCCTAGCTCCCACTTCAGTCTTTCGTGAGCAACTAGTGTCCAGTTCTCTGGTCGAAACCTTCCGAGCCGCCGCCAGATGCATCGGCTACAGTCACGGACACCAGGCGCTTTCGGCCCGAATGCGGGGAAACGCGATCGGCATCGGCAGCTGCTCTACGCGTCCCCCTACCACATGTCTCACTCCTCCTCTCCACCTCGCTTCCGCTATGCTGCGCGATGATATTTTTATACTCTGCTTTCACTCTCTCTCCCCCAGCTCGGCGAAGCTATCGCAAAGCTGGTATGGGGTTGCTAGGCAACGCAGTGACGCCATAGCTCGGCGAGGTTTTGCGGCTCGCGGCACAACTTACGGCCGGCTTGAACAGCTCCACTGTTAGAACTGTTATTAAAGGTCTACTTTATTCCGCCCAGGAACAGTGCTTGTGGCCTTCATATTGGTCCCATGCCTTGGTGGTGGAGGGACCCGAACCCGGAGCTGCGGCCACTTGGTCGCTGCCTTTTTCAGTGAAATGACTGGCTGCTGCGTGTCCACGTGCACAAACAATTCCAAAAATTGCTGAAAACTTTACCATTTTCCGACTGCAGGGCATTCTCTTGCGCAGTGAAGGATATGACCTTTTCCTCTCAAGTAGAATTTTACAAGACTGTCTTGAAAATTTGTTTTCAGTGGTGCGCATCAGGAAGCCTCTTCCGAACCCTTATGGTATGAAGTGCGCGCTGAAGCTGGTGTGCCTGAGCCAATTTATTCACACACCCGGAACAACAAGCTACGAAGTCGATAGCACGCAGTACCTCACCGACATGTTGTCGAAAGGTAACCAAGAGCGCGTAGAAGTGAAGGCCGATGTCCTCGAATACTCTGAAATTTATTTCCTGGAAGAATTTCAAACAAATGAATGGAACATCATATTCTACAACGGCGGTTTTCTTTTAAAAGGGATGCTGCCAGCTGTTGCAACAGGATGCGAGCAGTGCAACACTGCCTCGTTAGGCTCAGGTGACAGCGAGCACGCGCATCTGACTCTTCTTAAAGAATAGAGACGTGAAGGTGGCAACCTTACTTATCCAAGTGAGAATGTTTCGCTGACACTGAAATCATACGAAGAGCATTTCAGGGGCATCATAAGTGGGACTGCGAGCTTGCTTCACTTGAGGTCCCTTTTGAAGGCTGTGACTGAGTATTTGAGGAAAATGGTGCACCCTTGCATGAAGACCTGCCACGAACCCAGCGAGTCTGTATAGAAGCTCCTGATATCCACCATGTTATGAACGGCGTCAACGAACATGGAAGCAAAACATCTGCCGGGGTGAGCCTCCGGTGACCGAAAAAACTGGACTGGTTTTATACTGTGTTCATTAGTAGTTTTTTTTTCTTTCAGAACATTTTATTGTTTTAATATAATATCTTGTGTTCATAGAGATTGCCCTTATTCATGATAATATACCACATGCGCAAATGAAAGAAGCATGGTAATCTTTGATCTGATACTCTGATTTTTGCAACAGGGTTATTCTCAGTGAAAATGATTGTCGGAGCAATACAAGACAGCGTCAGTGATACGATACTTTAATGCTGATTCGATCGGGTGCTTTTATATAATAAAGGAAGTTCAAAAATGCAGCAGGACTATGACAGTCGCAACACGTTTATTAACAGCGAAGCTGTTTAAGCTACCCGTAATATGTGGTGCGTGCCAAGAAACTGCCGCGCCGTATACCATGGAAACTCGGAGGAGGAGACCGCGTGTCCCGACCTCCGCCTCTCCGCGGCGCACTGAGTCAGGATCTTGCACTAGGCCGCGCAAAGCTGATTTCTAGGCGCTCGATTGATAACGAGCGGCTAAATATCAGCTTTGCATAAGCATTTCATTGTAAGGTAGCGTTGGGCTTGTCTCACATCCTTGTCCCTTCTATTTCCTGTTTTTTTCTTTTAGCAATATGCACCAATAGCCCATCAGAAACCTCTTCTTCAACATGGCACCACTTCTTTTTTTCCCGGATTATCTCTGTGGGGAGGAATTTACTCCTACTGTGCCCGTTGGTCAGAAAAAATTATCTGGCATCAAAAAAAAAAAAAAAAACGCACGACAGAGCTTTCCGGGAAATGCACATAAGATTATAATGAAGCGGGCCGCAGCAGACACTACTACACGGCTCGATATGCTCTTTACGCAGAAAAATAATATAGGGAGCAGTCATCCAAAATGACTTGTATTGTACTAGCAATAAAATTTACAGCCGCTACAGAAGTTCAGCTAGCAACGGCATTACTGGCAAGTGGTACAGATGATTGCACCATAAAGTTAAGCAGTATATTGAAATTCACTACCCGCAACACTATTTAAACGACGCACATGTAAGCGCACATGCTTTTTAATTATATACCCCCTTGAATTTGTTATTGCGCCTGTCGAGGATGCACACGGCAAGCGCGCATAGACGCATTATAATGGATCCAGTGCCCTTGTGCCACTTGTAAACAATCTCAGATCGAATGATTCAACACAATAAATACAATTACGCGAAAGTTAACAGCCTTTGTAATAAAACTAAAAAAATATGCAGAACATGCATAATAATTTAGTAAGAAACAAAAAAAATTACCAGAGTGATCGCGTTGCAGTTGGCGTGAGCGGTGAAAAATTCAAATAAATATTGCGTGCTGTAAACATATATAATCGGGAACAGCCAGCGAATGCTGCGTGAAAAATAATATAAAATGCCGTTCTGTTTGACGGGCCGGTATTTACGGGTCTATCAAAACTGCTAAACAATGTGGCTATGCCTATAGCTTTGAACGGACGTTATTAACCAACGTTTAGAGATCTACAGCCAATGACGGCACTCTAACGGCAAAGCAGGCCCGGGATACCCAGTTGCGTTGCGCGGCTTAGCCATTAACGGGTATTCACCGGCAAGGCAGGGCCAGCGCTGGATGAATGTTACAGTGGCTTTGCCAGCACTGGCATTACGGAGGCAACGGCGGGCCTTCGCGGCCCAGCCAGTGCCGGCTGAAAACCACCATCGGCCCTAGTTGGCCCCGTGTAATGTGCTTCCTGGGCAAACCATTGCTTACGGATCCCGTGCAATAAGCCCTAAATTTATTCCAGGAAATAAGGCTATGTTTGGAGCTTCATGCGCACATTTGCATTTTCTCTACTTAAAATTGTTCTTTTAGAATGGAATGTTTCCAAGTGCTGATTAAAATGATGTTTTATTAAGCAAGCAAGTTGATGACGAATAGCTTCAAGGTAGCTTAGGCAATTTTTCAGGAAGCTGCCTCAGTAAGGCAGATTTCTTTGAAGTTGTATTTCCTATGACTGCTCATTCTGTTCCAGCTGTCTGTGTCTCCTCGCTTCAGCTGACATAATTCAAGTGTTAGGAGCGTCGTGGGGAAGTAAGCATGGCTGTCATACATAATTTGTACGCTAGGAGACCTAAATAGAGGTCAGATGTCTTGCATTCCTCAAATAAATGCTAAGGATACTATGGTAAACAATGCTGCATCACTTTCAACGTTTTGAACCAGCATAGAGTGGTATTGCTGAGCTTGTTCATGAACTGCATAACCAGCAGACACATCAATTACCATTTCGTATTCTTTGTGTGGCGAGGGGGGGGGGGGGGGGGGGGTACGCTGAATGGGGTGCTGCAGTGGAACGCTCGCACAGATTGACATTGGCCACCTAGGCTCTTTGTTATCCAGTGACATCTCGCAGGATGCAGATAATTTTGATTAAACTGATTCCAGCTCAGTGCAGACAAGGCTGCATGTTTGCAACAAAGGGAGACGTGTGCCCCATATACGATGACGCAGGAGCTATTTTATCCATCTTAAGCACAGCAGTTTTATTCTGGGGATCCTAATGACACAAGGCTAACAAAAAGTTACAAAGTTTGGATCAGACGGGCCGGACGAAATCGGGAATGCGGGAGGCTTTGTCTTAAACATTTAGGGGGTCCTTGTTTAAGTTGGGCTGAAGTGATGCAGGCATGTTACAAAATGTTTGCAAAACAAGCAGTAGGTGTAGATTTGGTGGCTGGGTTAGTAGTCTTTTTCGTTGACTTTTTTTTATCCTATGCTGAAATGATGTAGCACACGTTCGTGCATCTTGTGTCATAAGAAACTGTTCCCTGTTATTTGTTGCTTTGTGTTGCCAGCTGCAGCGCTTCTTAATATTTGTGACTTTTTTGTATTAGGGACATTTGGTGGGCCAGTAGTTGAAGTGCAACCGCTTGCTGTTGTTGCAAAGATTAAAGTGTTCAGATTACATTGGTACCTCTATTTACCAGATCTAAATGTTTGTTTCAATTTTGGTGCACGGCAAAGGAAAGCACTGTGGTATATATACAAGGTTGCTTAGTAGCACCTCCGTTCTAACCAGTCGTTTCGTCACTTTCGAACAGAGTCCGGTAGTTCTCATGTGTCTTCGTTGCCTAGTGCACAGACGAAACCTTTATAAACACATGGCTTCCTAATATTCTTATAATCTGGGCTGCGTCTGTAGTTACCCGCAAATATTTAGCCTTTCTTCCCACGTCTGTAAACCCTGTCGCGACGTGTACCGTGATTTCATGGAAAATCCAGTGCATCAATGTGGCTTGTCTTTCGCAGTTTCTGCGTTACTATCATTCTTAGCATCGTTGTCACGTACGACCTTAGAAGACGCGTGGTTGGCTGTAATCAAGCTTATTATTATTATGAGCAGGGACAGGCAAGCAAGACAACTTAAAAGATACCACATACCGACAGTCTCTGCGATCCATTCCTATTTCTCTGGTGATTGTGCCACGACTACGAACTTGGGCGATCTTTCACCGTGGAATTACACATAAATAACCACTAACAAGACAACAAAGCTCCTGCCGGCGTGTTCGACCGATCACAGCAACTGATGCGACCGTACCTACGGGACGCTGTGTGATTTACACGGGCGCGGTGCCTAACTCAAGAGTAGGAGAAACAGCTTTCCCAAGTCCGACAGACCCTGAGATCTAAGCCACCCGCAGCTATGCAAGGGACTTTTCAGATCCGTTATTATGTGAGCTGCAGGCTATACACGATATGATAACAAACTCTCGTCAGCTTGCGTAACATCAATGAAGGCCACACCTATACTGATAGCTACGGCGCAGTTACACAGCCCAAACAAGTAACACAATCGATGCGTATTTCAGAGTAGATTCACAAAATTCACAAGCCTACACTTGTGAATATTACTGTCCACTGGGCGCAGGCTCAGGGGAATGAACACAACAGTGACCTTGCGGACTGCATTACTCACTCCTTCTCAACACCCGTAACACCTCCTTTTTCTCTTCCCGCTGACCCCCGCTCTGTTCTCATTGCCCGAAAATGTTTCCTCCGGCGTGACACACGCGCCCTCCTCCACCCGTGCGTCTCTTCCTCGGGGGGAGGAAGTCTCTCTTCGGGCCGGCGAGGCTCTTGCGCCAGCCATCACTTGTTCATTGGGCCAACCATTGGGCCAACCGAAATGCTTCACTGTTGCGTCTGCAAAGGATGGCAGCCAAATACTTTGGACGTGTCATGGGACAAAGACAGTACGCGAAAGTGTACCTAAATGGATTAAATTGAACTGTAACCAACCTGAAGACTGTAAACTTCGCTTCAGAGCCCGCCAGCTGGCTATACTTGGACACTTCGTTTCGAGAGGCCGGCGGGTTTTCCGATCCTGACAAACTTCGTGCTGCACGCAGAATTCACAGGCCAACTTTGTTGAAAGAGCTCCGCAGTTTTGTCGGCCTCTGCTCTTATTTTCGTCGCTTTATGCGCAATCTTGCCTCCATCATCACACCTCTGACAAAGCTCCTGGCTGTCCCTGGCGACCTTCGCGATTGGACTCCGGCATGTGACCAAGCCTTCAACATTCCGCACCGTTTGCTTACCTCGCCGCCCGTCGTACCCCACTACGACCCGAGTGCTCCGACCGAAGCTCAAAGGGACGCCAGAGGCATTGGTCTTGGAGCCGTCCTCGCACAGCGCAAACCTGGCTTCCCGGAATATGTGGTTACCGACGCAAGTCGCGCCCTCACAAAGGTAGAAGCCAATAACGCTGTCATAGACAAAGAGTTACAGGCTATAGTTTGGGCTGTAAGCAAATTTCGCCCTTACTTGTATGCCCATCCCTCTGGCGTTGTGACAGACCACCACACGCTGTGCTGGCTTGCCTCACTGAAAGACCCGTCCGGGCGTCTTGGACGTCGGGCTCTTCGTCTCGAAGAATTGGACATTCGCGTCATCTATCGCTCTGGGCGTCATCATTCTGACGCAGGTGCGCTCTCCCCTTCATCCATGCGACCCGACGCAGATACTGCAACAGTGGCTTATATAATGTCTTCTGCACAATCCATATGAAAGGGGTATTTATTGAAACTCATCCGAAGGATCGAAAGAGACTCTGTAAAAACATTCCTAGCTCTTGGCATCAACAGCAGCAAAACTCTAGTCTCGGGCCGAAGCGATGGCAGTGCCTACAGCGCTGCATGCATATTCTCCACTACAATTGCCCCGGCAGCGAAGATGAGCCATCCTGGCGACCTGAGGCGATGACACGACGAGGGGGTCGTGGTATGGCTTAAGGCCGCTGACTTGAACCGTCTCGCGGCCACGGCGGCGCTTGTGCAACGATGTCACCGATTCGACTACATAGTTCACAGGCGATGTACATTTGACGATCCGGTACGGAGCCTGAGGTGCCCTGTTGCTACGCTTAACTGTCAGTGACATGCCTTCTGAGAAAAAAAGATCCCTGGATTTAGGCTCTCATTGACGCTCTCACCACTTCTGAAATGGCTACATGCCCTCGAGTACTTCGTCGCTAAGCCATCCATTTCGTGCTACGGGACGCTCTCTTATTGTACCGCCGTGCCACTGCTGCCGCGTTCATCGTCGTCGTCGTCTGCTTCCACAGCTGGCTCCGTGGTCGCTCATCATTCCAGCTTAGAATTTCAATTCTCTTCTGTCGGCGCAATGGGGAGGCTACGCTTACGGGGGTATGAGCCATTGCCTAAGGGTGTATGAGCCATTCATTGTCTTACGTGACGGATAGATTTAATTTTGAAGCAGTTTAATTTTGAGGAATCGCAAGCGGCAATGCGGCAACGGCGTACTGCGGGCATATACCGTCAGTGAGAACGTTCTCTCCGTCGCAGCCCAATGTGTGTAACTTCATTAAGAAACACAAAGACGTAACCAATAATTGAGAAACACTTCAATGAACCATCGGCATCAACTCAGTGATAAACTTTTTTACCCCACTCCCCGTACCTCTGTAATACCTTGTGATCTTTCATTTCATAAATGAAATGGAATGAAACACCGGGACCGCACGTTTTAGCTTCGCGGGTTAACCATCTGTACGGAGTGCTTGGGTGGTGACTTTTTTTTTTCGTATTTAACTGCGAGAACAGCTCGGCGACCGACGCCGTGTCTTCTTGTCTGACATCATTTATGGGCTACTCGCAGCGTACCGCACTATTCACCGCACCACTAGGGCGTACCACCCACGAACCAACCGTTTAACGGAACGGTTCAACCGCACTCTTGTTGACATACTCAGAATGTGAGACTGGCCATTCCGAATAATTGGGATGACGTCCTGAATAATAATACTGCCACTCATGCTACCACAGGATTCTCATCATTTTTATTCTCTATGGAAGTGAACAATACTCTGCCCTCGACAACGTACTTCCGTATCACCCGGACGCCTTTGAATTCACCCCTCTTTCAGAAGTTGCTCGGAATGCTGCACAGTGCGGTCAACTGGCTCGCTCATTCACGTCCGATACCCAAGGCACCCAAACTGATCGCCGCGACCACGATCAGCCTGCACCGCCCTTCATTGATTCTCACCTCTGGTTTCAGCTGCCATTCCACTCTCCAGGTCTTAGCCAAAAGCACGCTCCAAAATATCAGGGTCCGTACCGGATCGTCACATGTACATCGCCTGTGAACTATGTAGTCGAACCGGTGACATCGTCGGACAAGCGCCGCCGTGGCCGCGAGACAGTTCAAGTCAGCCGCCTTAAAGAGACCCTGAAACAATTTTGACGATTTTGTACAAACGTACTGAGTCGTTAGAGTAGGTCCTTCTGATCATTAATTGACGCATCTAAGCTCTCCACGTAAAGCGTGTAATTTCTATAAAGTTTTAAAAATGTACATCGCTACCGATTGCAGCACGCCAAGCGGCTGATTTTTGTGCCCAGATGACGCGATTGCCCAGAGTACGTCACTGGGCCAGCTATCCAATTGGCTGCCCAGGGCGCGTCATCGATAATTTTTTTCAGCATTATGGTGAACAATGTTGTTAGTAATAGTTTAGATGTTAGTTAATTTGTTTCTATAAAAAGAAAGTAACAGAAAGAGAATGCACAAGGATACGTATCACTACCCAAAAAACACTTCCGGCCCCCAGCAAGTGTCGTCTGCTTGTGTTACAACGTGCTCCGTGTTGACGAGAGCTGCGCGGTCAGTGTTGGTCTTGTTCTTTCTTTTCGCGAACACCACGGTTCGCGCTTGTTGCGTTGTGGGCTACAAACGTAGCGATCGGCGACATGTCAAGCTGCGACACCGTGCGCCGCTGCGACATCGTGCCCCGCTGCAAGGCAGCAGACGAGCGGAGTGGATGCAGAGTATCGGACTTACGGTGTCCAAACCAATCCAAACGGCGCCAGCATCTACAAGTTTGCGGCCGTCGCTTCACGTCGAAGGTTTACCACAATAGAGTTTAGCGTGTCCGGTATTCAAGTAAACGCAAGCGCAAGTGTGCTGGCCGCTTTACCACGTTTTACGTGATGAACGGAGGTTCAAACATGAACTGCTTGCACGGTGCAGCCATCTGACGGCACAAAGGTCAACCAAACACACAGCTAATATAGTAGTAACCAAGTATTTTGTTTTTCTACTTTGCGGCTGGCTCAAATTTTTGGCAGGAGCATAATCTTGAACACGTTGTCATCTTTAAAATGTTTTACACTTGGTTACAGGAATATTAGCTCTGTTTTTGACTGGTTAAGCTCTGCACCACCAGATGGCTGGACCGCGCATGCCGATCAGGCCTAGAGTGACCTTGAATGAGTGTCCAAAGCGCCGGCTCCGGCGAGGGCCTTTTTCTGTGAACTGCCACGCCGCGCCGCTGCTGCTCCGGACCCGTTAGGGTGCCTCGATGCCTGGGCATCGAGGCACCCTAGGACCCGTGGGCTTTTCGCGCTCGCGAAGCGCGCGGGAATCCAGGGTCGTCTGCTACGCGCTGTAGTTTTTTGCGTTCATTTTACACGCAAAGCACTTAAACTCTATTTAACTTCAACAGTGTGGTGCTGCATGGAGCTTACCCATCTTTGAGCGTTTCCTTGTGCTTGGGTAGCAAGATAATGCTAACGTATCAAACTCATCAGTGCGGCCTAGCTCCGGTGCTAGAGTTCGGGAACGTTATTACGGTAACTGTGCGTGTGTAGAAACTAGAGCACTGCACGTGCTCGGGCTTACCCGAAAGTCCGGGCCCGACACGGCCCGTGGGCCGGGCCGGGCCGGGTAGGGCAGTTTTTTCTCGGGCCGGGCTTGGGCAAGGCATGTGCTTTTTGACCCGGGCCCGGGCCGGGCTCGAGTATTTGGACGCTGGCCCGGGCCGGGCTCGGACTTTCTGGTGGTGTCCATGTAACGTGCAGCGAGTTATCCTCGCGCGTCTCGACTCTGAAAAACATGTATTTTTCGATCTCGGGCCGGGTTCTGACCGATTTCGAGCCGGGCTCGGGCCGGGCTCGGCCGGGCCGGGCTCGGGCCTACGTTAAAGGGGTGGCGTGCCGGGCCGGGCGGGTAACGTAGATTATTTCTTGGCCCGGGTCGGGCTCGGGTCTCACCATTAAACGTTTGGTCAGGCTCGGGCGAGCAGGCCGACGTAAATACGGGCCCGGGCCGGGCACGGGCTGAACAAATCGGCCCGTGCAGTGCTCTAGTAGAAACGCGCTAAATGAGCCCGCGCAACGAAAGCACGTAAAAAAAGAAACGTTATTCGCATGGGTACGCGGGCAATAGCACCATGCTTGCAAGAATAAGAGTAACGAAAAAAGTAAATTACTCGCGCAGTCAAGTGAAATACTTACGTGCGTGCAGTGAGCGCTTCGCTCACCATTACGCGCTTTTCGCTCACGGTGAGTAGTGGTTTACAGCTATATGCATATGTATTTATTCGAATATTCTTTAGCCACGACAATATTTTATTATGAACAGAGCAGAGTGAGAAGGTGTAAGGGAAGCAAGAGAAAGAGCAAAGACGGCCCTAACGCCGCAATATTGTTGGCTTATTTCGCTTCAGAGATTCCGTACAGGAGCAATTCTTGCTGTACGCTATCTCTTCAATAAAAACTTCGCGCATGATGTACCTTACGGCTCACCGTGAGCGAAGCTTTTTTTCAAATTCAGACATTCGATCCAGCCAATATAGCTAAACAAATATATTTTCTTTCTACATTGAAATGAATAAATAGCTACTACTGGCCTAGCCATTTACAAATTTGTTATACAAAAGTTATTACTGCAATAGCCTTGTTTTAATAATCCGTGAATCGTCTTACAAAATTAACATTATGTAATTTCTCATTTTATCATAGTTATTGCGTAACGTGTGATTTTTTACGTAAACTAACAAGCATTCATGGCGCGTGACGATGTTTGTGCTTGCACTATATTGAGTTGAAAATCGTCTTGAAAATTAGTGTCTTTGATGCACTACAAATATCGCTATTGATTCTACATATGCCTAAAATAGTTGCCTTCAATAATAGCAAAAAATGAAAAGTTTATCTTCTGGTGATTTGTTGCCTCTTTCATTACGTAACTACAAGTACGTAGTTATTGATCAGTAAGTATATTTGCTGTGTACGAACCAGCGAGCATACGCAATAAATATTCCTAAAGTTACTTTCATGTTAAAATTCGCTTAGTGTTTGCGCTCTTGCAACACAAGAAGGCGAAAGTCGAGTTGCACATGCGTAATCCATCATGTTCGTTTTCTGACGCTTGCTCGTAATTATGAAATGAGGCATACGTACACAATGTTGCACTGTTAGCGTTTCATTTATTTTGGTTTGTCTTGTTTTTTTTTTTTTTTCACGTATATTTCTCGCGTACCCTTCACCTATGCACGCCGTGCTATGGCTTATAGTGACTTTGGTAGGTTGTACTGCTAAGCTCGAGGATGCGGGTTCGATTCCCGGCCACGGCGGCTTACATTTCGATGGAGGCGAAATGCATAAAACATCCGTGTACATAGATATAGGTGCACGTTAAAGAACCCCAGGTGGTCGAAATTAACGGAGCCTTCCACTGCGGCGTCTTTCATAGCCATATTGTGATTTTTAGGTGTAAAACTCCAAATGTTATCATTACTATTATTATCCTTTACATGTGCTCTCAGTTCTAATGATATATGGGTAAGTTTGACACGTTGAGATCGATATTGGCATTCAACACGTTTTTATCTTCGCACCCACAGCATCAGAGGGATTTTTGGCCGTCGTCATATGACTACATGTCTTATTGTTATCGTTAATCGTAATGTGAGTGCAAGCATGTCATGTTACTAATGCCATGACCCATCAGTCATCTTAGTTCCACATTTGTGCCTTTCCACACTATACTTCAGTATATATACCAAGTGAACGAGCCGTGAGGGTTACGCGGTTTGTATTTATTTTTGGTACCGCGGCATCGGCCAACAGACACATTCCGCTTCCCAAGAGCCCAGTTAATGATTTCGCCTTAATAAAGAAACAACAGAGCGCGGGATGCAGTGTTGTAAAGCAAATCGAATGCATGAAATAAAATAAAGGAAACGATAGGGTGTAAAAGCATTAGCATGAGCTATTGACCCCTTTCGCGCCGATCCCGTGGGCGCTGCCATGTTTGATGATGTGGTGACGCGTCCATTGCTTGCCTCAACTGCCTCCGTTGCCTCCTTGTTTACAATGGAAGTGTATGACACCGGCGCGGCTTAGAAAACCTCTGTTTTAGGAGATATCGTAGACGGTGACTATAGGTGGACGGCATGAAGCTTTGATCACAGCTTCAGAGAACATGAAAAAGCGCTTTCGGAGATGATTAAGCTATGTCCAAATGGCATAAGCAGCGTATATGGTGCTTGTTCCAAAAGCGGAGCTAAATATGTATTCCAAGCTGTCCGATTATGAATTCAGTCAGGATTAGTGTGTTTTGCTCTTTGCTATTTATTCGGCAAATATTTTGAAGCAGTGGCTTGCCAGTTTCTGACTCAGTAAAGTTCCTCGGTGCGGCCACTATCTGATTATTTTCTGCCTAATCACTCGCGGGTGTGCTCAGTTCCGAATCCGATAGATTTGTTCTTGCTGCGCATAAGGCTTGAAAGGTAGCTGTTTTGTACATTGTAATACCTTGTAGAAAATATATATTACAGCTAGTAACTCGCTTACACCTGTGGACCGTCACGAAACATTCAGCTTCGACCATTCGTGTGCCATCGGTGTAGTCCGTCATTTGTTGTGTGTATACAGTGCGCATATATTCACGCACATTCACTTATTCTTGATACGTCGGCGATAGAGTGGGCGTAAGCTTTCCTGCCATTTGGGACAGATGTGTATTGATAACGTGCGCAAAACTTACTCACAGGAAGCGGCGCTACTCCCTTTGTAATTGTTTAACGAGTGGTACTCACTCTTGCCGACGTTCTGGGGATGAAGCCCTTTCTTTGAAGGTTAGCGATACAAGGCTGGTGGATGAGCAAATTTCTGTATCCTCGAGGAAAGCCGTACATCACGAAGTATCTGTAACACAATCGGACAGTTGCAGCAGCGGTACGCGAACTTGGTCACGCAGATTCATTATATTCATTAGAGAGTTTTAGATTAGGGGGACGCAAGCGTTGGGGCCCCCTAGCTCTTGGGGCCGCGGTACTGCGCATGTGCAAACCCCTCTGCACATGCGCAGTACCGCGGCCCCAGGAGATAGCGGGCCCCAACGCTTGCGTCCCCCTAATCTAAAACTCTCTATTAACATGCCAGTCACTTTTTTCGCAGCTAACCATTGCAAACGTCTTCAATCCACATGATTCAATTTAGCATGATTGGAGCACAGTGTGTTAGCGAAAACTCAGTTGCATTTCCGACAGCTGATCGCACAGAATCAAGGTAGAAGCGGTAATGGTTTCTTATTCGTGCGCGGTCGCTGAGGAGAGGTATGGCGCGCCGCCGTGAGCGCCATCTCGTTTCTCTAAAACAAACTGCTCCGCGAAAAGGGTCAATAGCCATATCTGCTACGTTCTCTTGGATATTATCGCGGTCTCCAGCTTATTTTCTTGTGCAGCACGTTCACGCTCATTCCACGCATAACTAAATGAAGTAAGCGCGCGGAATGCGTTACTCAAACAGCCGCGTAAGCGCGGACCAAGCGAGCTAGAAATAGACAAAATAGCCGTATTCACAGCCGGCAAACGCGTTCTCTCTGCGGTGAGTCACTGCGGTATTACCTTGCGGTGACGTGGTACTTAATATATCCCAAATCATTTCGATGTTTGCTAATAGCAACCAAAATATCAGGTTCGTAGCAGACGCCCGCCGCCTTGGCGCGGCTTCCGCAGCGGCGAAAGCCCACGGGTCCAGTACAGCAGCGCCGCGGCGCGGGAGTTCACACAAAAAGGTCCTCGCCCCTCCCGCGCATTCGCGCGGCGCTTTGGACACTCTCCCATATTCTAGGTCACTCTAATCAAGCCGCTCACTTACGTCTACGAAGCTCCTTCATCACAGCGGGGCTTTAGTTTACGCCTCTGGCTATCCGTCAAAACACACAGCTCGCCTGTGGTTACCGGAATACTGGACACGCTCGGCGCTGCGACCGAACGCTCGCAACGCACGCTGCTTGATCGCCCTCGCTGGGGATCGACGGCCGCGGGGCTAGCGGAGAGGTTGGCGAGCCTTCGCGCGCTCGCTCCAAGACAACCGGAAGTAGACGACAACGTACGTCACAACATGACGTAGAGCCAGCGCAGACGGAGCTTAGCCCCGATCACTCGGCGAGCGAGTTGAGGAGGAACTACATGGCTAGAGAGGAGGGCAACTTGTAATCGTCCGTAGCTCTCTTAATATGAGACGCTTCACTTAAACTGTGACGCGAATGTTTTACTGTAGCTGCACCCTACGCGCCAACAAAATTTGTCCGAACCATTTCAGGGACCCTTTAAGCCATACCACGACCCCCTCGTCGCCTCATCGCCTCGGGTCGCCAGGATGGCTCATCTTCGCTGCCGGGGCAATTGTAGTGGAGAATATGCATGCAGTGTTGTAGGCACTGCCATCGCTTCAGCGCGAAACTAGAGCTTTCGTGGTGTTGATGCCAAGAGATAGGAATGTTTTTACAGAGTCTCTTTCGATCCTTCGGACGAGTTTCAATAAATACCCCTTTCAAATGGATTGTGCACAAGACATTATATAAGCCACTGTTGCAGTATCTGCGTGCAACGGGCCTGCATGCTTATATTAAGTTTCATACTGAACTTATGTCGCGTGGCTACACAAGTGAATAAAAAAAGTTTAAAAAACATCTAGTCTGAGGCACATGTTGACAAATCAATGAATTAAGAAGTATATTTCCGATCTAATGTTTGTTGCATGATTTCCGCATTCTGCATCAAAACTGTATGTCAATTTACTTAAACGTCCGATTTATATCAGCCTTGTTCCTTGGCCAATCCGCCCCTCTGAGTATCTGCAATGTTTAGGGAGGCCAAGAAGAAGAACAACAACAAGTCATCAGTCTTCCAATGATAAATATACACGCCGCAGCTTGTCTTCGCAGTTCCACGTGACATACGTAGCGGTCCTTTTGAAGGCCTCCAGCCAGCTTTCGGGGTCTTCAAATGATGATCGGCGGAACGTTGGCGGCTCCCTGGGTTTTTGCACCACGACTACTGTAGGCGACACCGGTGCCGTCATTGTGTAGTCATTGGGCCATTATCTTCTTGGTCTTTTCGGGTCGTACCCTGGCGGCAATCGTTGCAGCCTGCGGCTAGCTTATTGCTCCGTGGCGACGTTGACGTTGTCTTCACGGCTTGTTCTTGCAGGGCTTGCCGAAGATTTCCGGTACCATTACTAGATGTCACGTTGTAGTAGCGTTGAAGGATGAGGTGGCAGACGTGCGAGTAACGAAACTAACTCTTTATTGGGCGTGCCCACAAAGCAACACTCAAGAACAACAATAGCGGAAGTACAGGTGGCGATCGTCGAAATCTGATCTGCGGGTCAAGTGCATCGGCTTTTCTACGTGACTTGTCGAAGGCTGACGGATAACGTTTACCCTTTATTAGCCGGTGAAACGCGGTCACCGGTAAAATATAAACAAGTAAGAGTGTTAATATGCATAACCCACAGCGATTATTTCATAGTCAATGTGAGAATGAGTGAACGGAAAATAGAGTGAAAAGAAAACACAAGCAGAAAAGTACCTGCGGGCCTTTATAAGGCCACGGATCCTTAAAGCGGGCTCCGACGTAACATGGTTGATGTGAAGATTAAACTTCAGATAGCTGTGTAAATTAAATTACGGCGTTTTACGGGCCACAACTACGATCTGATTATGAGGTGCGCCATAGTGGGGGACTACAGAAAATTTCGACCACCTGGGGTTCATTAACCTGTACCTAAATCTAAGTACACGGGTGTTTGGCATTTCGCCCCCATCGAAATGCAGCCGCCGTGGCCGGGATTCGATTCCGCGACCTCGTGCTTAGCAGCCCAACACTATAGCTACTAAGCAACCACGGCGGGTATAGCTGTCTAGGATGACATCCAGAAAAGAAACGGAATTGCAAACGGCAATGAAAGGATGACCAAACGTTAATCAAGGAGGATCAATTAGCGACTTTTGATGTGAATGCAAGGATAAAAATGTAGTTTTCGACAGAATAATAATTATTTCGTTGTCGCTACACTGTACAATAAGTAGTTGAGTGTAATATTTATCCTGATTAACTAAAGAAGACAGAGTTATGAGGTGCAGATATAGTTGCATTGTCAGCGCACAAAACGTAATGACATCTGTGACGATTGGCATATCATTGATGTAAGCAGAAAAAAAAAGCAATGGTCCCAGTGTTACCTCTTGGTTTAACTTTTTCTACCAAGAGCTTTACGCGCATATCGACACAAATTCCCTATCACACAAATATATATATAGAAACTTTATTTGGCTGGAAAATATTTTAAGTATAGCGGTGGTCGGAGCCCCTCAGTCCAGGGCCCCACTGGCCTCTGCCGCCTGCCTGACCTGGCTAATTAAGGACTTTTGTCCTGCCAAGTCGGAACGGGCGAGCTGTGCCTCCCACTGCTCCATTGAGATAACTTTCTAAAAAAGGCTGGGGCAGGGCCATTTATTCCATATGTTTCAAGTTAACGAAATAAAATCAACTGATTGATATAATCAAAGGCCTTGGTGAGATCTAAGGAAACAGAACTGACAAATTCATTATTATCAAGGCGATTCCTAATAAATCGGTTAGAGATAGTGAGCTAAGTTGGTTGAGCTTCCACCCCTAAAACCAAACTTGCAGGATTTAATTATGTGGCATTTTTTTCGAAATATTTGCTTAACTTAATAACCGGCATTTTTTTTTCAAAAACTTTACTTAGGGTGGAAAGAACCTAAATTGTAATGTTATTGGAGATTATTCCTTTATTACCTTTTTCTTATGACATTGAGTAACCTTTGCACGTTTTAACAATAGCGGAAATGCGCCGTTTTGTAGCGCCCACCGACGCTGCAACGCGGGGCGCTTTGGTCGGCGCTCCGAACCGGTGCCTTGGCGCCGACTGTCAAGGAAGTAAACAATAAAGAAGCGCAGCGCGTGCTCGAAGTGCAAGCTCGGCACGCGCAGTGTTGTTCTAGGAGCTTGAGACGCTGGTCGTCGCAGCCTCCGCTAGGCTCGCCGCCTTCTGACGATGGCACGGCTCGTTCGCCGCCGTCACGTTAATTCCTACAGATTTAAACATTGTAATAGTTACTACGCTCAGGGTCTCGCAGGTGGTGTCAGCCCCTAGTTTTGTGGCGAGGATAACAGTGAAAACGCCCGCATAGCCCCACTTTGGCAACGTCAAGAATAGCGCCCGTGGTCATTGTGCATTCATTGCGGTTCACGCATCGAATAAGACTAAGTACACGTTATTCGTCCACTACGTTCTATGGCGAAGCTGTTAGCAAGGTAAATATACCTGGTAGCGAAGCTTCCATAGAAGCCCATGCGTTCAAAACATGGCGGTTTATCTGCGGTTCATGGGGCTTAGCGCTATCTGTGTGAGGCGGGAACACTTCCGGCGGAAGAAAAAATAATTTGAAATCATATCCTTTAAAAACAGAAGTGACGTCATTTTCCTCTCAAAGGCGCGAAATTTGTTTTCGAAGGCCTGCCATTAGAGCTGTATATCGCATTCAAATGCCCCGCCATTCGACTTGTGCCTCGCTTTAATTAAAAAACGCTTTTTTCTTTCCCAATGTTTGTTCCCTCCAAACATAGTCGCGCTGTAATCGCTACTCCCCTAACCACCCTTACTGATGTCGGTGACAATTCGTTCTGAACCGCTTTTCGCCCGAAGTTTCGCGACCATTTGGATCGACCTTGCTGTTAGGTGCAACTAAAGAAGCACCCAAAAACGCTACGTGCGTGTTTTCGCGGTGTCACATATCTATACACGCGTGCTCACGACAACGCCCCCTACGCTTCTTCTCTGTCACGCGGCCGATATCGCCCACCGCTATCGCCCACTGTACATGTTTGCGTTATAAGCGCCAGCCCATGCGGGACATTTCCTCATAACTTTATCTTTGTCATTAACTTTGCTTTTAGGTAGCTCCAGCGTGGAAATAAACCATGTCTGAGTATCGCAACCCCCTTTTTCTGTGGAAGCCCACGAACACGACACGCCGGTGGCCTGGGAGGACTAGACAATTCAGGAAATTTATTTTTAGACAGAATGTGGGGATTGTTAGTGCTGACAGGGAAAAAAATCTCCAGCTTTTGGATTAGTTTGTAGTGGACAGTGTGCTTCGCGTCCGCAGAACAAGAAGAAGAAGCAGCACGACATCATGGCGTCGATCAGGAATGCGGAGAGACTCTCTTGTGATGATTTATAAAATGTACATACGGCCTATTTTGGAATTCGGATGTGTTCTATATTCAGGTGCCCCGGCATACAAATTACATCCCCTTGTTCTTCCGGAACGGGAAGCTTTACGCCTGTGCCTTGGATTGCCAAAGTTCGTTGCCAACAATGTATTATACCTAGAAACACATTTACCTTCTCTTTTGTGCAGATTTCTGTTATTAACGGTCCAAACATTCTTAAAAATGTATGAATTCCCTATAAAATTACAAATAATTTTCATTTCCCAGCCTGCAATATTTTTAAAATCTTCCTGGGCCCGGTTCCACACTCCTCAGGTCGTTTTCGTGCAGGCAGTTGTTGGTCCCTTAGGTGTACGATTATGTGAGATCCCTCCAATTTGCAGTGAGAGAGAGAATCTCCAAACTATTTTCGACGATATATATCCAAACAACGCAAAACTCCTTTCTTACAATATATTAAATGGGCTATTAGAAAATCACTTATTGGAGTTAAAAATAAAAGCCGTCATAGCGACAGATTACTCTCAATCAGAAGAAAAATCTGGAATTGGAATTTTCTCTTCCGCTTTAGATTGGTCATTCTCCTTAAGACTTCCAGACTATATACCAGTATTTCTAGCTGAGTTTCTGGCGGTTACATTGGCTCTACGAAAAGTGCACTCATCAATCTCGGAAGTTGTAATCGTAACGGATTCTTTGTCATTATGTTCAGCTCTCACTGCAAATAGTGGCTCACAATTTTCGCGTACATTCCAATGTCTTATTCCTTCTAGCTTAAAACAAATTAGATTGGTATGGGTGCCTGGTCACGAAGGATTACTTATCAATGAATTAGCTGACAGCTTAGCGAGAGCTGCCGTTAGTGGTCCAATCCTTCCGATTCTTCCTGTATCAGCTTACATAACCGCGGCTAGGTTCAGGAGACGGGCAGTCATGCAAGACTCCTGGAACCTGCCGTTAACAAATCTAACTGATTATCGACACCTCCTATATCCTTGGAGTAGAAAATTCTGCCATAATAGAAAACTTGAAGTCCTCTTTACCAAATTCAGATGTCGCATTCCTACATTAAACTTTTATCTACATCGATCTGGTGTGGCGCCCTCCTCCTTGTGCTCATACTGTGGTGAAGACGAAACAATAGAACACTTCTTCCTGTCATGCCGCCGTTTTTCCTCATTAAGAAAACATGCTTTAGAAGAAAAATTTAACGGTGCTGGAATAAATAATACGATACCCAATATTCTATCTATTGGTGCCTCTTCTCTCGGACATTGTCATAGGCATGCTGGTGCAGCAGTTGTGGGGTACATAATTGAATCAGGACGATTTCCTTGCTAAATACTTAAATTTTACAGGAATAAATTCCTTTCGCCATTCAAAAATTTTCAAAAGTGATCCTTATTAGACTCCGATAATTGTTTTCCTTCAATCACCCAATTCTTGGCCAATCCCTCATAGTGGGTACAAGCCACTTTTGAAGGCAAGCAAGCAAGCAACATCATGGCCACAACATCAGCTTAGTTGCCCCGACGAATAAATGGTTACTTGTTCCGAGTCTTCTGTTCCCTCAAGTTCGTGACCCGGACGTGATCCCGCATCGCAACTATTCATCCCGCCGCTTCTCTTTGACGCCATGGAATCGAACTCCCAAGACAATGCCACACCTTCCATCGCAACACTCAAGCTTCCCGAGTTCTGGCCCGCAGATAGTGAGCTCTGGTTTCTCCATATCGAAGCGCAGTTCCGCCGTCACCGCATCGCAGACGGCCAAGTACGACTATGTCATGAGTGCGCTCAGCCTGACCACCACAGCTTTGATCCGCGACGTTTTGCTCACTCCCCCACCCGACAACCCCTATGACATCCTCAAACGGGAGTTACTTCGACGCACGACCGACTCCGAGGCACGACGCATTCAACAGCGTCTATCATCGGAGAAACTTTGCGACTGATAGCCGACCGAACTGCTTCGTCACATGACCCTGCTACTCGGAGGCAATTCATCTTCAACGGACTCAAAAATCGTCCGCGAGCTCTTCCTTCAGCGTCTACCGAATCAGGTACGGATGATTTTGTGTGCCTCCCCTGCGGCAACCTCCATTGAAGACTTAGCAACAAAAGCAGAACGGATCATGGATACTTCCCATCCTTTCGTATCTGCTTTTGACCATTGTCAGGTGCCCGTCTCGAGTCCGTTACAGTTAGAGCAGCGCTTTGACGAACTCAGCGCCTCAAACGCACAGCTTGCCTCGCAAGTGCATCAACTAACTACTGACCTAGCCACCTTGCGTTTCTCTGCGGGTAGAGACCGGTAACGTCATCGCACGCCCAACCAAAGCAACTCCCGCTATTTCACTGCCGCTATTTGTTGGTACCACGCCCGATACGGCACTCGTGCACGTGAGTGCCGTCCACCGTGTAACTTTTCGGGAAACGGTCGGGCCAGTCACTGATGACACAAGTGCTACCGGCCCTACGTCAAGCCGTCTTTTCTATGTCACCGACCGCGTAACGAAAGTTCGCTACCTTGTAAACACTGGCGCAAAAATTAGTGTGCCTCCGCCTACCTTTGACGACCGAAGACGATATCGCCACGACACTGTCCTTTCTCACTGCGGTCAACGGTTCTAATATTAGAACGTATGGGCAGAAATCAGTGACTCTTCATCTCGGACTGCAGCGTCCCTTTCGATGGCTATGCACCGTCGCTGACTTCCGCAGCCCCATCATCGGTGCCGATTTTTTGTAGAAGTTCAACTTGGTTGTCGATCTACGCCTATGCCGCCTGCTGGACTCTACGACAAACCTGTCGGTACAAGGCATCACCACAACTGCACCGCCCTTGCGTCTCCTACAAGCACACACCCAGGTATCGACACCTTGGTCCACCATCCTACAAGAATTTCCAGAGTTATTTCAACCCCCCTCGCCTGATCGGCCAATCCTGCACAAGGTCAAGCACCACATTGTGACGAAAGGACCACCAGTATATGCCCGACCCCGCCGCTTAGCACCTGACCGCCTAAAAATTGCAAAACAGGGATTCGATTACATGCTCGAGTTGGGTTTCGTTCGGCCTTCTGCTAGCCCTTGGGCGTCCGCTTTACACATGGTTCCCAAGAAGACAGGTGATTGGAGGCCATGCGGAGATTACCGCGCGTTAAACAAAGTGACGATTCCCGACCGGTATCCTATTCCTCACATTCACGACTTCACCGCTTCGCTTCACGGTTGCTGCATATTCAGCAATGTGGATCTAGTTAAAGCTTACCATCAGATTCCTGTGGAGCCTTCCGACATTCCTAAAACCGCAATCACCACACCGTTCGGCATGTTTGAATACCTCCGCATGCCCTTCAGTCTCAGAAATGCTGCTCAAACATTTCAGCGGTTCGTTGACCAAGTGCTACGTGGGCTGACTTGTTGTTTCGTCTATTTAGAGAACATTCTCGTTTTCAGCCGATCTGCTGCGGAACGTGAATCGGACCTGCGTAAGGTCTTTGAAAGTCTCCGTCAATACGGCCTCGTTATCAACGTCTCGAAGAGCTAGTTTGGCGTCGATTCGCTCGATTTCCTCGGACATCGAATTGATCAACGTGGCATCCAGCCCGTCTCACTCCGCGTTCAAGTCATTAAAGATTACCCGCGACAATTGCGACAATTTCTGGGCCTCATCAATTACTACCGCTGTTTCATTCCTCGTTGTGCATCCATCTTGCAGCCGCTGCACAGTCTGCTCTCAAAAAAGCCCCAAGCAAACACGCTTCTACTATGGACGAGTGCTGCCGAAAGTGCTTTTCCCAATGCCAAAAATGCTCTCGCTTCCGCCACTCTTCTAGCACACCCGAAGCCAGATGCGCCAATTTCCGTTATGGTGGACGCCTCCGACATAGCTGTTGGCGCTGTTCTTCAACAGCTGGTTGACAATGGCAACCGATACATTTCTTCTCGAGGAAGCTGACAGTGCAAGAAACTCGCTACAGCACTTTCGGCCGCGAACTCCTGGCAATCTACCTCGCAGTCCGACACTTCCGTCATGACCTCGAAGGTCGTCGGTTCTTTATTCTCACCGACCACAAGCCACTGATTTATGTTATTACTTCCAACAGTTCCTCACACACGGCACGTGAAATTCGCCAGCTTGCCTATATTGCCGAGTTCACTACCGACATTCGACATATCAGTGGTACCAACAATCCCGTTGCTGACGCATTGTTACGGATTCACATCAACGCAACTCAAGTCCCTCGTTCCGGCATCGACTTCATGCGCCTAGCTACTGCTCAGCGCAATGACCCCGAACTTCCGACACTCCGAACTGCGAACAACTCCCTGCGCTTCGAAGAGGTCTTACTACCTGGCTGCGACTATACCGTCATTTGCGACGTGTCTACAAGTCGGCCACGACCGTATGTCCCACAAGAATTCCGACGACAGGTCTTCTACGCTCTACACTCCTTATCGCACCCAGGAGAGCGAGCTACGCAACGTCTTGTCACCTCCCGCTACCTTTGGCCCCGTATGAATGCTGACGTCCGTTGCTGGGCGCTGTCGTGTATCCAGTGCCAGCGTGCCAAGGTCAACAGGCACACCATGAGCGCGCCGGGTCATTTTCCACCACCAGACATTAGTTTTGGCCATGTTCACGTCGGCATTGTGGATCCGCTACCACCGTCCGCAAACCAACGTTACATACTCACTTAATTGTATCGACAGATTTACCCGCTGGCCGGAAGCAACGCCGCTAAGAAACATCGCTGCAGAATATGTTGCACAGGCTCTTCTGCACACCTGGATCGCTCGTTATGGCGTCCCACACACCATAACGACAGACCGAGGGAGACAATTCGAATCGTCCCTCTTTCGGGCTCTCTCCCGCCTTCTAGGCGTAACACACATACGAACTACGGCTTACCACCGCAGTTCCAATGGCATGGTGGAACGCTTCCACCGTCAACTGAAGGCATCACTGCGTGCGCAGGACTCAAAAATTCCATGGACAAAGCACCTGCCTCTGGTTCTACTAGGTCTTCGCACCGCGGTGAAAGAAGACACACAGTGTTCATCCGCAGAGCTGGTTTTCGGTACGACACTTCGCGTACCCGGCGAGTTCTTTGCCTCGGAACCGACATCAGCTGAGCTACACTCTTACGCCGGCCGCCTGCGAACAACCATGGCTACTGTCGTACCACTACCGCTTCGTCAGGATTGCAAGACCGTGTATATGAGCCCTTCATTACTTCATACCAGCCATGTCTTCATCCGCCACGATGCCACTCGCACTCCACTACAAGCACCTTACGACGGTCCTTTTAAAGTCCTCAAGTGCGATCCTAAGTACTTGACTCTCCTTGTTAACGGACGCGACGAGACGATATCTATAGACCGTTTGAAGCCAGCTCACATGGACGCTGGCAGCACCATCTGAAGCAGATAAACCGCTCGACGGCAATGCCTTCATCGCTAGGGGGGGGGGGGGGGGGGGAAGCCATGTAGTGGACAGTGTACTTCGCGTCCGCAGAACAACAAGAAGAAGCAGCTCGACATCATGGCCGCAACATCAGCTTAGTTGCCCCAACGAATAAATGGTTACTTGTTCCGAGTCTTCTGTTCCCTCAAGTTCATAGTGTAATTAAGACTGCTAAACCTTAATTTATTCACTGTTTAGAGGCACTATATGAAACGCCTACAAACTTTGTCCGCTGTTCTGGAACAGTCACAAGCGCTAGAAATTATATATTTGCAAGGAAGGGGGGCAGGTTGCGGGTGAAGTGCGCCCTTAGTTTTCAGTCTGTAGGTTAATTACAGCCGTTGTGGCAAATTACTTATGCAAGTGTAACAAAGCTATAACTTCCTCATTACAAAAAAAAATTACACAAGCAAATGCGTAACCGTTGTTAAAAGTTTATTTCCCGCTATTTTAAGAACTCACAAACAACAAAAATCGATTATATAAAAAGTATCTTGAAGCCAAAAAGCCGTGTCCACAGATTCAGACACAAGTTGCGAAAAAAAAAAGATGCAGCCATTTCCACGAACTGAAATCTGTCGAAACAGCGTAACTGTGGTCGTTCTGTTTCTGCGAGTGTCGCGTATGTTTCTTTTTTTTTTTCTCTGTGGTAGTCTTCGTGTTAGACCGAAGGAACGACCACATCTCCGCTGTTTCGACAGTTTTCACTTCGTAGCACGTGTTCTGGACGCCACTCGGTCTTCGTGGCCGATGGACGCCGCAAACACCAGCTATTATACCTCGGCGCCTCTCCTCCTCCTCCCCGGCGCGCGCTCCGATTGGTCGGCTCCTCTCCTCCCGGCGCCGCTACTCAGCCGTGCTCCTGCGTGACGGCTCCGTCATCGACGTCCACGCTTCGCCCTGCTCCCTCACGGGTTGCAGAATCAAGCGTCATTTCCTTCTTTTGATCATTCTCTTTCTCTCATCGACGGCGCACGCTCCACTAAGAACAGCTCTGCTGTTAAGAACTCGTCAGCAGCTCGCAGCCATTTCCTCTTTTTTTTTAACGGCCGCCTCAGTCAACATATGGAGCCCTTCTGTGGAAGCTGCATACACCATGATGCGTGCTAATAAAGGCGTGCCATTTTAATGCCTCTGAGATTTTTCCTGAGGCGACCATGGCTTTAAAACAAGTGTCCGCAAATAGGGACGCTGATCGCGAACAGGAAGCCTTGCGAGACCGCTCACAGCCATCTGCTTTTTCTTTTATTGCAATAGCAATTATATGGACACTCCAAGAGCATTTCTGCCGTCGCCGTCGTCGCCGCGAGGTTCCGTATAAAGTCTACTGACAATAACATCATCGACGCGCGCCGTACGCTGCGTGTGAGAGTGCAAGCGTACGAGGGTGAGCCGGCAATCGCGGGTCAATGTAGCGCACGCGAGGAAGGAAGGCAGGCCGGAAGCGCGGTCTTTCGCGCGCGAGGCAGGGGAGCGAGGCAAGGGAGGAGGGGAGGTGCGTTCTGCGCCGTCGGCTGCTGCTCACTGCGCTGCCGCGCGGGCGCCGTATCTTGAAAGCGATCTGCGAAGTGCGCGCCCACGCGGGCCTCATCTTCAAAGCGATCTGCGATGGGGACAAAGGGCATTCGCCGAGTGCCGTTAGCTTCGTATGCACTGTGCTTTCGACGTTTAGTTCGCGTTGAAGCCAGACGACAGACAGCGCGAAGGTCAATTTGCCCGTGGCTGCTGGCGCGCTTTCTCACTGCGGTATTTTCACAGCGAGTTTCCGCGGTCACCGAGCGAGAAGTGTGCACGTTTACCTGCGTGCGCGTGACATCATGCTTGTCTATTTAGTTGGTAAGCGAATGTTCACAACTTTATACGGCCCATTAAACTAATATCCTTGCTTCGTATAGCCCTCTACTAATTTGCTATCGCAATCGATGATTCGCCTTTCGGTCGGAACCGCTACTTTTTTTTACGGCCGCCTCAGCCGAGATATGGCGCAAATATTCACTCAGGAGTACTTGGCTTTAAGAAAAGTGTCCACAAGTATGGACCCTGGTACCGAAGAGGTTAAAAGCCCTGCAAAAACCGCACAGGAAAATTTCGCGATGTCCTGAAAAAACTGAACGTGCCACAACATTAACATTTTTAGGAAATAGGAGGTCAATATGTGATGTCCATTTGATACAAAGGGAAAGACCACAACAACAACAACAACAACAACAACATGCCGCCGACCAACCAGACAGAGAGCTATCGCCGGTGAGCAGCTTCGTTAGTGGTGCTATAATAGAAGCGAAGTTCTTCACAAAGCGCCGAAAGTATGAACAGAGACCAAGGAAGCTGCGAAGCGCTTTCACGGTGGTAGGCTTCGGGAATTCAGCAACAGCACGAAGTTTCTGCGGATTGGGAAGGACGCCGTCCTTCGAGACTACGTGGCCCAGGATGGTGAGTTTGCGAGCTACGAATCGGCACTTCTTGATGTTAAGCTGAAGTCCTGCGTGCGTCAAGCAGATCAATACTTCGAAAAGACGATGCAGGTGGCTATCGAATCAGGGGAGAAAACAACCACATCATCCAGATAGCACAGGCATGTCTTCCAGTTTAACCCACGCAAGACAGTGTCCATCATCCGTTCGAATGTGGCTGGGGCATTACATAAACCGAAGGGCATGACATTGAATTCGTACAGCCCATCGGGAGTTACGAAGGCAGTTTTCGGGCGATCGGATGGCGCCATAGGGACCTGGAAATAGCCGGATCTTAAGTCTAGTGATGAAAAGAATTCGGCTCCTTGCAAGCAGTCCAGGGCATCATCGATTCGTGGCAGAGGATACACATCTTTGCGCGTAACTTTGTTTAATCGGAGGTAATCGACGCAGAAGCGTATCGAGCCGTCCTTTTTCTTGACGAGAACAACAGGCGACGACCAGGGACTGCAGGACGGCTGAATGATGCCGCGATGAAGCATGTCGTCGACTTGTTCGGAGATCACACGACGCTCAGCAGGGGATACGCGGTAAGAACGCTGTCGGAGAGGCGCTTGTGAGCCGGTGTCGATCGGATGGAGAACAGTGTGTGTGCGGCCTAGCGACTTCTGCTGGCAATCAAATGATCCACGAAACTGGTGTAGAAGTGCAAGAAGTTTCTCGCGCTGCGCCTCTGGAAGTTCGTCGTCGATGGCGGAGCCAAACATGCTTAACGGTGGGCGATCAGACGTACCACCAGAAGGTGTCAGGGCACTAAGTTGAAAGTTGTCCGTGTCGTCAAGGCAGAATATGGAGGATGCGTCGAATGCCTGAATTGTGCCTATATACTCTCCACAGAGTAAGGTTGAGGGAACTGGCAACGGATTCATAACAAAGAACGATGTAGCGCCGTTGGGCATGTCGAGAACGGCAAATGGCAATGTGAGATTCCTGCGGTGTTGACCCATCATTGTCACACCATGACAATGATGTGAAGCAGATGGATTTGTGTTATCTTCGTGCTTGTGGATTCAGAGGTTCATGTGGTTCATGTGACAGAGGTTCATGGAGCAGACCGTAAATGCTGAACTATCTCTTCGCGGACTGTTAAACGCGGTGACTAACTGCCGCAGGTACACCTGCTTAGCCCCTTTCGACTTAGTCACATCGATACCGAACAGACCAGACAGGTTTCGAACCGTAGCTCTCTAGTATACGCTTTCCTCAAAGCTTATGGGAAATTTGCATTTTGAAGCTTTTATTCCGAGATAAGCTTCGATTTTAAATGCGAAGCATTTCTCGGCGAACATTTGCCACTGAGAGTATCTGTCTAGCCGCCAATGCAGTTGTGGAATCTTTTTAGATAATTCCCAAGATATCCACGTATGCCTCCTGTACTCCTTGATTACGCAATGCGTCTATGACTGCTGGTACCTCTACTGAATCAAATGCCTTTTCCTATTCTATTCAAGGAAGGCTTAAGAGTGAGGATCAACGGCAAATATCTCAGCAACCTTCGGTTTGCCGATTAGATTGTCCTGTTCAGCAACACTGGGGATGAATTACAACAAATGATTGAGAACCTTAACCGAGAAAGTGTAAGAGTGGGGTTAAAGATTATTATGTGGAAGACAAAGGTAATATTCAATAGCCTGAAAAGGGAACAAGAATTCAGGATCGCCAGTCAGCCTCTAGAGTCATTAAAGGAGTACGTTTATCTAGGTCAATTAATCACAGGAGACCTTGATTATGAGAAGGAAATTTACAGAAGAATAAAACTGGGTTGGAGTGCATACGGCAAGCATTGCCCAATCCTTATTGGGAGCTTACCACTGTGGTTGAAAAGAAAAGTTTACAATCATTGCATTCTAACGGTGCTAACATATGGGGTCACAAACATGGAGGTTAACAAAAAAGCTCGAGAACAAGTTAAGAACAGCACAAAGAGCTATGGAATGAAAAATGTTCTTAAGAAACAGGAAGAGAGTGGTGTGGATCAGACAGCAAACTGGCTTAACCGATATTCTAACGGACACTAAGATAAAAAGAGCCGGAATCGATGTTATGCGAAGCAGTTTGCGCGTAGCCTACCAAGTTAACGAAACGACCACGACATCACCAAGACGTAGGCGGCTGTTTCATTATCTACATGGCACGCATATGTCATGACATTCATGTCATGAGTCCTCAGGAGTCCCTTTAGCTACACGTAAAAAAACTTAAGGCAAAAGCCTTAGTCATGCTCATGACTATGACTTCGACCATCAACCTTTAGCCTTTTCCTTCACTTAGTACCACATCGGAACCCACTCCATTGGTTTTGGGTATTAATTTTTTTTCGCTGTCAGTCATTTCTGCTGAGTAATGGTCACGACTATGATTTCTACCACCATCCTTTAGTGTTTACTTCACTTAGTACCTACGTCCGAAGCAATTTCATTGGTTTTTGAGTGTTCATTATTTTGCTGAGTCATTGTCATTCCTGATGAGTCATAGTCATGACTATGGCTTCTACTACCAAGACGTAGGCGGCTGCTTCATGACACGCATTTCATGAGCTTCATGGCACGACCTATCATTTATGTTCGCTATACACTGTTGTCATACTATACTAATTTTGGTACCTATCAAGTGAACGAAACGACCTTGGGCCGTATTCTGAAACGTTCGACTTCGGCGATAGTTCGCCTAATGATAGTCACGTTTAGTAAATCAACCGGCTGCTTATCCGTGACGTCAGCATGCACTACCAACACGCGCACTCGAACATTTTTGAACACGCGAGAGCGTGCACCGTGCGAGTTCAGAGCGGATCGGGTGTGTTATTTTCAAATATACGTATCGGCCGCAGTACGACACAGGCGTGTTCGTTTGTTCAATATATGTCGGGAGCACGCAATGACACCGTGACGTCAAAATGACTTGTACCGGAACTACTAAATGGTGCGATTTGTTTTCTGGTTTTGCTCAACCAACCAATCAGCGCGCGCCTAAAGGCGGAAGGCGAACTATCGCCGAAGTGGAACGTTTCAGAATATGGCCCCATATGAGAGCACCAAGTCGCAGGCAGCTAGCTGTTTTATGACCTACATGACACACATGTCACTCATGATATTCATGTCATGACCTATGATTTATGTTCGTCATACACTCTTATCATATTATGGAAATTTTGGTAAATACCTGGTTAACGAAACGACCATGAGAGCACCAAGGGGTTGGCAGATAGATAGATAGATAGATAGATAGATAGATAGATAGATAGATAGATAGATAGATAGATAGATAGATAGATAGATAGATAGATAGATAGATAGATAGATAGATAGATAGATAGATTCTCAGAATGGCCAAGGAATGCTTGGCATTTAAAATTAGAGCTGGGCAGGCCATGATGCGTAGGATGGATAACCGGTGAACCATTAGAATTACAGAATGGGTACCAAGAGAAGGGACCGCAAACTAGGTGGGCTGATGAAGTTAGGAAATTTGCAGGCGCAATTTGGAATCAGCTAGCGCAAGACAGGGGTAATTGGCGGTAGCCTTTGTCTTGCAGTGGATATAAAATAGGCTGCTGCTGCTCATGATGATCTAGCAACCTACGTCTTGGTGCTCTCATGGTCTTTTCGCTAAGTTGGTATGCACCAAACTTGGCATGGTATGACACGAGTGAATGACGAACATAAATGATAGTTCATGACATAACTATCATGACAGGCGTGTCATATACGTCATGAAACAGCCGCCTAAGTTTGATAAAAAAGCCAATATTTTTTCACACACCACCCAATTTAACAGAGTTAGCCTGTGGCAACTATACGCGGGCTCACAATACACTTAATTGCTGATCGATTCCACGCTTGGCATGGCTCATTCTCCTCACACGCCACATCGTTTACAGAGGCCATGCTTGTTGAACGGAATAAACAGAGTGATTTGGCCCGCCTTGCAAGTCTCTGAAACGACGTCTAGTTTCTCAAACGTGCAGTATGCTATGGTATTTGGACGCAGCCAGAACTTGGTAGCCTCCCCGCACACTCCGTCGCACACTCCTTCGCACATCGATTCCCACAGGGCGTGGGATCTACCGGCTTTTACAGCGAATCTGTTTACGCGGACCCTGTGCCGTCGTTGTCGGAGTTCGCTAAAAAGGGGCTAAATGACCTAGCAGGAGAGGAGAGGTAAAGAAGAGAAACAGGGGGAAACTAGCTAGACTGACCCCTTCCCCCCTGTCAGAATGCTGCGAGAGGGTGTAGATGAAAAGGAGAACGGGCAGGGAGGTTGACGTCCGGAAACCAATACCACCGTCCAATACTCGTGTTGGAAAGGGAGAGCGTGAGGCGCGCCAACCAAGGCGGTGTAGGAAAAAACTAGGTCAGCGGAGGAGTTGGGTGTGAGAGGAGTTCGCGTTAGCGTTGCTTGTATTTACGGAGCTTTGGATTAGCGGTTCAGCACAGTTCCACCCCAGCTACAGCTATGGGAATACCACGAGTAGTGCGTACTCCTAAGGAAGTAGCTGCCTACCGCGAGCGTCAGCGAGAGTTGGCTCGTGAACGGTCTCGCCGTCGCAGGGCCGCCCCAGAGCTGCGCACCAGCGATCACCGTCTATTGCTGTCATTACTGGCGCGCAAAAAAGGGGCGGTGCAACTTCCACTTGAAAAAAATGCCTGGAAAAACACAACCACCTCACGCGAAAAAAAACTCACCAAAAGAGCCGCACGAAAGCACTGCTAAAGCATTGTTAACACGCGAAGCTCACAAAAGCGAAAATGAGGTGAAAGACTAGTGAAACAAAGAATTTACGCTATACACTGCTTGCGAAGTTTGACTTGCATGATGTAACACTAAAAACTTGCATTGACGCGCGACACGCCATATGCAATCGGCACATGCGAAAACGGAACAAGCGTTTAACGTCACTCATACGCAAGCGGCCGCACGTCCTCTTGGTGTGCTTGGAAATGTGGCAAGGAATGTTCGTTAGCTAATCACACTGAATACACACACAACAAGCGTTTGAAAAAGCCAATATTTTTACACACCAGCTGAATTCACGCAGTTAGCATGCGGCGACTATACGCGTGCTCACAACACAAACTCAATCGCTGATCGATTCCACGTGTGGCATGGTTCATTGCCCTCACACGCAACGTCGTTTACAGAGGCCACGCTTGTTGAACGTAATGAATACAGTGATTTGACCGGACTTACGAATCACTCTCAAATAACGTCTAGTTCCTCAAACATGCAGAACGCTATGGTATCTGGACGCAGCCAGAAAATCCCGAAGAAGGCGTGTGAGATATTACTCGCGTTTCACGGTAGTTCAGTTTGATTCAATTATATGTAAGGTCACCGTTGTTTAATGTCAGGAACTAAAGGCGCCCGCTACGTCGCAGAATGCCATGCGTAGACGGTGAAGGAGGTGAGGTACTAGTGCAGAATTTCGCACGGCTCCTTTGCGAACTCAGGTGGGCAGGAAAACGCGGTCGCGAACTCTCGAAAGCGCTTCATCTGCAAAGTGCAAGCGTCTGCTCCACTTTCCATGTCGCACATAAGGTAGCAAACCGTGGCGAAAAAAACCTGCTCCGGGCTATATTCTTTGGCGTTCCAGAGGGGCATGTCTTCGTCGTCACTACGGAACTGGCGGTACGTGGCATATGCGAGCTCCAAACCCATGTACCGCGGAAAGATGTCATTATCGGCCATCCCACTGCAACTATATGGTGCCGACACATAGGCTTGGGAGAAACTGTTCTCGGACGGCACGATGCTATTGCGACCATCCAGAAGCAAGGACAAGCTGTTGAGAACCTTAACGAGCTCAGTGGCGTAGATGAAACCGACGCCACCGTAGATGATCGCACTGGTAGCGTCCGGGTAGTAGAACGGTGCCTTCAGCAGGGCAAGTGACAGTGAGACCGTCTTCAGCCCGATATGGTGAGAGGCCACCAAAGAGGTGTCCATTCTAAAGAGGGATGCGTCGGATGAGCGCTCGTCCACGGAAGCCCATGACTGCTGGTAGCTGGCCGCTCTGGAAAGCCAGAGTTGGATAAAATTTTGTTCCGCACTGTCGATGGTAGCGTTTCCGTAAAGTCTTAGGAGACCATCTTCGCTGGAGTGGCGTTCTGGGGGCCATAGGAACGGCCTCATTTGCTCCAGAAGCAAAGCCATGGGTGCACCTAGGGCAGAACTGACTTTGGAAACGGCGACGCTGTGTACTTTATTCAAAGCGGCTTTTATATTTTCGCGTGTCGGAGGCTCCTGGAGGGCGCGCTGTTCACTGGCCAATATAGCATTGTAATTCAAGGTCACCTGAACCGAACAAACTATTTTCTGAAGAAAATGGCCACGTTCAGGATCCTTTCGGAAACCATCGAATATAACATTGCTCGCTAAGGCTCCGAGAATTTGTACGAGCCACCAGTTGATGTGTAGGTAAATATCTCGTGCCGAGTAAGCTTGAAAGAGTGCATTCATGACAACGAGCATCTCCCTGTCCGTGATGTACACCACAGCTTGCTCGCTGATGGCCGGATTTAAGGATCTCAGAGCTTCCAGCCAATGATGAACAGAGGTGTTTACAACAAACGACGGCAAACGTTCCACAGTCAGCAAGATTGGGTTGTGGTACCTTCCCCTGACCAAGCGACTGAGATTTGCCAAGACGTGCGCCTGCAGAAGCTTACATCCGCGTGCGAACTGCAGGAATGATGCTCTTACGGTGCCTCTGTAGACAGCTGCAGTAAGCGTATCTACGTACCACGAGTACACGTCTTCATACACCATGAGGGCTTCGTGCAGGCTATTATAAAGATCTCCGAGGGACGAATGACTTAGCGAAATGATTATGTGCGCCGCTGTGCTGTTGCGAGGGATAACGAGGTCGGCAAAGAACCAAAGCGGAAGGGCCCAGTTGTAGGCAAGTTCGGTCAGCGCATGCAGCGGGCGAGAGTAGTTGCTTACGTCGACGTCCTCCTCGGGAAAGCCGAAGCTGGTGTTGCGCATGAAGTCTAAGAGCTGGTTCAGGGCCATCTCGTCATCCGAGGGACGGTCTGTGAGACAGGCGTCCATCATGCGCGCGGGCCTTTGCGAGATGGCTAACGCATGTCGCTGGCCGCTGAACTTTTCAAGGCTGACGATGAGGTCCATGACGGCGTCTAACACGACGCTTTGCGTGAAGCGCTTGTGCACGATGTTCTCTTTGTGACGCGCCTCCCAGACGGAGCAGACGAAGTGGCCAAAGTTATCGCACGGGCTGCTCTTGTGCGCACCCTTGCTGACGTCACTCAGACCGATGATGTCCGCGTGTTCAACGCAACCACCGCTGGCGCAGAAGCTTTGGTCGGTCGTCTTCCCGTTCACCCGCTGCCGAGGCATCACCAGGTACGCGATGGAGGCCACAATAATGATAACCACGAAGGAAACACCGAGAAGTACGAGGAATAATCTTCTGGATTTATCCACGGCCTGGTCGGGTCGATGAATGTACTGCAATGAAACACGAAAATGCTTAGACGTTGCAGGCGTTTACTCCCTTCACGTGCATGTCTCTAAGCATCACTTTTCTGAAGACGTGGTCGCGGTATCTAACTGACTACTCTGGTGTTTGGGACCCGAAGAGAACATTGTTTCTATAAGACATGCCAAAGAGAATTTTTATTGAGCCTTTTAAAAGAATGGGAAATTAACAGTTTCAGTTTGTGCAAGTTGCCTACAGTATATGTTTGTTGTCAACGGGAAACACTGGCCAAGTACGTTGAATCGACTTTGGCTACTCATGTATATCGTCCCTGATAAGAGTGCCTAGCATATTGAGGAAGGAAAAACTAAGGAGGGGCCCTGAGGTTAGACTTGGTGAAGCTCAGTGACGTCGGAAGTTGGCGTTACTCCGCCATTATGTCGGGCTAGATTCGCCTCTCTTGTTTAAATTTATCGCCTTCGGCGCGCAACCACGCCGGGTTAAGCGCACGCTCGCGCGCCGTAGTGATCCAACCAACCGGATCCAATCACCATATATTCCATCGCAATATGATCTATGGCATGCCCATGTGCAGTTCATGAGAACAAAACACGTGTGCGGGTCGCGGCTTTATAGGAATGTTTTGCTTTACTGAGCACGTTTCGGGCAGCCACGCACCGCGGAGATGTGACAATACGGCACAGGAGACTAGCCACTGCTCGCTGACGAACAGTACGGCACGGGAGAACGTCGTTACGCGTTTAAATACACCGACTGCGACCTGAGGTATATTGTTCTCACATTAAGTGAAGCTTCACGGAAGCAAAGTTCTGCGGTGCCGAACAGTTAGCGCGTATGCGTGCGGCTAGTGGGTTTACCGGCGTACGTTGGTCTGTCGAGCCTTGTTCACTCTTGCGCCGCATCCGCCAACCTTCCCTGCGCCTCTCATGTACACAGATAAGATTACTGCGGTTCGTCGCATTATCACTCACAGCAGCCGCTTCCTTCCCGTCCTTCCACATGACTGTCTTACGTGCCCCAAATCCTTCGCCCGTTGTGAAAAGCGGGGACACAGCTTTCACTGACGTGCGAGGCGTTTATCGAACATCTGAAGCAGAGCGGTTTCCGTCTGTGATGACACTTTAGCGCGAATGCACCGAAAACAGGAAATTTATTCCCAGGTCGTCCTTTGTCCATGGCGTAGTACGTGCTGCACGGCGTTGCATGCACGCTCGTTTCGCGCTCTTCTTCCAGTTCCACCTGGTCATAACAGCTTGGCGAGCATGGTCTAGATAAAACAGCGAACCAAACGCGGAGGCCAACGCAATCCTGCGCACATGAAGCCTTTGCCATGGTACCTACGAAGCAACACGTGTGAGCGCACACAACCATAACAAAGCCGCCATTGTGGCCAGAAAACATAGCCGCTACAGCGAAAAAGTACCACCTGATTTCCTTCACACATTTCTCCTAGCGCGCGGAGGGGGTAGGCCCTCCTCCTCAGTTTTCTTCCTTCCTCCAATTGGAACTATGTGCTAGGCAACGGCTGCAATGTTCCGCAGCTAAGCGCGACACCGCGGAATTTGTTCCAGCCGCTGCACTCGCATTCCAATTGCTACAGAAAAAGCCCAGAACATTAGTCTTGAGTGTGGTACCCGTATGTTGGGAAGCGAACGTTTGTGCCGTGTACGGTAGGCCACTCGTTCGAGGCAACTTGTTCTGAGCATGCACATGCTAAACAGGGAAACCCGAACAGGTGTGCGACACAGGATCTTGATTTGTAATTTCCACAGGTTCCTTTATATTAACTAGAGCGCCAGTATTACGCATGTTGTAAATTCATGCCGTCCCATTTATAGCTTCGCGTTGTCTATTCAACGCTGCAGTTGGAGAGAGTATACAACAGCAGCCAGCGTTGTCCCGCCCAATTAGGGCATCGTAATCTTAGAAGCAAATCAAGTGGCAAGAACTTCCTTCATACGACGAAAAATACATTATATCGCATACAGTCCCCGCGCTTCGCACGTGTGTCTGCCGAGCCTGTCATTATATTCATGTTATTCGGTTCTACAAGTAAGAGTACAGGTTCTCAATGTATATAATCATGTCTAGTATGTGCGTAAATAACTTGTTTATTTTTGTGTATGATGCTTTTAAACATCTGTTATCTGTTTACTTGTCACTTGTTGCCAATATGTATGGTCTCCTGGGCCCCGTCAAGCTGTATTCTTGCAGCTTTTAGCCCAGGAGTCCAGCCAGAATACTTTCTGGCAAATAAAGAGAATTGAATTGAACTGAATTGAATTGAATGTCAAATGACAAGGGAACTCGTGCGCTCGTATGGTGGCTATTCATGGGCTGGTTGTTATTTATTACGCTCACCCACTTGTTCAAAAGCCTGCCAAGTTAACAGGAATAAGCTCCCGCTAGGGACCGACTCCAATTTGCCTATTCTAATGCACATAAAATGCAGAAACACTGGTATAAGACGACCATTGAACCGATTTCAACTAAATTTGTTGTACTTGAGAGAGAACGTCTAATTCTATAGTACCTCTATCAACGAGTGCAATGAATAAGATTGTCTACTTCTTTTATAAAATCGCCGAAGATAGGTTAGGGGCCCAAAAGATAGATGCATGAAGTCAACAAATCAGTAACTGTGAATCAAACAGATATTGCAGTTCTCTTCCCCGTAGAGCGTCTCAAGCGGGAAAAATGCGATAAATCAATTTACAGCTTAACGCAAATTGTTACAATGATTAGGAAGCTTTAGAAAAGGTCAAACTCACAAGTTAGCGGTGAGCGGCATGTAATGTATCAGCTTTCTCAACTCTAGACACATAATTAAAGTGCAGTGAACAGAAATGTGTTTTGGATTTTATAGCAGAGTTACAGCGCTGTAAGCTTCCTGTATGAAACTGCAACTTACAGCATTGTGAAATGAATCTTCTCTGCTGAGTAACACAGGTTTAAACTCGGTGTTTGAGTTTTTTTTTTTTAGATTTGCAACTTTTAATGCACTTTTACTGCTATGTTGAATTATATAAGTTTACAGCATCGTGAAATGAATCTTCTCTGCTGAACTCTACCGAATTTTAGAACTTCTTTCACTGAATTGCTGGCATATACCAAAAGTTTGCCAAGTGTTTCAGCTACTGGATTAACCTATTTTAAATGCAGCAAACATCATCAATATTGGTAAACTGGTTGCCGTGATAAAGGATTTCTTCGTTCCGATGTGCTTAGATGTACAGTAGCGCCCGAGCTAAAGTTTCCTATTATGTGACGCATTTAGTTACACCAACAACACGTCAAAACCGGTGGTTAATTTGTTGCTTGCGGCCATGTTAATATTGTCACGAGCAATGGCAAAGACAAAGACGTTGTAGTGGGGCTGGGTCAGAGGCTCTCTTGTCGGACTGAAAACCTGCTGGAACCTGTGCGCTCTGTGCAGTCTTGACTAGGCAAGCGCTAGCCGTTCACGGTTAATTAAATACTCCCCGTAACATCTTTTTGGTGGAGGTGCGGGCTCTATTGCACCCGGCCCTGGATCTTCGGAGCGGACGCCACGTTTCTCCCGCCTCCATGGCCGAAGACAGTACGCAGTCATCGCAGCCCGCGCCTGCGGCGCCGCCGACCGTGGTCCTTTCGCAGCCCCTCGACCCCGGCACGTTTTGCGGCACGGACAACAAAGACGTCGACGATTGGCTCCTCTTGTACGAGCGCGTCAGCAAGCACCATAGGTGGGATGAGACTCTAATGCTTGCCAACGTCATTTTCTACCTACGGGGCACGGCTCGGGTGTGGTTTAACACGCACGAAGAAGAACTTACAAGTTGGGACCTATGCAAGGAGAAGATGCGTGCACTGTTTGGCCGATCGGCCGCGCGCCAAATGACAGCCCGGCACGAGCTGGCGGCCAGAGCTCAGACGTCCACAGAGTCGTACGTCGCCTACATTCAAGACGTACTAGCCTTGTGCCGTACCATTGACAAAGACATGCCAGAGACGGACAAGGTTGGCCACGTGTTGAAAGGCATAGCTGACGATGCCTTCAACATCCTCATGTGTAAGAACTGCACCACGGTTGACTCCATTATCAGTGAATGCCGGCGGTTTGAACAAGCCAAAAGCAGGCGGATTACTCAGCGCTTTAACAGACTCCCGAATACAGCTGCGACATCCTCGTGCGATGATCCCGTGACGCCCCCTCCGTTCTCGCCGCCTAACAACTTGGCCAGGATTGTTCGCCAGGAGCTCGAAGCCATGGCTCCAGCCGCTTATCAGGCACCTGCTCACGACCATTTGGCGACAATCTCTCTCATTCAGGCCGTCGTACGTCAGGAGGTTGCCAATATGGGCGTCGTATTTCCACAAGCGCCTAGTTACGCCCCTCCGCCCATGTGCGCGTCCGGTCCTCCCACTGAACACCACAACGCCCCAATTGTTGCTGCTGCCGCTTCCGCTCCCCGGTTCACACCCCGCTACCGCAACCCTTCTGAGTGGAGGACGCCTGACGACCGACCAATCTGCTTTTCTTGCTCTCGCGTCGGCCACATTTCACGCCACTGCCGCAATCGTCGGAATTACCGACCAAGCTTCCCTAGTGACCGCCGCCAAGATCGTGGCCAGTACTATAGCACACCTCTTCTCGACGACCAATTTCCGGCCCGTGATCCTCACCGTCTGTCTTCGCGCTCCGAATCGACCTACGCCGATGTTGCCGCACAAGGACACTGGTCCAGCCGATCGCCGTCCCCTCAAATTCGCCAATCGCGCTCCCCTCAACACCGTCGCTCTCCTTCTCCGGCTTCCTCTGGCCACCACCCGGGAAACTAGCCAGTGCAGCTACGGGAGGTGAGGCTGCATTGACGACAAGGACAGAAAAACCTCTATTGAACCCTACTTCCAGACGCAATTTGCTCGGTGTTCTCGTCGACGGTGTGCCCGTTACTGCTCTCATTGATACTGGCGCCCACATATCTGTTCTTAGTTCTACGCTCCGACGCCCCCTACGCAAAGTGCTGACACCTGCCGTCTCTCCTACTGTGCGAGTAGCTGACGGCACCCGAACACCGGTTCTTGGTATGTGCACTGCCCGCGTTACTGTTGCCGGTCACAACACTTCAGTTCTTTTCGCTGTTCTGGACGCTTGCCCTCATGATGTCATTCTTGGTATTGACTTCTTGAGCGCCCACTCTGCCCTCATCGATTGTTCTACTGGCATTTTGCGGCTCGAACTGCCATTGTGTCCTGATTACGCCGCATCAAGTCACAGTCGCCTACGTTCCATGGAGTTTCTACGACTACCCGCGCAGGCTGCTACCTACGTCCTTATGTCACCGTTCCCACCGGTCCCTGATGGTGAATATGTGGTCGCTCCCCTCACAGACCTGATCCTCTCGCGCAACATCGCGCTTCCTCATACCATAGTGGTTGTTGCCAACAACAGAACGCTGCTTCCAGTCCTCAACTTTTCTACTTCGACCCATGTTCTTCCTCAAGGAATTTCACTAGCCGAACTGTCACCTCTGGAAGAATGTACTGTTTCTTCGTTCACTGCTGACGCTGAGCCCATGACCCAACCTGTCATAGCGGCGCCAACCCAGGCACTTCTGGACAAAATGATATCCCCCGACCTCTTACCGTCCCAAAGTGAAGCACTCCGTGGTGTCCTATTTTCGTACCTTGACGTATTTGATGTTGAGAACACTCCATTAGGCCGTACACAAGTCGTGGCCCACCGCATCGACACTGGAGACGCCAGCCCCCTTCACAAGCACCCTTACCGAGTGTCTCACTCTGAGCGCCAAGTCATCCAAAAGGAGGTTGATAAAATGCTAGATAAAGATGTGATCGAGCCTTCTTCTAGCCCCTGGGCATCCCCTGTAGTGCTTGTGAAAAAGAAGGACGACAGCTGGCGGTTTTGCGTCGATTATCGCCATCTCAATCGGGTGACGAAGAAGGATGTGTATCCTCTTCCCCGAATTGATGATGCGCTCGACTGCCTCCATGGTGCCAAATATTTCTCGTCGCTAGACCTCCGCTCGGGATACTGGCAAATTGCCGTCGATGAGCGCGACCGCGAGAAGACCGCATTCATCACACCCGACGGCCTCTACCAATTTAAGGTTATGCCTTTTGGTTTGTGTAATGCTCCTGCAACTTTTGAACGCATGATGGACACTCTTCTACGTGGTCTGAAATGGTCAACCTGTCTTTGTTATCTGGATGACGTAATCGTTTTCTCGCCCAGCTTTGACAGCCACCTCCCTCGTCTGTCGGCCATTCTCGACATATTTCGGCGTTCTGGCCTCCAGCTCAATTCATCTAAGTGTACCTTTGGGCGTCGCCAGATCAAATTACTTGGACACCTAGTCGACGCTACTGGCGTACAACCGGACCCTGACAAGGTCCGTGCCGTCCGCGACTTCCCGGTTCCACGGTCCACGCTTGAAGTACGCAGCTTTCTTGGGCTCTGCTCTTACTTTCGCCGCTTTGTTCTCAACTTCGCGGACATTGCTCGACCCCTCATGGACCTACTCAAAAAGGATGCGGCCTTTTCTTGGGGCGCGGAACAAGCGACTGCCTTTGCGTCGTTGATTTCTGCCCTCACTTCACCACCTGTGCTGGCTCATTTTGACCCGGCTGTTATAACAGAACTTCGCACCGACGCAAGCGGCCATGGCATTGGTGCTATCCTCGCCCAAACACAGAACAAAGTCAACCGTGTGATCGCGTATGCTAGTCGTCTTCTGTCACCGTCGGAGAAGAATTACACCATTACTGAGCGGGAGTGCCTAGCTCTCGTCTGGGCTGTCGCGAAATTCCGTCCCTACCTATATGGACGGCCGTTCGTGGTCATAACAGACCACCATGCGCTCTGCTGGCTCTCGACACTTAAAGACCCCACAGGAAGGCTCGGCCGTTGGGCATTACGGTTACAGGAGTACACGTTCTCGGTAGTGTACAAATCTGGCAAGTTACACAACGACGCCCACTGCCTCTCCCGCCATCCCGTTGAACCACCCGACTCCACTGAAACAGACTCCGACACCTGTGTCTTGGCGATAACAGACTTCATCCATGTGGCCGACGAACAACGTAGAGATCCATCGTTGCTCTCTATTATTGACCGTCTGCAATCCGGCACCATCGACCCTTCACTCAACATGTTCTTGCTTCAGGATAACGTTCTTTACCGCCGCAACATGCACCCCGACGGCGCCGAACTCCTGCTCGTTGTCCCGCATCATCTGCGCAGGGATGTCCTCATCCAGTTTCATGACGCCCCCACTTCCGGGCACTTAGGCGTCTCCAGAACTTATGATCGCATACGACGACGCTTTTTCTGGAAGGGCCTTTATCGGTCCGTTCGCCGCTACGTAACATCTTGTGACCTGTGTCAGCGTCGGAAGAAACCTGCGACTCTACCCACTGGTCTCCTTCAGCCAATTGACGTTCCAGCCGAGCCATTTCATCGAGTGGGCCTGGACTTGCTGGGTCCCTTTCCAATTTCCACGAAAGGCAACAAATGGATTGCAGTCGCTACGGATTATACCACTCGATTTGCAATTACTCGAGCGTTGCCAACCAGCTGCGCCACAGACGTAGCCGACTTCCTACTGTACGACGTCATCCTCCAACATGGTGCTCCACGTCACCTACTCACAGATCGCGGTCGCTGCTTCCTGTCTCGTGTGGTTGACGATCTACTTCGATCATGTGCTACTCATCACAACTTCACGACCTCATATCACCCTCAAACTAATGGACTCACCGAACGCTTAAACCGTACAATGACCGACATGCTTTCCATGTACGTTTCCGATGACCACCATGATTGGGACGTTGCGCTCCCGTTCGTCACATTTGCATACAACTCATCCCGTCATGAAACTGCCGGCTACTCACCCTTCTATCTTCTCTTTGGACGCCATCCCTTACTACCCTTACACCTTGCTCCCTTCTGATCCGGCCTCCACGTCCACGACTTCCTATGCGCAAGATGTCATCACGCGTGCGCTCGTCGCGCGCACAGTAGCCCGCGCTCGGCTCACGTCATCGCAGACCGCACAAAAGGCCATCTACGATCGTCAACACCGGGATGCTGATTTTCCACCGGGCTCTCTCGTCCTTCTCTGGCTCCCATCTCGTCGCGTCGGCCTGTGCGAAAAGTTAATGTCGCGGTACGTCGGACCCTACCGCGTGCTGCGCCAGGTGACTCCTGTCACCTATGAGATATCTCCCATGGCATCCACCTCATCGACTGCCGCACCGCGAACTGACATCGTACATGTTTCCCGCCTCAAACTTTACAACTGTGATAATCCATTTTGATCCCAACAAGCACCGGGACGGTGCTTCATCGGCCGGGGATAATGTCACGAGCAATGGCAAAGACAAAGACGTTGTAGTGGGGCTGGGTCAGAGGCTCTCTTGTCGGACTGAAAACCTGCTGGAACCTGTGCGCTCTGTGCAGTCTTGACTAGGCAAGCGCTAGCCGTTCACGGTTAATTAAATACTCCCCGTAACAATATACAGGTTATATACAGGTGTAACTATATAAAGGTGTTAATATACAGGTGTTAATATACAGGCAGCATTATGCGGAGCGCTACCGCCGCAATACATCTTCTAAATCTCGCGGCGCAGGCGCAATCAAAGTGATCGGCCACGGAGGTTTCTTGCTCCGTGTGATCGGCGGAGCATCCGGCGCGTCGCCTGCTACCTTTCCTCCCCGTCGCTACCTTCGCCGTGCGCATGCTGGTTTCTACACAGATTGTGCGCACTATAGCGGATCTGAGTATTCATGCAAGTGCTGCGAGACATGCAAGTACTGCAAGTGCGGTCAATGCTCCATACAACGTACACACAAGGCTTATTGGCAAGAACCTAACGCAATATCTGTTGCCGACCTGTACGAAACTTGCTAAGTTGACAGAAAGAGGGAATGTCTAGGACACGCGCGGAATCAGTTTTTGGTTTTCGTCACGGAATCGTGCTAACTATGGCCGACCAATGATCGTACATACACTGACTACTCTTTTAAACCACCAGCACTGTTTTATGTTGTCTTCCTAATTATTTATTTCTCCGTGTTTTGATTAATTTTACGTCTTGCAGAAACGTAAAGTATTTTCGTGCATTAGTTTCTAGACTTTACTATTCTATTTTATATGCATAGTTGTGTCATTTTATGTTTGTCGCGTATGAACGTTTCGTGTTGCCTCTGTCAAAGTAAAGTTACCGGGTACAGACTCCGTCAAGCCTTTTGTCGCTTTCAGTCTGCGCCCCCAGAATTTTGCGCATTCTATCATCATCATCAGCCTATATTTATGTCCACTGGAGGACGAAGGCCTCCAATTGGGATCTCCAATTACCCCTGTCTTGCGCTATCTGAATCCAACCTGCACCTGCAAATTTTCCAACTTCATCATCCCACCTAGTCGTCTGCCGTCCTCGACTGCGCTTCCCTTTTTTTGGTATCCATTCTCTAACTTTAATGGTCCACCGGTTATCCATCCTACGCATTACATGGCCTGCCCAGCTCGACTTTTTTCTCTTAAAGTCAACTAGAATATCCGCTACATCTGTTTGCTCTCTGCTCCACACCACTCTCTTCCTGTCTCTTAAAGTTAGTCCTAAGATTTTTCGTCCCATCGCTCTTTGTGCGGTCCTTAACTTGTTCTCGAGCTCCTTTGTTAACCTCCAGGTTTCTGCCCCACATGTTAGCCACGATAGAATGCAATGATTCTACACTTTTCTTTACAACGTCAGTGGTAAGCTCCCAGTAGGATATGGTTATGCCTGCCGTATGCACTCCAACCCAATTTTATTGTTCTGTAAATTTCTTTCTCATGATCAGGGTCCCCTGTGAGTAATTGACCTAAATAAACGTACTCCTTTACAGACTCGAGAGGCTGACCGGCGATCCTGAATCCAGGCTAGGTTCGCTTTTCAGGCTATTGAAGATTACCTTTATCTTCTGCCTATTAATGTTTAACCCTACTCTTACACTTTCTCGGTTAAGGTCCTCAATCATTTGCTTTAATTCATCCCCATTGTTTTAACAGGACAATGTCATCTGCAAACCAAATTTTGCTGAGATATTCGCCGTTGAACCTCACTCCTAATCATTCCCAGTCTAAGAGCTTCAATACTTCTTCTAACCAGGCAGTGAATAGCATTGGGGAGATTCTGTCTCCTTGCCTGACCCCTTTCTTGATAGGTAACATTCTACTTTTCTTCTGGAGAACCAAGGTTGCTGTGCAATCCTTGTAGATATTGGCCAATATATTCACGTATGCATCATGTACCCCTTGATTACGCAATGCCTCTATGACTGATGGTATCTTTACTGAATCAAATGCCTTTTCTTATTCTATGAAAGCCATATAAAGAGGTTGATTGTATTCCGCAGATTTCTCGATTGCCTGATTGATGACATGGATGTGATCCATTGTAGAATATCCCTTCCTGAAGCTAGCCTGTTCTCTTGATTCATTGAAGTAAAGTGTTGGCCTGGTTCTGTTCGAAATTATATTGGTGAACATTTTATACAATGCTGAAAGCAAGCAAATGGGTCTATAATTCTTTAACGTCTCCCTTCTTATGGATGAGTATAATGTTGGCGTTCTTCCAGCTCTCTGGTACAATTGAAGTCGTGATCCATTGCGTATAGAGGGCCGCAAGCTTTTCAGGCATGATATCTCCTCCATCTTTGATTAAATTGACTGTTATTCCACCTTCCCCTGCCGCTATTCCCCTGGTCATGTCTTGCAAGGCCCTTCTAACTTTATCGATGAGTATAGAAGGAGCTTCTCTATCCTGTTCATCACTACTTCAAATGAAAGGAGCTTGGCTTCTCTGGGACTGTACCGGTCAGTATAGAATTCTTCCGCTGCTTTTACTACGTCATCGAAATTGCTGATGATCACCCTGCTTATCTTTCATTGGATACATCTGACCATGTTATATGCCAAGTTTTCTTCTCACTGATTTCATGCTGTGTCTATATTTTACGGCATCCTCAATCTCTTCCACGTTATAATTTCGGATATCTCTTCGTTTCTTCTTGTTGATCAGCTTTGACAATTCAGCGAATTCTGCCTAATCTCTAGAGTTTGACACTTTCTTGATTGGGCATTTCTTTATCAGGTCCTTTGTTACTTGGCAGAGCTTACCTCCTGGTTGCCTTGGTGCCTTACCTCGCGCTTCAATTGCTGCTCCTGAAATCAGCCTAGTTACGGTTTCATTCATTACCTCTATGTTATCCTCATCTTAACTGTTCTAAATCTGCGTATTTGTTTGCGAGTACCAGCCTGAATTGGTCTGCTCTTACCCCTTACTTCATCTAGGTTGTCCTGTTTCTTTTTGACAAATTTCACTCTTTCTCTCTTCAAATTGCGAGGACTCCTAGACCTCACTAACCTATGGTCACCTCACTTTGCCCTACCTAACACTTTTACATCCTGCACTATGATGGGATCGGAAGAGAGTATAACACCCATTTCATTCCTTGTTTCTCTATTAGAACTTTTCCAGGTCCACTTCATGTTGCTGCGCTTCCTGAATAAGGTATTGATTATTGGCAGCTTATTTTTTTCTACGAATTCTACCAACATCTCTCCTCATACGCATGCTATAAATTACCCAAATGCCGAAATTAAAAAAATTCATTGGTGATTACGATACTTCACTCATGCGAAATTTGAGCCCAGCTCCATACGTGTTTCCATTTCGCGATATATTGGCTGGCTTGGACAATCTGTCGCGTGCGGCACACTGCAATCGGTGCGAAGTGTGGCGCGAATGCCTCGCTCATCTGGAGATCGCGAGAGGCAGCCCGTCGGTGATGTGCGGGTGCGATTCACAGCAGCCGTCATAGACAGGCCTAGATTACCTTCTAGAATGCACTCGCAGAATGATGCGAAATGTACTTCAATGCGAAGTAACACGAACCGATATTTGAAATTGGGGCTATAAGAAGCAGACTTTACGAGGTTATAGTTTACTCTACATCCCATGTTGAGCGTTAATAAAATACGAAGACAGAGAAAGAAAAACACAAAACGACGAAACGGGTAGTAACGTTCCCTTCCCGAGTTTACCCTCCCTGAGCATCTTGTGCCTCATATAGTTTAACTGTAGAGTTTTACTACTCTGCCCTCATTTTTGCTCAACCACCACAGTAGCTCAGTTCCTGCAGCAGGGTCGCGAATTCGCCGTGGTGGCCCTGGAACTCGTGACCTAACAATACCACTCGTGTAGTGTGCATTCGGTGCACGGTAAGGAACTCCGTGTGGTCAAAATTATTTCTCAGCCCATCGACTACATCGCCTCTTATAGCGCGTATGCTGCTTCTTGATCAATCAATCAATCACTGGGCTACGACGAAAGGTCGAGGAACTACCCCCATAAACATTCGGGTGAATATGCCTGAGCGAGTGTTTGGCGTAACCCACCATTTGTTGCGCTTTGCCCACTGCCATGGAGGCCGCGTTGGGTTTGCAGGGGAGCCGTTGCTCGCTCAGTTTTCGCTTGGAGCTCTCCGGGTTTGGCGGGACGTTCACCTCCTGGCGCACACCAAACTGACCTGCATGCGCAGAGGCCAATGCCATTTCGTTGGCCAAGCACGAATACAAGTCGGTTTGTCTCACAAAAGCCGCTGGAACCACCGGATTGCATTCGTGCGAGTGGCATCATTAGAAAACAGGAAAGGGATGAAAGTAGCAAAATTTTAAAGAAACCTACGCAGGTAACTTCATTCAAAGCATTTTGAGAGCAGCGATAGCCATTGTGGGTCGGTGCGTCAGAGCATGCCATAAAACAATCATACAGAAATTCTGCGAATTTCCTACTAATGCACAACCATTCTTGGCTCGGCTGTTACTTACCTCTTGCTTTTGTTTTCCAACTTAAAGTTGGCCCTTCCCCTAACTTAAAGTTGAAAGCTTTTTCGAGAAACGTAGCTATTAGAAGAGAGGCTTGAATTAAGACACACAGCGATGAAGTGAACAGGACGATGTGTACTTCGTCTGCGCATGTGTCACGCCTCTCTTCTAGTAGTCAGTGCGCAGCTCAGGGAAATCATGAATTCAGAAATCTTTTCCTTCATGAAAACTGCTAGTGATTAATCGAACGCTTTCGTGAATAATCTGGCTGGCACTTCCTCCACAGAAGTGAAAATGGAATGAAGTTGCGGAAATTCACCGAGGACTGAAGCAAGAATTTTCGTTGTCTCTATTGTTATTTACTCTATTGTTATTGATGTTACTCTATTGTAGGGAACATAAAGACGACTGTAAAGTAGTGAATGATTGTTTGACGTATCTTACATCCGTGACGGGCAAAAGGTACAACACAAAGTCCCTGGGCAGATGCATGTGGATGACGTGGTGCTACTAACGGACAATGGAATAAGTTTGCAGGAAGTTGCGAATATAAGTGAGAACGCAGCTAGAAAAGTAGGCCTGAAATTTGTCGCAGAGGAAACGGGACTTATGATCTTTAAAGAAGAGTTGACTGATGACATGGTATCAATTCACCAGGAAGTCATGCCCACAATCAAGCAATATAAACACCTATAAATTCCTGGGTGTTTAAATGAATGAATGAAAGACCTACTCAAACATCCCCCAAGATAATCTGAAAAAGAAAGGGCAGCGGAATGCAGTTATAATCAAAGATAGTGCACTTTGGGGCTACAGTATGTACGAGGTGGTACAATAAATTTAGAATACTAACGGTGCCTGCGCGAACGTTCGCAACTGCAATTCTGTGCTTCAAATCATAAGTATTCTCGCGAATTATAGTTTACCCAGAGGTCAGTGGGCCGACTGAGTTTGGGAGCTGAATCTAAAACCACAAATGAGTGAAATGCAGGGAGACATGGGTGGGACTTCTTTTGAGGCGAGAGAGGCGCAGAGCAATTTTTTTTTTTTGAAGGAACACTAAGGAACGTGGATGAAAAGAAAAGGCCGGCAAAAGTGCGCAAATATTTGTAAGTGTGGACACAGAATGAAGGAAGAGGTCAAGAAAGTTCGCAACTAAAGACACGGTAATTGAAAGTCTATAAAGACAACCAGGAATCAAAAAAAAAGGAGGGTGAACAGAGACGGTCGATTTGATGCAAAGGATGGAAACAAATTCTCCGATGATTACGATACTCTCTAATGAGAAATTTGAGCGCCGCTCTACACGTGTTTTAATTTCGCGATATATTGGCTGGCGTGGACTATCTGTCTCGTGCGGCACATTGCACACCGAGCGAAGTGTGGCAGCTTGCTCTGTTAGCGACCGCTTCGCTAATTAGGAAACTGTTCTGGGAAGTCATCGTGTTCACCACGATGGGAACTCATCATCGTGTTCACCATACCAGCATCATTCTTCCTCTTCACATCCTATCTCTGTTATTCCCCCAACCCCCTTCCCCAGCGTGGAGTAGCAGGCTAGAGGCACTTCACTCAGGCCGACCTCTCCACCTTTCTGCCATTAAAACGTCTCTCTCTCTCTCTCTCGCTAATTAGGAGATCGCGAGTGGCAGCGCGTGGGGGGTGCGTGGGCGCGATTCACAGCAGCCGCCGCAGACAGACCACTGCTCATGCTGCGCTTTGTTTCCACGCAGACGACGAGCTCTACTCTGGCTCCATCTCGCAGCCATCGTCGCCACAAAGCCCGTCTTGCGCTGCACTCCGCTTTTCTTCTCAAGCTTTTGCCATACCCTCCTCCTCCGCTTTCCGCCTCGCGCTCACTTCGCTATTCCCGCTGCTCTCCGCGTTCGCTTTCATCCTTCGCTGTGCTCGTTCGCTCGGTTACGAGGGACAACGCCCATACTCACCGCAGGAACGGGTGCCTAAGTGCTGCGCTCTAAAAAAGACCATGAAGATTTACAAAAGCGGTATGCAAGAAATCAGCAGATAAAAATGTTTATGATAACGCAAAGGGGAGTGCTGTGCTTTGTGATGCCCGAGTTGGCTGCCAGAGGACAAAAATATACCAAAGCAAACACACACCACAGGATGAGGGATGTGTGTGCATCAAAAAAAAAAAGTCCGGAAACAACTCGGCACGTAGCAATGAAATGCCAACATTTTGACCTTGCGAGACCCGCAGTGAGTACCCACCTTCCAGGAGATTGGCATTCAAGAAGATGAAAGGCTTAGAAGAACTTTCTGTGGGCCTAGTTGGTGTATAATGGGCAAATTTTATAACGCGCAAACAAGACACACGGCACGAAAGGAAGGTAAAACGCAGGACAGGCGCTACTTTCAACTGTTTATTCCGCTACGTCGTCATGAAATATATATGAGGAACGCACATGTGCAGAAGCGTTTATGGTAAGAATACAGCAACAGTCATCACTGCAGTTGCTGAGGCTCTGTTGCAGAAGTTTAGGCAAGTAAAAAAATAAATTATGGGGTTTTACGTGCCAAAACCACGATCTGATTATGAGGCACGCCGTAGTGGGGGACTTCGGAAATTTGGACCATCTGGGGTTCTTTAACGGCACCTAAATCAAAGTACACTGGTGTTCTCGCATTTCGCCCTCATCGAAATGCGGCCGCCGTGGCCGGGATTCAATCCCGCGACCTCGTGCTCAGCAGTCCAACACCATAGCCACTGAGCAACCACGGCGGGTGTTTTAGGCAAGGAAAAAAGAAGCAGAACAAAGATTTCTGGGGAAAAAAACGTCCGCTTGAAGTAGTTCAATAAAGATTTCGGGGGAAAATACGTGCGCTTGAGGTAGTTCCTTACATTCACGAAGTTTCGCATAACCTCAAGAAGGTCGCGACCGTGTCACAGTACAAACTCGACCGTCCTTGCCCTCGCATAGCCACAGGAAGTCAATCAAGACGAGGTTGCTGAAAGAACTATCTTTCGCCCTACTCAAGTGCACCTGCGGAGTTGTTTATGACATTCCTTTGCTCTGTGGCAAAAGCTATATCAGCTATATCAGTCAAACAGGAAGGTGTGTAAATGACCGATTTATAAAGCACGCCTTGAATATTAAAAAGAAGGAACGAATGCATTTGGCGGATCACGTGAACTCTTGCTGCTGTGAGGCATTATTTTATGACGCGAAGATTCTGGGTAAAAGCCACAATGAGCAGGCCCACTTGATACTGGAAGCGTATCACACAAAAAAGAGGGGGGAAGGTTTCATCAGTGAGCCATCTTTAATTCTGTACGCCAAAGAGTTCGGATTCCTCGACGCGCATGTAAATTAAACATTTCTTATACATTTTTTTTCTTATCTTGTATTTTTTCCATAAACGCTTCTGCACATGTGCCGTTCCCGTATATATTTCATGAAGGCGTTGTTTATTGAACAGTTGAACGTAGCGCCTGTCCTGTGTTTGACCTTCCTTTTTTACCGTGTCCCTTGTTTTCTCCTTGAAAATTTGTCAAGATGAAAGAATTAACCGCTCAGCTGTCGAGATCAGTAAGAGACGCTTAGAGTATTGGTGGAAAGAAACATCAGGGAAGCGATTGATCAAACCGGAGCCATCACAAGCGTAGGTAACGGTACAATATAGTGATAGATGTTTTAAGCACGAGAGTTAAAATCAATATCACATAGGCAAAAAGGCTAGATGGCGATAGGTGTTAAACCTGTATAAATCAAGCAGGCTAGATGTCTGTCGCCGCCTAATGTCAAAGAGGATGCCAGTAGCCATCATAATTATTGTCATCATCATACTCAGCATCATGTGTTTCAACTGGTTTTCTTGACACGCAACTGTATGCCATGCGAGCAGTCTCACCGATTTTTTGTGCCACCGATGAACGCAGTGAGATCGCTAAGGGGGGTCGAATGCTGTCAAAGTCCATCACAAAGCCACTTGCTTTGATTTGTTATAAACATTCATCAGATTGGTGGCCCCCGCGCCTACCGGTGGCTGAAAAAAGTTGTGGCAGCCACGCTCTCCGAGTATCGTGTTTGAATCGCTGAGCACCATGCGTGCTATAACTTCGTGTTCCGTTCCTCGTCCCCTTCCGCCTCTCGTACCACTTCGATGGGAACTGTTACGAGATCAACCGACGTTGTTCCTAATGCAGACTGGTACATCACTCACCACTGTGTGAGCTGGAAGTGAACGTGGCGGTCGGTCTCCCGTGGAACTGCTTCGGCGCCAAAACTTCGGCCATGGAAGAACCGGCCGTCCCCGGCGAAGAGAAGAACGATAACCTGCGAATTGCGTGTCCCCTGGCTGTCGGAGACAGCTGCACGAAAAGCAAGACAGTCTAATAAAAACTTGGAAACTTGGAGGACGCTTAAGCTTTGCTTTTGAGGGTGAAACGCGATAGCATTCAAAGATCCCCGACTGCTTCTCATTCTTCCCGGCAACTGCAGCTTATGTAACCGTAATCTTTACCGGGAAACGCTGGCGGCAAGCGCTAAGCACGAATGCGAGCTTACTGGTAGAAACGCGGCCTCTTGCGTGGGCCGATCCCGGAGGTAGTGCACAGCCGCCCCCAACGATTACATCATTTTCAGGTTTCTGTTATTGCTTCGCACTTTTATAATTCAGTCTGAGAAGTTTAGCTTAAAAGGCATGTACTGTCGGTGTTTCGTTTCATGACACTTGTTTGTGGGCTGTCATTCTCAAAATTACGAGGAATAACTTCGTCAAGAATGCGAAACAAGGTGTAAGCAACTGCAGTGATAGAATAGTGTAGCAATATAACCCGCATATACCGCATGTCATATAGCAAGGCGTAGCATTTTCTCAATTCGCCGAACGTCGTCCGGAAAAATATATTATGCAGCTTTTGGAGGAAAAGCTGCATCGAAGGACAGGACAGAAATTCCTCCATCGCGTCCATGCAATATGATATTGGTTGTAGTAGAAGGTGTACAAGTGGAAGCTTTGATAGACACTGGTGATAGTGCTTCAGTTATTCACCGTGAATTGTGTTAGCGACCGCGCAAAGTTACGACCCCCTATGATGGACCTACACTACTCGCTGCTCAAGGGGCTGCCATTCGACCTACCGCCATGTGCACTACTCGTATTTCCATCGATGGACTTCTGCATTACGTACAATTTGCAGTGCCCAGCAGCTTATATAGGGATGGGATTTTCTTTCTACGGCCTCCGCCTCCACCTACTGCCGGCAACGCGTTCTCCACATGACCAACACGATTTATCCACTTCATGCAGATGACGCACCACTTCACTTGCTGCAGAAGATACCGTCCTACCTCCTCGCCATCCGATAATTGTTACTATCACGTCTGACGTCATTGACCGCGACGACGTGCTCGCAATCTGCACACTGTCTTGCAAGAGGGTAGCCTTTGCATCAGGGCTTGTTCGGTTTGATAATGGTTCTGCACTTCTCTACCCTACAAACCCGACATCCGAAAATATTCTCCTACCTACAGGTAATACATTGGCTTGCGCCACTAAATAGGAGTCTATCGCTGTTGCTTCCCTTAAAGCAGTTTCCTCTGAAGTTCCTTCTATTGGACGGGCCCGCATCTACTTCTGCTCTTGCAGCTGCCATCAGATCCGACCTGACTACTTCACAGTCACAACAGTTGCTTGCTTTGCTCCAAAAATGAAGCTTCCTTTGACGCTCATTCCACTTCGTTGGGAAAGACTTTGATTATGACGCATCGGATAGATACAGATGGTACATACATCGTGCGCCGTTGACCTTATCGCGTATCGCTAGCCGAGAGGAAAGTCATTGACGAGAACGTCACCGACATGCTCCAACGGAACATAATACGCCCCTCTGCTAGCCCTAGGTCATCCCCCGTTGTTTTGGTTCGCAAAAAAAGACGGCTCTGTGTGATTTTGTGTCGACTACCAAGCACTCAGCAGGATCACGCGCAAGGATGTATACCCTATGCCGCGAATAGATGATGCCTTGGATTCCCTGCAGGGTTCCGAGTACTTCTTGAGTCTCGATCTGCGTTCCGGCTACTGGCAGATACCTATGCATGAGGACGATAAAGCGAAAACGGCGTTTTCATCATCAGATGGGCTCTACGAGTTTAATGTCATGCCATTCGGCCTCTGCAATTCGCCCGCAACGTTCGAGCGCATGATTCACACCGTTCTTCGAGGCCTGAAGTGGAAGACTTCCTTGTGCTATCCGGACGTTATTGTTGTTTTCTCGTGAATCTTCTCTCAGCACCTGAAACGTTTGGAGGAAGTTCTTACGTGCCTGGCCAACACTGGACTTCAACACCAAGAACTGCCATTTCGCGAGCAAAACAATCAAGGTGATGGGTCACATTGTGAGCAAAGACGGCATTCATCCTGATCCTGACAAGGTTTTGGCAGTTCTGCACTTCCCTTGTCCCGAAACGACCAAAGATTTGCGTAGTTTCCTAGGACTCGCTTCCTATTTTCGCCGATTCATTCGAGACTTTGCCTCAATAGCGTCACCTCTTCACAAATTACTGGGTTCTAATGTTCCCTTTGTGTGGTCTATCGAATGTGAATCAGCGTTTGCCCTTTTGAAGCGCGCTCTCACATCTGAACCAGTGTTTCGACATTTTGATGAAGCTGCTCCTACCCTCCCCTGCATACGGATGCTAGTGGTCACGGCATTGGTGGCATTCTCCTACAGAGAGACGACTCTTTAGGTGAGACGGTCGTCGCGTACGCGAGTCGCGTTCTGACAAAATTCGAGAATTACACCATTACGGAGCAGGAATGCCTAGCTATCGTTACAGACCATCATGCATTATGCTGGCTTTCGACGATGAAGAACTTGTCTGGACGACTTGGTCGGTGAATTCTTCGTCTTCAAGAATACGACTTTCCTATTACCTACAAGTGCGGTAGAAAACACCAGGATGCCGACGCGCTTTCTCGCTGTCAGCTTCCTACGACACCGTGCAACGGTCCTCCAACTACGTTTCGTGACAAGCTTTCGCATGATCCCTCTTCACATGCTTTCTCGTTGGCCACTGTAGACGAGATGCCTCCATACGACAACAGATTATTCCAATCTCATCAACTTGCTCACTTACTGTTGGCGCATCATAGACCACCTTCAAGAAGCTTCGCACCCGCCTAACCCCCGCCTTCGTCGACAGCTGACGCAATTTAAGATTGATAACCGTGTTCTGTACCGCCATGTCGATCACCCTGACGGTCAACACTGGGCTCCTGTCCTGCGACGCTCTCTACGTGCTGATGTCCGGCAGGATTGTCACGACATGACTGCTCGTCACCTTGGTTTCCAGAAAACCTATGACCGCAGCAAAGGTCGCTTCTACTGGCCCATCTTGTCCGCCAGTGTAGCGAAGTATGTCGCTTCCTGCGCCCTTTGTCAGCGTCGAAAGCTCCCTACATCAGCCCCAAGCGGACAACTGCAACCGGTTCCGTATCCGTCGCAACCATTTGAAGCGTTGGCATTGACCCGTATGGTCCTCTTCCTGTGACTCTCACCGGTAAACGATGGATTGTGACAGCCGTTGACCACTTGACACGCTACGCCGAAACAGCTTGTGTGAGTTTTGCCTTACCACTGAAGTCGCTGCATTCATTATTCAAGCCTCAGTACTGCGTCACAGTGCTCTTTTCGTCATCCTGAGCGACCGTAGAAAGCATTCTTCTCGCAACTAGTAGACGAAGTACTCAAAGCCTCCGGAACCACCCACAAAACTACCTCCAATTACCATCCGCAAACCAACGGCCTAACAGAGCGATTTCATCGCACACTATCAGACATGATAGCCATGTACATCGAACTAGATCATAGAAACTGGGGGGCAATTTTACCATTCGTGACTTTCGCGTATAATACCGCCGTTCAGCGCACGACCGGTTACTTGCCATTCTACCTTGTCTATGGTCGTTCGCCCTCTTCCTGTTTTTTCGCTCTCTTCCTGTCTCTTTCTTCGCGCCTACTGTCAATCGATGTCCATCCTCCTGGGAAGAATATGTGTCCCGCATTTTGCGTTGTCACCAGCTCGCCCGCATCAACACCAAAGAACGGCAACAGGACCGCAAGCAGCATTACGACGCCTCTCATCGCGTCGTGTCCTTCCGCCCTGGCTAGGAAGTGCTGCTCTGGACACCAGTTCATACTCCTGGCTTGTGTGACAAGTTTCAGCTTCGGTTCATTGGCCCCTAAAAAGTCTTGGAGCAGACTACTCCGGTTAACTATCGCGTGGCACCTGTTGTTGTTCCATATGACCGCCGCGGCCGCGCTGCTGGCGTTGTCCACGTTTCCCGTATGAAGCCTTTCACGAGGCGTTCTCCGTCCTCTTGAATTGTGGCCAGGATAGCCGCTCTCGCACGGGGGGAAATCAGTGTGGGCGTTTATTAAGCAATTCATTCTCATCTGTACATGATCATCATTACGTAGGATTTACATGGGGTTCTTCATCATCATCGCTTGTGGGGCTTTCTCGAGTGTGAGCTGTGCTTTGGGCGTGGTCGGTTCGCCGCATCTCCAACGCGTAATAAAAGTCGTACCTAAATATACCTAAATATATACGGAAATTTTCGCCCACGGGAACTCCGCCAACGCCGGCACCGGATTTTCTGCGACATGGAGCCCTTAGCGTTGTCGCGTGAATATGGTAAATGAATGTACCTGCGCCTTGTGCCGCTAGTGCTAAGTGCTCGACAGGCATTTCAGAGAAGAAAACAAAACACGGATGTCACGCATAAATTACCATACGGTTTGCTTATTGTATTCAGGAGAACGCACCCTAAGCGCATGTTGGTAGCGATGGTTGCAGATTAGGTTACAGACATTGGTTTCCGCGTTAAGGAAAAAAGCGAAATACAAATAAATTGTCGGGTAGGCTGTATCAGTGACGCAGCCGCAGACGTTCCACAAGACGTGGAACGTTTTGTGCTTGCTGCAGAGGGTCTATGAGTACAAGGGTGCAGGAATAACCTAACCAAAGACGGAAGTTACATTTATTCCCGCATTAGAAAGCTCAATTGCCTAACTTATGTCACAGCTAGTGGGAGCCTCATGATCTAACTTCTGCAACAGATTGGAAACTTGTGGGTCTTATAACTCCCGATGAGCACCAGTTTTAGTTTGGTAAATGATCCTTTTATGGCTGACTAAACTTTCTCAAGCTCGACCACTCCCGCTTGGAATGCCGCACGCGAGGCTAAATGTACCTCCGATTTCGTCATGCGTGGCGCAGTGACAGTGCCATACGCGCACGTGACACAGACATGATCGAGTAATGGCTTCTTTTCTCTACACAACGACACCAAGGTAAAGCACGTGACATTCATTCATAGATTAGAAAGCTGACATGCTTAACTTATGATAGGCTAGTGGAGGCCTTAGGGTCCAATTTTGCAATCTATAGCTGACTGCCTATTCTTACTGAGTGACGCCTGGTCAAAGATGATGAGCGCAAATTGGCATTCCTGTCTTGCTGCCCGAGTCTCTTCACGCCATGTCTAGACCCTGGGCGTCAAGTGCGGGGCGCCGTAACCGACCAAGCGTGAAATGTCTGCAAAAAATGGCACGTTTGTTGGCCTTTAACTCGTGGGGATCCTAGGTTTGAATTTAATGTGTGACATCTACGGTACATAGCTTATATGGATGAGTGAACTCTTAGCAGCCGCGACCACTCCCACTCGGACCGACAAACGTACTGACGAGCAATGCCGCTCTGAAGGCCGAGCCAGAGGCTACCTTTAGCTCCTTTTGCATTATGCGCGGCGTGACAACCACACCATCTGTGCAAGTGACACATACATGTCCGAGTAATGGGTACTTTCTTCTGCACAACGATACTGAACTAAGGCGCGTGAGAAGTACGCTTGCAGGAATATAAGCGATATTGCTACATGTTCCCGTTACATTCGATTTCAGCATGCGAATTTCTCTGACTGGTTTTAAAGACGTTTCACGTCGAAATATATAATCTTTTCTTGTGAGATAAGTGCATGTGACGCATCTAACAGGTTCGCAAAGACCTCGTATGACCTGAAATATAGAGCACCTATCGAGCATGTGGGACAGCTAAACGTCATCCAGTGAGCCAATGCCCTTGCATCTAGTACCTAAAGGCTGACCTCACCACGAGTTCCCACTTTGATTGTTCCTAAAACATTAAGCCAACAGAAAATGACTCCAAGGATGAAATATATATATATGGAAAAATACCCGTGTTTAGTGGAAGTGAAGAACTGATAAGGTACACGGAAATGAGAGTGGATGAAAAGAAAGCTCGCCGCAGGTGGAAGCTGGACCCTGATCTTTCAGATAACGCCTGCGACGTTCTACCAAAGGAGTAATTCTCACGTCCACATTCTTGGGTATTTGCTAACGTGTACAGCCTCTAGCCGAGGGAGAGTTAGCCAGCTGCACCCCTCATGGCCACGTATATGGAACATCCTTTCAACCGTAGGCGTCAGGTAGTAAGTGAACCGGGATGAAGGCATACTGCGGCAAGTAGCTGAAGGCTGTCATCGGCGGTAAGTTGTTTTATCGCCCACTTCCGTTTCCCTTTCTATCATCATTGATTGCTACGTTTCGATTAAAAGCTTCTAATTTGCCGTACACTAATTCCTTGGCTTCGATTTTTGGCACAAGTACATATATAATTTATCCTGTATCCTACGGCAAAACTTATACAATGACGTTCAGCTTGAATAAATAAGCGTTAGATACCTACAGGCTGCCGTGTAGGCACACTACTGCAACATGCCATTGCCTCTCCTGTCTGGTCAACTTAGCGGGCTTTTATATTGGTGGGCAAAAGCATAACCATTTCAGAACATCTGTAAACTGCGAAAAGGCCCATAGGACGGCAGGTAGAAAGAAGTGGAGGCGATTGCAAATGCACCGCTTCGTCTATCACTAAGGCATCTCGGCATACATTGTGCTGCACCCAGGGTGCGAATTAAGTAACTCGGACACAGAGGAGCCGCGCAATATTGAAGTTGGTTTCACCTGCGTCTTCAGTGCACGATGGCGAGAGGACCCCAGCATTTGCACGGCCCTTCATCAAGCGCTTGAAAATGCATTTTTCCGACAGATGTAAAATGGAACCATCTCATGCTAAATTATTTTTACAGCGCGAACTTAGACAAAGGACGACGAAAGAGGCGCCAAACGGAGACAAGCGCAGACTTCCAACTGATTTTAACTTCCGAAAAAAAAAACGAAAAAAAGAACTAGTAAGCATATGTATACGGTGTGATTTCACACTGAAGCATATATATACGGCGCGATTTCACACTGAAGATGGCTCATATTAATGTAAAAAAACAAAAATGCCCGACACTACTCTTTGTCAAGAAGCGGGCACATCTTTACTCGCGTATCCCAAATATGATCGCTCCTTGGTCGATAGGGCTATTGAAGGCTTGCTCACCGCATTTTTCTCTTCAATTGCCGCGGCTTCTATTACATGTATGGCCTGGTCATGTGCCTGCCTAGCAATAACTGTAGTGTCATTGAAGAGAAGGGTACAACCGCACTCTGAACAATGTTGTGCCAAGAAACCATCAGTGCCCTTCCGACTTTTTCTTTAAGATTCCACCTAATTAACTGTCCATTTCGGCCGCTGCTGATTGGCTGGAGCTGTACGAGTGAAGAGGAAAGAGGTGCCCCCAGTCAGTCTCCTTCTCGCTCGCGCAGCTGCAGCCAATCGGCGACATCCGAAATGGACAGTGTACAGTGGCCTCTAGCATATTAGACCCCTCAGATGTTCCCTTTCGCCCACTCGGCTCCGTCGAGGCGCGATCGAGACGTGGCGTCGCAGTCAATGGGAATTTACGTGCCGTTTCGCTTCTACCGACGAAGGACGCCTGCTTTATCGCTCTGTGGGGTACTTGACGCTTTCGCATCAAACTATCTCTATTTATATGCTGCCATCGCTGCCCTCTCTTCTCGTACCCTTGATATCGCTCCCATCACTGTCATAGATCACTTGTTCCTGCATATTTTACGACTCATAAATGCTTACTTTATTCAATTCGCGCGATCCCCGTACATATCAGCTCAATTACACGCAGTTCATTTGAAATGTGCACTGCGAACAGCTTACTCAATGTTCTTTACGTACCGGCAACGAGATTCTCCTTCCTCCTGGTGACGCCACCGAGGCGCCGCTACCGCCACTGGATACGACCCGATCGCAGGCGCCGGCAGGGCTGCTTGGGCCAGAACTCTCGGTACCGGTGGTTACGACGCCCTCGGGTTGTGTGCTATGTCGAATGCTCGTCGCCTGCGTTCTGCTCGCATCGACGCTGGCGACGCCCGTGGAGTCAACGGCCCCACGGACTCCGCCGCTCTTGGGAGAGCTCGTCGAGTGGGCCGCAACGTCTTCCTGCGGTGCCTCGCCTGAAACGCCAGTACGAGCCGTGCGATCCTCGATCGCTTTCTGGGTAACTGTGGCGGTGGAGGGCGAAGACACGACGCCAGAACCGGACAGGCCAGCGGTCGAGGCGGGGGCACCCGAGCCAGTAGGGTTCGTGGGCGCAGGCGCGGATTTTTTGGTAGGCTGCTTCTTGGTCCGAGATTTGACGCCTGTGCGAGAGGCGCCGTTGCGAGAGCGTGCCGAGGACGCGAGCGAGATTCTCGAGCCAGTGGCGTCGGCCTTCCGGGACCTGGTAGTAACGGCCTCGTCGGTGGCGCTTCGCCCAAGGACGGAGGCCTTCCGGCTGCCCTGTCTAGACGGGCTGCCCAAGGCGTCAGCGGTCGTGCTACTCACCTGGATGTCTTCGGGCGACCTTTCGTCCATGACTGCTGCCTTCGAAGACAAGAATGCGAGAACTAGTCCGCGTAGAACGCTTGCTAGGCTTTTGCTGAACGTGCTGAGCGTGCAGCGCGTGGAGCGCGTGCCAGGTAGGCACCTCGTCGGCTGCTTTGCCTTGCTTGCTTGATCCTCATCCGTGGTGCTTACCCACTACGGGGGATTGGCCAAGAACCGGCGGTTAAAGGTTAATGGGAAGGGGGGGGGGGGGGAGTAAAGCCACTTCCAGGAGAAGGAGGAGGAGGAATAAACGTTTATTTGGGAACCAGCAGTTTAAGATGGCCGGGCCAAAGCCTCCCATGAGGGACGTCGAGGGCTTGCCTCGCCGCCGCCTCACGGGCGTGCTCGGTCGCCCCGGTTTGGTCGTCGAGGGCGGAGCTCCGCAGAGCCTCACGCAACCTCGACGAGAGGGTCGCGCAGCACAGTACACACAAATTAACACAAGCCACTTCCAGGGGCTTTGCTTTTACTATCGCTGTCACACACTCTGGCGATCGATTCGAATGCGATTCTATAAAAAGTTTTTTTCTCTATAAATATAAATGTAATTGAATTGCCCACTTCCAAGCTTTGTGGTAATAAATCCAGCAAAGTATAGTCAAAGGAGGGTAACCTGATTCGGTGGATTATTGGTATCACGGGAATCATTTTAGGGTATGAAGAAGAAGTTTATGTTGTTGAGGATACTGTCTTTCTTGGTAATGGCACAAACCTACAGTGTGGACTATGTAGACAAAGAATCGAGCAATATCACGTTGAAAAGATAAGTTAAATTAAGATGCAAAAGAAACCATTCGTAAATAAGATAAAGTATTGATTGATTGATTGATTGATTGATTGATTGATTGATTGATTGATTGAAAGCATGCTTGGCTTAATGGTTACGGTATCGGGCTTCTGTGCTAGAGGTCCTCTGTTCGAGTCTGGCTGGCGGATAATTTTATTTAATTATTAAAAAATACATGCATGCTTGTATGCAAATGACTGTACACGGTGTCCCTTGTAACTGGCACTGAACATTTAAAATATGCAAATGCCATGTAGCTGGACGGTACGAAGGTAATGTTTTCCGTCGTTTGGAGACACTCAGATTATTTTTTTTTTGCAATCCGCCTAATTACATAATGAGTCTTAATTACTTATCAACCTCTAAAATATAATTAGGTGAAAAGTGTCAATGAGAAAATTGTAGAGTAACATGAAAGACTACCGATAAAACTTTCTAGTGCTCAATACGTGCGGCATAGAAGTGTTTATCCGAATGTGAACGAAGCCCGCGAATACAGGCAATATTGCCGCGCGACTGGCCGCTCGAGGCACAGATATTACTTCCCGAACTTTTCGGAGAAATGCATTCGCATTCCAGTTAGCTTTGTGCTTGAATGCCTAAAACAGCGTTTTGTTAAGAAAGTATCTGGAACGCCAATGCATTTCTCCGCAAAATTCGGGAATTAATACCTCCGAACTGGTGCCATCCTGAAAATTTGTTCCAAGTGAATCCGCTTTGCGAACTCCCCGGCTAGAATTTGTAAATTCCAATATCGGACCATAAGGTAATAAGTTAAAAAAACATATTTAGCGATCTGTTGGTAATTAGTCGATTATGCATGTTAATTATTTGTGCAAGTGATGTCCGCCTCTTCGAGTAGACCAGCTCATGAACTTGAATTGTGCTATGTGCCACAGGCAACCTTTGAAAACCATTCGAATCGTACTGCCCCGTGTAAACCGGAGATGGAGTTGAAGCCACAGACTGACAAAGCTGCCGTAGGTCAATGTGGCGCAACGGCGAAGATTCGTAACAGTGGCGATGGCCACGACAGTTTCAGAATATTGCTGCAGTCAAAGTTGAGTGCCCGAGAAATCGTCGCACTATTGCTAATTATAAAATTGTTTTGCATATAGTTCACCATTGTGTTTTGCTTAGCTTTTTGGCCTTAAAAAGCTGCGCACGAGAGCGAACTCCTTGAGGCCCATAAAGGAGTTCGGATCCCTTTTCTCAAGGGACCCTTACCAAATATTACCGCCCAAGCACTCCGTACAGATCGTTAACCAGCGAAGCTGAAACGCGCGGCCCCGTTGTTTATCACTGGGTTAATCCCGACGGTTCATTAAAGACTTTCTCAATTATTGGTTACGTCTTTGCGTTTCTTAATAAGGGTACACATACGCTCGGCAGCGACAGAGAGGACGACGTCACTGATAGTATATGCGCGCCGTCCGCCGTTGTCGCATTGTCGCTTGCTATTCTTCAAAATTAAATTGCTTCAAAAGTAAATCTGTCCGTCGCGTATGACAATGAATGGCACATACCCCCCCTTAAGCAATGTCTCATACCCCCGTAAATGCGGTCTCCCCAATACGACGACAAATAAGAAGCGAAATTCTACGCTGGAATGATGAGCGGCAACGGAGCCATCAGTGGAAAAAGATGAGGACGACGAACACGGGAGCGCGTTCGCGCGGTTGCGCCGAGGGGCGCCAACGAGCCAGCCGTGGAAGAAGACGACGACGCTCGAACCATTGCGTACTGGCGACAGACGGACCAATTGGCTCGCCACATACAGCTTCGCTGTAAAGAAAGGAGACAATCGATTGCCGTGTGTCACCCCGCGTGAACGCCTTTCAAAGGCCAGGAGCGATGAGCACCGCCAATGACGTTGCAGGTGTCGCATTTCGATGGGGCGCGAGACGACACCGAAGGAAAACCATCGGCGTTCGGCAGCGCACAAAGAGAGGATTCACCTCGACGCTTATTGTGGGTACCTTTAAGACCAGTGTATGCCCCACGGTGTGGATTGTGTGCGAGCGCACAGCGCCCATGCCAGCAGGGGAAGCAGGACGCTGCCATGTTTCCGACAGAGCTGAGTGAGCGCAGCATGAAGGTGCGTCCACTTCGTCATTCGGTTTTGTAGCCAATCGCACTGGGCATCTCTGTGGACACCTTCTCACCCTCCACGCGTGGGCCGCGCATATGCATCGTATGTGCCACTGGGCGTGTGTCTCTGGGGCCCCATTGGTCGCCGGCATGTTCCGGATATTTCATTTCATTTATTTACTCTCAAGGCCTTACAGGCATTACAGAGAGGAATGGGCAATCGCAAAATAAAGAAAAAAAAATGGCCAATGAGGCATTGCATGATCACAGATAGCCCACTTCGAGTAGCTTCGAGTAGTCGGGTGAAGGAATATACCGGGTGTTTCAGCGAAGCTGTATATGACTAGCCGATTCGTCCGCTTGTCGGCTCTACGCCGACAACTATCATCATCAGCAATGGCTCGAGCGTCGTCGTCGTCTTCCACAGCTGGCTCGTTGCCGCCCCACGGTGCGACCTCGTGAATGCGTTCGTGTCAGTGCTCCCACGTTCCTCGTCGTCGTCTTCTTGCGCAGATGGCTCGGTTTCCGCTCGTCATTCCAGCGTAGAATTTCACTTCTCTTTTGTCGTCGGAGGCCGCATTTACGGGGGTATGAGCCATTGCATTCATTTCATTTATTTCATTTCACTTATTTACTCTTAGGGCCATTCGGCGTTACAGAGAGGAGTGGGTATACAAGAATACGAGAATGCAAGAATACAACTGGGTATACAAGAATACAATTGTAGTAGCCAGATTAATGAAGATGATCATATATGCAGTAGACTTGAAGTCTTCGGGTACAGCGATGGAAGGGGGTATGAGCCATTAATTGGCATGTGTGATGGACAGATTTAATTTTGAGGAATCGCAAGCGGCAACGGCAGGCGGGTGCTGCTAACCAAGCCGCCGAACAAACTCGAGACAGCGAACGCAAGCGACAACGGTGGACTGCGGGCATACGATCAGTGACGTCATTCTCTCCGTCGCAGCCGAACGTGTGTGTAATCTCATTAAGAAACACAATGAGTTAACCAATATTTGAGAAAGGCTTTAATGAACCGTCGGGATTAAACCAGAGATAAACACAGAGGCCGCACTTTTCCGCTTCGCTGGTTAACCTTGTGTACGGAGTGCTTGAGCGGTGATTTTTGGTGAGGGTTCCTCGAGCAAATGGTGATATCCGAACTCTTTTATGGGCCTAAAAGAGTTCGCTCTCGTACGCCGCTCTTTAAAGACACAATATTAAACAAAACATAATGGTGCACTACATGCACAAATTTGTTATAATTAGCAAAAGTGCGACGATTTGTCGGGCCGTGAACATTGACGGCAGCAATATTCTGAAACCGTCGTGGCCATCGCCACAGTTATGAATCTTCACCGTCGCATCACATTGACCTGCGGCAACTTTTTCACTCTGTGGCTTCGATTTCATCTCTGGTTTACACGGGGCAGGAGGAGGAGGAGGAAGAAACTTTATTTAAGGCCAGCACTAAGGCCAGTAAAGAAGAGCGCTTGCTCCGCTGAAGCAGGCTTATGATCCGCCGAGTTCGAGTGAAGCCAAGCCCTCCAGGAAGGAGGGGTAGAGTAAGGGAAATAAGGAGAGGTAATGGCAGGGTTACGCGAGTCCAGGATGTGTTCTGTATCTGCCCTTATCTCCTGACAGTTGGGGCAGTGAGCTGTACTACGCCATCCGAAGTTGTAGAGCTTTGTGAAGGACATGTGCTTTTTCCTTGTTTAGTGAACGGTGAGAGTGGGGTAAATTAGTGCGGTTTTCCCTGATGTTCTTGTAGCGTTCAGCTATTTGCTTTTTGTACGTGGCGGCGTCTTCCACTGTCGTTGGATTTGGCCAGGAAATAGAGGGTGCCCGGAGGTTAATTTCGCGGGCACGTTGATGAACCAACTCATTTCTCTCGGTCCCAGCATGACCAGGCACCCAACGCAGGGTGATTGTAATGTTCGGGTTGTTGTTGCAGAATTCTATTAGAATGTCATATAGGTGGGTTTCCAGTAGTCGGCGTGGGTTTCCAGTAATAGCTTCGCCGGAGTCGGTATAGATGTTGATGTTATGTTGGGAGGGTTGGAAGACGCAACGTTACTAGACTAGCTTCAGTTGTAAAACTCTCCGCCCGTGCGCTTACCGCCGCTGTCGCCACTCCTTGGGCAGCCGCCAGATGGCGGCGCCGTTCCATCGCGCTCCACTGCAGACGCCTTGCCGCAGTCTTGAGCTCCTGCGGACGGGCAACTTGCGCGTGTTTCACGCTCGCTGGCGTTCTCCGTATAGTACGAATTAGTGATACCATGCGAAAGCGGTATCCATATACAGCAATAAGATATATCGGGTTCATACTGAAAGAAGGGTAAACTGCACGATAGGAAGAAACGCATACGACGAAGCGCAGAAGCCGCGTTTTTAAGTGTCGTGTGGCTCTTCCTGCCGTCTAAACCTTTCACGCAGTTTACTTTTCCCATACAGCAGCTTGGCACTTTTTCTCGCTGCTTTTACTTGCTTAACACTTTGGTCTGGGGCAGTTATACGCCAGCTAGCGAGACCAAATTACCCACAAAAACTAACAGCACCACGTTCTTGTAAACCAATGAGTGCTTTATTGAAGAAAGCGAAGTAAAAAACAATTGTATGCCCCTATATATAGCTAAGACTTAAACTGTCAGAAGGGACATAGTCTAGGCAAATGATTTGGGCCTACGTGGAAACCAACTCCACCTACAGCAGCTTGGCACGTTTCCTCGCTGCCTTTACTTCAAGACTTGATCCCCGCCGGCTGCTCCAGGAACCTTGCGTAAGAATGCATTTTTATGCAAGGTTCCTGCAAGGTATGCGTGTATGCATGCGCGTGACTAACTAAAAATTAGCGTAGCTTGCACAAGTGGCGCAAGCCTAAAGAAACAGCGCAGCTGATCGGCACCTATCTGGTCCTGGCCTTACGGGCTATGCTTTTCCGGAATTTATTGATTATTGATCGACAACCGATTACCTATTGATTGGCTATCGCAAGGTATTGGCCACGTAATTGGGCTAGGCGAATCACTACCAAGTCATCCCCAGCATTTTCCCGAATTTCTTGATTACTTATCGATTATCGATTAGCTATTGATAGGCCATCGCTAGGTATTGGCCACGTATTTGGGATAGACTAAGCACTACCAAGTCATCCACAGCATTTTCCGAAATTTATTGTTTACTGATAGATTATCGATTATCTATTGATTGGCTATCGCAAGGTGATGCCAGGCGCAGCTGTACGCAGTGACGTCATCGCTAGGCGAATTTTTGCGAACACTACGCGGGGAAGCAAAAAGCTTAAACAGATCCGCTGTTAAAAATTTAATGATGCGTCCACTCAGTTCCTGAAAGCCTAAGGGGCGCCCAAAACGACTTATCGTATTCTCTGACAGCTCTTCTAAGATGGCCCAGAACAGGTCACCAAACATGTCTCTTCGTTGGCGTTTTTTTTTTTTTTTTTTCACCGGTGGGTTCGACAGATACGAGGAAAGGTTCGGAAACACTTTCGGCACTGCACCTTCGGCAAGTGTCCACTTGTCTCGTAGCACCTCAACCGTCTGTCCATTGATAATATCCACAAACAGTTTAAGATGTCCTGCTCATGAAAGTGTAAACCACACACCATGGATTTCGCAGAGAGTTCCCGGTCGGCACGAGGAATCGCTCTGTTCAACGACGAGCGAAGTGTCGCATTTGTGGGAGTACACAAGAAGTGGCGCGCCGAACTATCGACATCGTTCCATAGCCGCTTGTTGCAGTCAGGAACGCAGCACGTCGTCATCGACTGCTAATATCCCTAACAAACGCGGCGAAAGCTAGTTTCGCGGATGACATGCTTCCTGAAATCCGCCGTCAACAACCAACCACAGAATACACCAACGCTGCACCGGGTGTTTCGTCCAGCCAGTTCGCGTAGCTGGCGAGTGGGGAAGTGAAGCTGGGTGCGAAGGCAGCGGCATGAAGGCGCGGGCGGGTGGCGGTTCCGCGCAACGCCGCCGAGTTTTACAACTGAAGCTAGTCTAGTAACATTGGGAAGACGGCCCAGCTGTTCGGGTGATCGGTGCTATTTGTCCGCGTGTATTGCATACGCGTATGATCCCATGTTAGACCGTGTGGCGTCCGTGTATATCGTGGTGCAATTTCTGTCTCTGTGGTGATGTTTTGCTTGCGCTTGACGTCGACCGCCATATAGGTGTGGCGTCATATATTTGGTATGTTTGGAAATGCAATGTTGCGTGGTAGCTGAGGGCTTTGACTAACTGGCGTCAGCTCGATGGGGGCGATCCCTGCTTGTTTTAGGATGTCACACCTTCGCAAAAGACAAGCGCGCTACTTGTCTGTCTCAGTGTGAAAGAGGACCGTGTGTTGTAGGCGCTGGATTGAGGTGTATATCGGTCGATCCAGAGCGGCCTTGTGAACGGTGTTAGTGAAGATTCACGTTTTCGAGCTTGTGTTCGTGTTAACGTTAGGAGCGGGGCGGTGTACAGAAGCCTGCTATACACGAGTGCAGTCACGAGCTGTGTTGCTTGTTCTTCTCTAAGTCCGTGTTTTTTCCAATGATCCGTCGCATTAGGTGCGTGAGGTTTCGGCAATATTTTTGATATTGTATAACGTTAGAGTTTGCATTGTTGTGATTTATGATGAATCCGAGTATCCGGCACGATGTCACTTTTAGTATCTGTTTGCTTAATAGCTTGAGTTGTATCAGGGCGTTTGTTTTCTTTTGGTATTGTGTTGAATTCATGAGGAGGAGTTCCGACTTTTCTGCTAAAGGTTGTAGTCCGACTTTGTTTAAGTTGTCAACTATGGTGTCTACGCCTTCCTGGAGAGTTGTTTCGACATCCCTTGGACATCCGGCTTCGCATATAGGGTAATGTCGTCGGTGTAGAAAGTATGATAAAGGTTGGGGATTGTGGATAGCTGCCTAGATAGCGCTATGATGCACATATTAAAGAGGGTGGGCGATATAATCTGTCCTTGAGGTGTTTCACGGGTAATATTGACGAGGAAGGAAAGAGACTGAGTGGCCTTCACGCGTGCAGTCCTACCTTTGAGCAAACCGCGTATGTAATTGTACGTGTTGGTGCCACATCCAGTGTCGTGAACCCATTTGAGTATGTGATCGTGTGTAACATTATCAAATGCGTTTTTATATCTATTGCGAGAAGTGCTTGGGTCTGCGCTGTCCATGGCTGCCGAAACGTGTTCTGTAGTATGAGAAATAAGTCCTGCGTGGAAATGTTCTTGCGGTACCCTATGAGCTGGTGCGGAAAATGTTTCGTGTTCTCCAGGTGTCCTTCTATAGTCTCTTCAATGCAACCCGTTCCATTGTTTTGCCCACAAATTTCGTTAAGGATATTGGTCTGAGGTTGCAAAGCATGGATTTTTTTTCTGGCTTTGGGATCACGGTAATGTATGATGTTCTCCATTCGTCTGGGAAGGTTCCCAGGTTCCACTGCTCGTTTATGTGCAAGAGCGGCGTTTCCTCGTCTCCATCAGGCAGATTGCGCAGAAGAGTATAAGTGATGCCGTCAGGGCCCGGCGCCGTAGTCCTAATGTTTTGTAATAATGCTATGTTTAGTTCTGCCATAGGGAAGTCGCCGTCAATGTTGTCGTTCGAGGGGGGGGGGGGGCATGTAGTCTGTGTGCAGTGACTGATGTGCCGCAGGCATGTAAAGGGTCTGAAGTTCCTCGAATGTTTTGTGTATACCTTGTACGCTGGCGTGTTTCTCTATGGAAGTTTTACGTGTTTCTTTGTGCCGAGCAGGGCACGCAAAAGATGCCACGTGCGTTTTTTGTCTAACGTATTCGCTGATGGTGTCGCAAATGTGGTTCCATTCTGTCTGTTAGAGCGCCTCGACATGATTGATCGCTTGAATTGTTATATCATCTGCCCTTTTACGAAGCTGATTGTTACGCAGTTGCTTAGATAAGGCTCTGAAAAGCGTTTTGAGTTTTTTCCAGACGCGTGTGAGGTGCGGGTCGGGCCGGTCTGCCGGCGCTGAAGTTATATGCGTGTCTGTAGCTACTGTCCTAGTTTCTATGAGGCCTTTAGCCCACGTGGCTATGTCGGATCCTGTGTGAGTGACATTCTGCCTCAGTTTCCGAAATGTGTCCCAATTTGTGAAGGTGAGTGTAGCATGACGCCTTCGAGGCGTCATGTGCATAGTGGTGTTTATTATGTCGTGGTTGCTAGTTAAGTTTTCGAGGCTGTTCTCCTAACTTGTAGCGTATTGTACTTTGTGCAACGCGAGGTCTGGTATAGTAGAAGCTTGATTGTGCGCCCCTGTGTGAGTTGTTACGCCCGGAGTGTTAAGGACTGTTTACTGAAATTTCTTTATGTTGTCTTCCAGCAACCTTCCCGTTTCCGTATTTTCCTTGTATCCCCATGATGTGTTGTGTGCATTAAAGTCTCCTATGATGTAAATAATTGTCATGTGTCCTCTCATCCTTTTTAGCGTGCTTGAAGATGTGGCTAAGGATGTACGTGGATTTTGGTAGATTCTATACGTTGTATAGCATGACAGGTCGTTGTAAGTTGTCCGGGTATACTGCATTTATTAAGACATACTTTACTAAACAGCCTAGTGCTATTTCAGTGTAGTGTTTAATTTTGTGTTTTACATACGTCAAAATTAATGGTTGGTGGTGTTCTTTGTGCGCTGAGTGTGCAGCTTTGTATCCCGGGATGTTCTGTTCCCTGTATGACTCTTGTAGAAGTAACACATGTGGGGGATTTTTCGATTTCAGGAAGTATTGTGTCATTTTGCTTTTTTGGTTACCGAAACTGCGGCAGTTCCACTGTCAAACACAAAACTTTCCGTCAGTTACTTGTGCCATGGATTAGCGACCTTTGCGGTCTTATACTGGTGCTGGAGGGGTCGATAGGGTCGTCAGGAAGTTACGTCTTTTGCGACTGAGATATGTGGTCCATGCCGTCACAGCTAATATCCTATTCTGGGAGAAGGCGCTTAAGCATGCGGTCTACTCGTTGTTCTATCACGGTCAGGCGCGTTTCATGACGTTCGTAGGCCGAGGCAAGTTTTTTGACAATGTCGGTGAGGCAGTCGAGTTTCTTTTCTATGCTTTCAAAGCGCGATAACGGGGTCTCTGATTTGTTCAGACGTGACTCTAGGATTGAAGGTGTCGTGTGGTAATGGGCGTGTAGGATGTGTTGCTGATATTGTGGTGCTTCGCAAATGGGAGTAGTAGAGTGCGCTTGTGAAGTTGGGGTATGGAAGGAAAGAGGTTGTGGGATGAAAGGAGTGCTTGGCTTACCAGTTGACTTGGCTGTGTCGGTTTTCCAAGTCTGTGGGCGGGGCGCAGAGCTTTTTCTCGAGGCCGGTCGTTGCACGCTCTGTGAAGCCTTTGCCGATGTCGTCGGCTGGAACAACGGTGCGTTAGGTCACATGTTTTCTTGCTTCTTCTGGGCTGTTGTGTCTGCGTTGTTTGTAGTCTCTGTCCGTGCGATAATATTGCATGGTATTCGCCATGGTAATCGGTCGAGGTTGCGTTGTCGGGTGCGCTGGAACCAAATGGAGGCTGCTGCTGGTTGCGCAGTCTCATGCGTTGTAAGTAGGCTCGTTTCGTCTTGTTATGATCTTTTTCTCTCTTGATTTGGCAGCTGGGATCGTTGGTCTTATCATCTCCACCGTAGGGCAGACGGAGGAGAAAGCATTGGTGTTGTTCTCCTGGTTGTTAGAGTTGTCTCGTGCAGTCACGACATCTGGTAACAGTTGATTTGGCGGGGCAGTTGTTAGCACAATGATCATACATGAGGCATAAGGAACGGAGCTGAGTTTGGGGTGGTGGGGCAGACATCGGAACATAGCTCGATGATACCTGACTTTCTTTGGTACGTTGCTTCCTTCAAATTTAATAGCAGTCTCTGCCCGGCCCATCATCCGGATGGCTAGTATGGTGGGTCCAAATGTGTCCAAGTTCGGCATCATGTGCTCTAACGGTTCGCTGGCGTCCACTCCGTGGATGACCCCCATGCATGAGTTGCTCGGTTCGGTTATGTATGATTTGACAATGTGCGTGGTTCGCCCAAGTGTGAGTTGAGATATGGCAGCGATTTTCTTCGCTGCTATTGAACTTGGGGTCTTGATCACGATTATATTGCTTCGTGGCTTGATAGGCAGCGAAAGATCCAAGGCTTCGTGTGGTGTGAGGAGGGCTGGTTGCCGTACGGCCTGTGAGATGTCACGTAATTTGTGTTGAGGGAGGTGCACGTCACTCTGCAGTCGAATCACGACTGTGTGGAGTGCCGTAGGGTGCAGGGGGACGGTAAGATTGTTCTTGTTTGGAATTAACGTCCAATCGTATTCAGCAGCGTTCTCGTTTTGCTGAGTTTCCATTATATTGGCTTGCTCTGTTTAGGGGGCAGACGGGGGAAGGTCCGTTATCAGTGAGCGAGTAGTCTCCTACTGCACGTGGGCCTCTATGGCACGTGACAGCACGTGGCAGGCAACCGCATGCGGCGGAACGAGGCCGCCGTCGACGGGAGGGGGTTATGTTTCAGGACTGTCTCTCAGCTCCGGCGTTAGGCGTAGCGTCGTGGTTGGGCGAAAAACTCTCGTGAAATTCAGAAAATGGGCTCACTTGGGAAAGGGAGGGCATCCGGCGATTCCTTGAGCTAATCTCTATCCGAGGATGAAGTTGTCAATGGGCTGGTAGCAGGAAAAGCGGCGAAGCGCATGAAATTGTCGGAGCTCGATCCGAAGGCGTCTTGACTGGTTGGCGCCACCTAACTTCCTCCACACGGGGCAGTGTGATTCGAATGATTCTACTTTTGTCAGGGTTCGCGAGAGGACCGCGTACCTCCTTAGCCCGATGTTTATTGCCCGTTGAGACCATCGTGTTCTACAAATTTGCACACATCTGCGCAGCGAGAGCGCTATGAAGTTGAAGTATGCCGCACGATCTATAGATAACAATTGTTATGTCGAGATACAGTACGCAAGGCTGGTGGCTCAGGCGAGTTGGTATTCCATGACGTTTTCTTAAGTTGGCCGTTGTGATAGTGCGCGCTCGCAGGACGCTCACTGAGCTACCAGAACGCAGAATCGGCTGGACAGAACGCTATCTTCACTTCGCTGCCGATGCAATTGAGCCTTTGTAGCCAAGCTGACTACGCACCGTTGGCGTCTGAGGGACATACTTCTATAAGTGCGTTATAGACGGCAGTTTCGCAATACCTGAACAAGTGAAACACAAGCGAAGCGTACCGTAAGCCACGCTCACCTTGAAAATATATCGAATGCGGCGACGAAACTAAAATTAGTTCGTCGTTTCTTAAGAAAACATGCTCTACAAGCGCTTCTGCCCGAAGGCCATGACCCCCTCCCTCCTGGGCTTCCACGCCGGGAACGCGTGGCACTCCGCCGTCTACGCACCGGCACGGCAGTCACGCCTGCGTTCAAAGCTCAATACATTGGCAAGTCGCTTAACCCTACCTGTGGAACTTGCACCACGGATGGGCCAGCCACAGGACACCACTTGCTATGGCCTATCCTCACTGCGAAGAATCTGCCTTGCTGGGCTGCAGAGCTCAGTCGTCCCCCTCGATGACTGGATCCTTCCAAGAGGGACCCCTCAACACCGCAAAGCTATATATGACAGCTTGCTCATCTATCTTATAAGAAGCAAAACCATTTACCAAATCTGGGCACCTCACCGGAAAGACCACTGGGGTTGCCTTTTCACACATGCACAATTTTCTATTTTTTATAATTTAATAAACGTCTCTCTCTCTCTCTCTCTCTCTCTCTCTTAATTTCACTTTGCATCGACCCGATCCACATTCAGGTTCAGTTTCGAGAGGCAGCACCACGCCGCCCAGTTATCACCATTGACAGGCGCGCACGTCCGGTTTGACCGTGCTGTGCGATGATGCACCCCCTATACTGCGATATTTTTGTTTGCGCTGTCCAATTTGCGATGTCATCATTACTGCGCTGTCAACTTTTCTCTTTTTGAAATAAAAAAGCAGAACACAAACAAAAATATCACAGTATAATCATCGGTCGCGAATAACCAGACACTAGCGATCTCTGCAGCTACATTATTATTGCCATCAAACAAAAATATAAAGCAGATAAGACGTTTCAAGTAAAAAGAAGATGCAGGCGCTACATTTGTGACCTACATCCACACGTCATGTTATTTTAATTCTTTGAGCGCACTGCCGCACGACGGTGGCATAAGATAACACGCTCTATCTCCTGTTCCTAGTCCCTCAAAGTGCCACCGGGCCATGATAGATCTCTCACAGGCATGCAGACGGTGCAGTTACTTTGTTTACAGGCGCCGTGACACCGCGGTACATTAAACCGCAGTCGGCGCGTTTCTTTTGCCGCGAGCCGCGAAAACGAATTGTTTCGATGAGCGATGCGCCAAGCGAATATGCAGCTTGCTTTTTCTTACGCCTGAGTGTCTACCCACTTTCGTTGCTGGCGCTCGCATGCGCGTTTTAACTTTCGTCATGGCAATGTGTGCTGGCTTCACTGCGAAGGAGCTCGGGCTCATAATTTGACACAGGAATGACTTTTCGGGCGCGGGAGCGGCATGAGGACGCTGAACAAAGTGTCACACGTTAAAGAACTACCACAAAGGTGCAGATCACGGCTGTTGTGAAAATAGAAATAAGTTGTGTGGCTGTTAGCATGTTTGTGAATACGTTGTGCAGCATGACCATACATTTTGGAATACATTATTCAAGCTACACATAAAGCCATTTTGTCAATCTATTGCCACTTGAGCAAACTGTTGCTATTTTTAAAGGCTATTCTCTCAATTTCTTAAACTGGAATAATAGATCTGCCACTGGAAACCAATTTTGCGAGAACGAATAATCCTCAAAGGCCGATTCTCTACGCGATCAAGCATTCCGCGCCTACACGATCCTTACATAAACACAGTAGTTGTCTTACACAGTAATTGCCTTACACAATCAAAACCACGCACGTTCACTTTTCACTTGTTCCTGAAGGTTCCCTCACTGCCTCCTCGGCTCGTATTAGCGCCTGATAAGTTTTGCCAACTGAATACCTCGTACATAGCTTATTGTAGGAGCACTCTCTCTGTAACACTGCCGTCCTGGTACAGAACGGCTCAGAACTATGCGATAGCTCCCACTTTTTCCTTTTATTAAAACTTACCGCCACGCAATGTTCATAAAGACGCACCCCTCCATTAGAACGAGATCGAACAATTTTTCGAATCAGCAGCGCCGACCACTTTTGGTCACTCTGGGTGGCTTAAGCGCGGGCACTTGCGCTCCTGCTGACGTGGTAGCCGACTTTGACGCCGCCAGATGCGCAAGGCTGCCATAAAGAACCGTGTACGATCGCGCGCGTATAGTGTTATAGTAAACGCAAGTCAAAGTATCATGACGATGCACTTCACATTGCTTTCGTGCTGACGACGCTTACTGCGACAGTGAACCTCGACTAAAGACGTCGAGTATTCGAAGGGGTATGCGTTAATAACGGAAGACTTCACTCACCTGTTCGGACCGATCAGGTCGCAGACGTCAGTTGTCAACTTGTCTGCATGGGCAGGCACTCGCTTAATTTCACAAGTGAGACGAGTGAGGCGCATCCAAAGGGTCTGGACACGATGGTACTACCTCGTTGAAAAACCAGCGAGCTTTTTAAAGTCCTCTACATTTCCAAAGTTGTGCGCATGAAAACCACAACGGACACAATGGCGCTTCGCTTGGTTCTCCTATCTCGGATTCTCCACCTGCTCAAACGCGAAGGTGCCTCCTGCTAATGCTCACAAGACATCACTATAGACGGCGCAGTGGCAGCGCGCTAAGCTTAGGGTTCTTGCAAGGCTCAGAGGAGAAGGCAGCGGCGCATGCGCAAAGTACAAGTCTTGAACGCGCGGTCACTTTATCGATAAAGCGTTCGCTTTGAAAAAGCGGGAAGAAGGGGGGGGGGGGGGGGGGGGGACAAGCGCGGCGCGTATCTGCTAGTTTGTAGTGACTGCGGCTATATAGGGACTTTAACTGCGGCTGTCCCTGCGCCTGGGGAGTACTACATACGCGGGTCGCGCGCCTTATTTTGGCGGTAATCTGCGCGCGGTATCTTGAAAGCGATCCGCAGACGGCTAATACCTTTGTACGCTGTGTATTTGCCGCTCAGTTTCCGTTGAAGCGATAGACAGTACGAAGATCACTGCTTGCTGCTGCTGGTGCCGCACTTTCATACGCCAGCGTTTTGACGGTAGTGTCAGAGGTCATCAGGCTTCGGATTTCCGGGGCGGGGGCTCGAGCGCCCCCCCCCCCCCCTCCCCCGTAGTCGGCGCCTATGGTGCAGGTCGTACTTTACGAATATTTGTGACGTATTTTACTTTGAGAAATTCAATTAGTTTAGTAGCGCATCTGTGCCACGCGGAGGGCCTGCGTGGATCGGAATGCGTGGCTCGAGACGATTTTCTTGACCGGAGACAGCGCCGCCGACGCCGGATTTTCTGCGTCGCGGGGCCCTTGTACTATCGCGTAAATGAATGAGTAAATAAATAAATAAATAAATAAATAATAAATAAATAAATTAAACATGTTTTCTGTTTGCAAATATGTAACATATGGGGTTGAAGATACAGGAGGTCTCATCGCTAAAACAATTTTTAAAATGTGCAGCCTCCTGTTTGCCAACGCGTCATGTAAATACAGCATGTGGAAAAAAACCTTCTTTCAGCCGTGTTTGCAAGTGTGCCGAGAGTACTCTACGTCAAACTTAAACTACGTTTGGTGAAAATAGGTTAAGTACAATGGCATTGCCATGCAAATTAATGGCAATGGTGAAATGGTGATTGTAATGGTGTAATACAATGATAAAAGTAAATGTAATGAATGTTAAACGAAGCGGTGATTACATTGTAATGGTGTAATTGGTGGCGAAGCTAACTTTTCTCGCTTACTTATGATCGTTGCTAATTATTAGTGCATGAATGCTCGTTTATGCTTACTTGTAGTAGGCGTCTCCGAGAATAGAGGCAATATATGGGCAATGCGTAGCAAAATTTGAAATGTGCGGGCTAATTGAGACTTTTATGACATTGAAAGTTAGCGTCTTGTTGCTGTTATTTAGGGTTCAAGCTCAGATATTGCCATTTTCTTTATTACGAAGACCTTCTGAGGCGCGGCATATGCGCAATGAGAGGCATGATTGACATTCAAGCGAAAAATTTCCCTCGATGTGCGACATAGCCAAATTCACTCTGGAAATACGAAAATCACGCAAACCCTCAGGGTTCCTCCAACACAAGGGTCCGCATGTACCTGTGGTACATTTACAGAAGTGGCAACGAAGTTTCGTTAGCTAATGTTCTAGAATATACAGACAACAAGCGTTTTAAATATATCAACATTATTTTGTCACATACCATCCAAATTCACGTAATTGGCCTACTGCACTTATGTACAGTCTCACAAGACGAATCGAATCGCTAATCCATCCCGTGTCTGACGTAGCCCATTCAAGCGACGTTGCGCTCGCTGACCAGAATTATTGCCAATAAGACTGAAGTGAAGTCTAGTTCCTCAAACATACAGGGAGTTGTAGCATTTTGATGCAGATAAAAGACCGCAAAGAAAGTGTGCCGGAAATTGCTCGGGCTTCACCGTAATTCCCTTTGAGTCATTTTTATCAGGTCTCCATTGTTTATTTCGGGAACTAAAGGGTGCTCCGTTGCCTCGTAGCAGGCGATGCTGTAGACGGTGAAGAAGGTGGCGTACTAGCTGAAAATGTCGCACGGCGGCTCTGCGAACCTAGGTGGACAGGAGAACGCCTTCGCGAATTCCGGAAAGTGCTTCATGTATGCGGTGCAGGCGTCTGCTCCTGTGTCCATGTCGCACATGACGTAGCAGACAGTGGCGAAAAAAACCTGCTCCGGGCTGTATTCCTTGGCGTTCCAGAGGGGCTTGTCTTCGGCGTCGCTGCGGAACTGGCGGTACGCGGCATATGCGAGCTCTAAACCCATGTACCGCGGAAAGATGTCCGGAATTGCCATACCACTGCACGAATAGGGCGCAAACACATAGGATTGGGAGAAACCCGCCTCGGGGGACGGCACGATGCTATTGCGACCGTCCAACAGCAAGGACAAGCTGTTGAGGACTCTAACGAGCTCAGTGGCGTAGATGAAACCGACGCCACCATAGATGATCGCACTGGTAGCGTCCGGGTAGTAGAACGGTGCCTTCAGCAGGGCAAGTGACAGTGAGACCGTCTTCAGCACGATATGGTGAGAGGCCACCAAAGAGGTGTCCATTCTAAAGAGGGATGCGTCGGATGAACGCTCCTCCACGGAAGCCCACGACTGTTGGTAGCTGGCCGCTCTGGAAAGCCAGAGTTGGATAAAATTTTGTTCCTCACTGTCGATGGTAGCGTTTCCGTAAAGTCGTAGAAGACCATCTTCGCTGGCGTGGCGTTCTGGGGGCCATAGGAAGGGCCTCATTTGCTCCAGAAGCAAAGCCATGCGTGCACCCATCGCGGAATTCACTTTGGAAGCGGCAACGCTGTGTACATTGAATAAAGTATCTACTATATTTGCGCGTATCCTGGGCTTCTGGAGGGCGCGCTGTTCGCTGGCCAATATAACGTTGTAGTTTAAAATCATCTGAACCGAACAAACTATTTTCTGAAGAAGATGGCCACGCTCAGGATCTCTTCGGAAACCATCGAATATATTATTGCTTGCTAAGGACCCGAGAATTTGTACGAACCACCAGTTGACGTGTAGGTAAATATCTCGTGCCGAGTAAGCTTGAAAGAGTGCATTCATGACAACGAGCATCTCCCTGTCCGTGATGTACACTACAGCTTGCTCGCTGATGGCCGGATTTAAGGGTCTCAGGGCTAAGGGTCTCAGGGCTTCCAGCCAATGTTCAACAGAGGTGTTTACAACGAAAGACGGCAAACTTTGCACAGTCAGCAAGATTGGGTTGTGGTACTGCGCCCTGATCAAGCCACTTAGGTTTGCGAAGACGTTCGTCTGCAGAAGCTTACTTTCGCGAGTGAACTGCCGGAACGAATCGCTTACGTTGCCTCTATAGACAGCTGCAGTAAGCGTATCCACGTACCACAGGTACACATCTTCATACACCACGAGGGCTTCGTGCAGGCTGTTATAAAGATCTCCGAAAGGCGAACGACTTAGCGAAATGGTCATGTGCGCCGCTGTGCTGTTGCGAGGGATGATGAGGTCGACATAGAACCAAAGGGGAAGGGCCCAGTTGTAAGCAAGTTCGGTCAGCGCATGCAGCGGGCGAGAGTAGTTGCTTACGTCGACGTCCTCCTCGGGAAACCCGAAGCTGGTGTTGCGCATGAAGTCTAAGAGCTGGTTCAGGGTCATCTCGTCATCCGTGGGACGGTCTGTGAGACAGGCGTCCATCATGCGTGCGGGCCTTTGCGAGATATCTAACGCATGTCGCTGGCCGCTGAACTTCTCCAGGCTGACGATGAGGTCCATGACGGCGTCCAACACGACGCTTTGCGTGAAGCGCTTGCGCACGATGTTCTCTTTGTGACGCGCCTCCCAGACGGAGCAGACGAAGTGGCCAAAGTCATCGCACGGGCTGCTCTTGTGTGCACCCTTGCTGACGTCACTCAGACCGATGATGTCCGCGTGCTCGACGCAACCACCGCTGGTGCAGAAGTTTTGGTCGGTCGTCTTCTCATTCACCCGAGGGCGAGTCATCATCAGGTAAGCGACCGAGGCCACAATTAGGAGAACCAGGAAGGAGACACCGGGAAGCACGAGGAATAACCTTTTGGATTTATCCACGGCCTGGTCGGGTTTATGGCTGGACTGAAATGCAACAGGAGAACATTCAGATGTTGCAGACGTTTATTTACACTATGTGTATCTGCGAGTTTTCTCTAGAGTCGCGGTATCTAACTGAAACATCTGGTATTGGGGGTTCACGAGCTGCACATTGTATAAAAGCCCTTCAAAGACAATTTATGTTGGACCTCTGAACAAAAGAAGGAAATAAAATGTTTCCCTCTATGCACGGTGCCCACAGTATAGGCATTTGATTTCGACTGGCAATAGCGGCTGTCATTAAATTCATGTCAAATGACAAGGTAATTCATGTGATCTTATGGCGGGTATTCATGTGCTGGTTGGTCTTGATCACGGTTACCTTGTTGTTCAAAAACCTGCCAACTTAACAGGAATAAGCTCCAGCTTGGGACCGCCTCCAATTTCCCTATTCAAATGCATATAAAACGCAGAAACGTTTTTATAAGATGACCGCTGAACAGATTTCAATGAAATGTGTTGTATTTGAAACAGAACGTAAAATTTTAGTACCTCCAGCAACCAGTGCATTGATTTATAGCTTCAAGGTTTTTATAAAATTAGCGAAGATAGGTTAGAGGCCCAAAAGATTGAAGCATCTAACAAATCCGTAACTCTGAATCAAAGTAGATATCGCAGTTCATTAAACTGTTCCCCTTAGAGCATCTCAAGCAGAAAGAAAAGTGATATATCAATTTACTACTTAGGGCAAACTGTTACAATGATTACGAACTTTTTGCAAATGTCAAACTTGCACTGTAGTGGTATCATACTGAAAAGATGATGTAATACACCAGTTGATTGCATAGAGTTACAGTTGTAAGGTTCGTGTATCACACTGCAGTTTGCAGCATTGTGAAACGAATTTTCATTGCTGAGTCAGAGTCGGAAACTTGATGCTTAAGTTTAAGAGCAAAGAATTTTTACAGTTTTGAATGCAATTTTCACTGATTTTCTTTTGAATGAACTTCTAGACTATATCGAAAATTTGCTAAGTGTCAGAGCTATTGAATTAACGTGTGTTAAATAAAACAACCGTCATCCAACTCGAGGCAGTGGTTGCCGAGAAAAACGCTTTCTGCGTTCCCGTGTGTTTAGCAGCGCCTGAGCTAACATGTTTGCACCACTGAAGGCGCTGTTGTGTGCCGTTGCTAAATCCCTATTCTAAAAACCGTCAAATATTTACTCACTCTACAGCGAGCTCAAACGAACTCTGCGATGGAATAAGCCGTAGCTGAAAATTGTGTTATGATTCTTACCACTTTATGAGCACAGAAACATCTGACGCGAGAGTCACACAGCAATGGCTCTTAAAGTTTAATTCATCCTGCTTTGCTGTCGTCTGTCGTAGCTGTCACATGTTTACTTATTATTGGGATAGCAATTATATGGACACTCCAGGCGCATTTCTGCCGTCGCCGTGAGGTTCTGTATAGAGTCCACGGGCGATAAAATCGTCACCACGCGCCGTACGCTGTATGTGCGTGTGAAAACGTACGACGATGAGCCGGCAATCGCGGCTCGCACACGCAAGGGCTGGAAGCGGGAAGGAAGTACGCAGTCTTCCAGTCGCGCACAGCACTCCGGAGGGAGGGTAGGGAGGTGGAGGGGCCGCGCTTTGCTGCGGCCGCGTGCTCCCGCCGGGCCGAAAGGCTCCGGGGGAGGGGTCGTTCTGCGCCGCGAGCGGCCGCCCGCGCGGCTGTATCTTGAAAGGCATTTGCGGGGTGCCGAATCCGCCCTCCCTGTGTTTTTGCGGCTAAGATCGCGTTGATGCGAGCGCCCGCACGAAGCTCAATTCGCTCGCAGCTGCTGGCGCGCTAAGTCACACCAGCGTTTCGACAGCAAGTTTCTGCGGTCATCAAGTCAGATGCGTTCATGTTTGCTTGTGCGCGCGTGACACCATGCTTGGTAATTTAGTTAGTGTGCCTATGTTTACAACTATATACGGCCGATAAAACTACTATTATTACTTTGTATAACTGTCCACTTAATTTGCAATCACAAGCGATGCTTCGCCTTTGGGGTGAAACTGTGACGTTTTTTCTTCAAAAAGTCGTAAAAAAGAGAAAACTTTATTGGTCCCCATCAATGATTCGACCATACACGTAAGAGTGCTCGTGTATGGTACCAAAACCAGTTCTGATTATGGGGCATGCCGTAGTGGAGGGCTCCGGGTTAGTTTTACCCACACTTGCATTGCACGCGACCTGCGCATTGCACATGCGAGGTAACGCGATACCTGCTAAGTGACGACCGCGAAAAAAATGTGTAAGTTTCGCCCGAAAGGCGAAGCATCAATTGCGATAGCAAATTAGTAAAGAGCTATTCGGAGTAGGGATAGTAGTTTTATCGACTGCATAAACTTGGTTGGATACATTCGCTAACTAACTGAATTAACAATCGTCGTGTCAGCGCGCATAAGCAAACATGAATAGATCACAATAGATTACCGCAGACAACCACTGTCAAAATGCTGGCAGCAAGCGCAGCCGCCGCAGCGAACGAAGGTTCGTACGGTCTATCGCTTCAACGGACACTGAGTGGCGAATGCACAGCGCAACAAGAGGACAGAGCCGTGTGGAGATATGGTGCTTTCAAGATATGGTGCGCGCGACAGCCCGCACCGGCGCAAAGTACAAGTGAAGTTGTTGGCAGAGTAGAAGCTGCCCCCCTCCCTCCCGCGCTGCCTTCCCGTTTTCCTCATTTCGCGTGGGAGATTGAGTGGCCAGTTCCCCTTGCGCGCGGTTGCAAGACACGCATTTGGTGCCGCAGCCGTCGCCCCTCCCCCTCTCTTTCCCATACCCCCACGGCCTATCGCACGACGGAAGTCGCGTTTGCTCTCCGCCGTGCCTTCGCTCTGCGTGATAGCGCTCATCCCCCACGCGCTTTCACTCGCACATACGGCGCGCGGCGACTATTTTATCGCCCTTGTACTTTATACGGAACCTCACGGCGACGCCGACGGCAGAAATCCGCTTGAATTGTCCATATAATTGCTATCGCAATACAAAAGTGCATTACAACGCCGATGCAGCATACCAGGCAAACTACGTGTCTAGTGCTCGTTCTCTACCTGAAGCGCGCAGTTTAATTTGCGTTTGCGTAGAAGTAATGGCTCCAATAATGTCAACAGCCGCCACCTTTACATCTAAGTAGCGGAACGCCACAGCCGTTGGGCAAACCACAACGGCTCTTCTTACATGCAGAAGAACACCGTTTTCAAGCTAGAAAGCTGGCTGCGACATAGTTCTACAATGAAAGTAGGAACTGTCCTTTTAAACTTTCTGGCAAATATGCCTGACCGAGTGTTCGGCGTAACCCACCAGTTGGCGCAGTTTCTCCACAGAAATCGAGCCCTCATTGGATTTGTACTGGAACCGTTGCTCGCGCCGTTTTCGTTGGGGACTCGCAGGGTTCGGCGACAGGAACACCTCGACGCGCACACTGGACTGACCTGCATGCACAGAGGTCAATGCCCTTTCGTTGGCAAAGCACGAATACAAGTCGGTTTGTCTCACAAAGCCAGCTGCAACCCCTGGATCGCATTCGTGTGAGTGGCATCGGAACAAAACAGGAAAGAGAAGAAAGTAACGAACTTTTTAAGAAATCTAATAAATCTACGACGGTACCAGTAAACTAGTGGCTCGGTGCGTCAGTACATGGCATAAAAAGTGCAAATGCAACAATATCCGTTAGAGTAACCTGCGAAAGAGAAGAGACACACACGCCTGTAACGATACGGCCATGTGGCGTTCCGTGAGGATACTCGTATGTTGCTGAAGTGTCGCCTAAAGATTATCCCGATTTCAAACACGTGCTCCCGCTACCTGCAAGTAGTAAGTATACCAGTACATCAGTAGATAGAGCGTTCTTGATTGCCCAACTACGGGTAAAGAAAATGCCGGACCAGACAAATGCACGCAGGACGGGTCAGCACGGCGCCGACGCTGCGTCTGTTTAGTGTTATGCACCAACGCGGACTATGCCATCCTCCTCTAGTTGGGTTTTGATATACTGCCAATTTTGTTGCATCATCTATGCGAAGGTCTCAAGGAATTATAGTCCTATTTCAGCCATGGAGTCATCACATAGACAGGCAACCGCCACGTCCAGGAACTAAAATCAGCGTTGCAGCGGCCTCTATTTACCATCGCAGCTCAAAAAAAAAAAAGGTGCGGGGTTCACACGAGACTTAACACACTCTGAAACGGGATAGCGCGTGATAAGCGCTCACATTGGGCTTTGGGTATTTAAACCCTGATGTTTGCTCTGTGAGTGGAGCTTGCTGATACTACACAAACAGGTTCCGCTATTAGGCTCCAACGAGAACCCCAGCGTTGTCGCTGCCCAGTGAAGTTCACGTACTTGCCTATTCGTGCACCTAAGGCTGCGCACGCGTAAGGTGGTTTCACTGCGGGTCCCTCAGAGTTCTTACTGTGCGCGCGACACATTCCAACAATGACTTTCGACAGCGGACAAAGCCGGTCATAAGTCGCCAATAATCAGTCTGCATAAGTATTAAATGCAAATCATTTCTTGGCGAACATATACTACTTTGACAGTGTCTGTCTGTCTGTCTGTCTGTCTGTCTGTCTGTCTGTCTGTCTGTCTGTCTGTCTGTCTGTCTGTCTGTCTGTCTGTCTGTCTGTCTGTCTGTCTGTGTCTGTCTGTCTGTCTGTGTCTGTCTGTCTGTCTGTCTTCTGTCTGTCTGTCTGTCTGTCTGTCTGTCTGTCTGTCTGTCTGTCTGTCTGTCTGTCTGTCTCTGTCTGTCTGTCTGTCGTCTGTCTGTCTGTCTGTCTGTCTGTCTGTCTGTTGTCTGTCTGTCTGTCTGTCTGTCTGTCTGTCTGTCTGTCTGTCTGTCTGTCTGTCTGTCGTCTGCTGTCTGTCTGTCTGTCTGTCTGTCTGTCTGTCTGTCTGTCTGTTGTCTGTCTGTCTGTCTGTCGTCTGCTGTCTGTCTGTCTGTCTGTCTGTCGTCGGTCTGTCTGTCTGTCTGTCTGTCTGTCTGTCTGTGTCTGTCTGTATTCTGTCTGTCTGTTGTCTGTCTGTCTGTCTGTCTGTCTGTCTGTTCTGTCTGTCTGTCTGTCTGTCTGTTCTGTCTGTCTGTCTGTCTGTCTGTCTGTCTGTCTGTCTGTCTGTCTGTCTGTCTGTCTGTCTGTCTGTCTGTCTGTCTGTCTGTCTGTCTGTCTGTCTGTCTGTCTGTCTGTCTGTCTGTCTGTCTGTCTGTCTGTCTGTCTGTCTGTCGTCTGTCTGTCTGTCTGTCTGTCTGTCTGTCTGTCTGTCTGTCTGTCTGTCTGTCTGTCTGTCTGTCTGTCTGTCTGTCTGTCTGTCTGTCTGTCGTCTGTCTGTCTGTCTGTCTGTCTGTCTGTCTGTCTGTCTGTCTGTCTGTCTGTCTGTCTGTCTGTCTGTCTGTCGTCTGTCTGTCTGTCTGTCTGTCTGTCTGTCTGTCTGTCTGTCTGTCTGTCTGTCTGTCTGTCTGTCTGTCTGTCTGTCTGTCTGTCTGTCTGTCTGTCTGTCTGTCTGTCTGTCTGTTCTGTCTGTCTGGTCTGGTCTGGTCTGGTCTGTCTGGTCTGGTCTGGTCTGGTCTGTCTGGTCTGGTCTGGTCTGTCTGTCTGTCTGTCCAGCCGCCTACGTCATTAATGTGCTCTCATGGTCGTTCCGTTAACTCGGTATGTACCAAAATTGGCATACTATGACAAGAGTATAGACGAACATAAATGATATATCATGACATGAAAGACATGAGATGCGTGTCATGTAAGTCATGAAACAGCCGCCTTCGTCTTGGTGCTCTCATGGTCGTTTCGTTAACTTGATAGGTACCAAAATATGCATAGTATGACAGGAGTGTATGAGGAGCACAAGTGATAGGTCATGACATAAATGTCATGACATGCGTGTCATGTAGGTCATGACAATGATACAGTGAAAAAGATGAACACTCGAAAACCACTGAAATGGGTTCGCACGTGGGCACTAAGTGAAGGAAACACTAACGGATGATGGTAGAAATCATAATCATGGACATGACTCAGCATAAAGACAGTGACTCGACGAAAAAAGTATAACTCTTATGGGTTCTGACAAGGGTACTAAGTGAAGTAAACACTAAAGGATGATGGTCGAAGTCATAGCCATGACCATGACTGCAAAATGTCAATGACTTGGTGAAATAGATTAACACTGAAAAGCCACTGAAATGGGTTCTGAAGTGAGTACTAAGTGAAGGAAACACTAAAGGATGATGGTCGAAGTCAAAGTCATGACCATGACTGAGCAAAAATGACAATGACTTAGCAAAAAAATTAACACTCAAAAACCACTGGAATGGGTCCGGACGTGGCCACTAAGTGATGGAAACACTAAAGGATTCCGGTAGTCATGACCATGACTCAGCAAAAATGAGAATGAGTCATCAAAAAATGATTAACACTCAAAAACCAATGGAATGGGTTCGGATGTGGTACAAAGTAAAGGAAAAGGCTATGGTTTATGGTCGAAGTCATAGTCATGAGTATGACTAAGGCGAAAGCCTTAAGGTCTCTTAGGTGTAGCTAAAGGGACTCCTGAGGATTCATGACATGAATGACATGACATGCGCGTGCCATGAGGTCGTGAAAGAGCCGCCTACGTCGTGGTACTCTCATGGTTGTTTCGTTAACCTTGGTAGACTCTCCGCACACTACTTCGCATAACATCGATTCCCACAGGGCGTGGGATCTGCCGGCTTCTTTTGTTGAGCTATTTCGCGAAACGCAGCTGTTAGCAGAGGCGCTTGACTTAAGACATACAGAGATGAAGTGACCAGGACGAGGCACTCACCCAATATAAAACCACAAACGAAGCAATGCAGGGAGACATGAGTTGCGCTTCTTCTGAAGTCGGACAAGCGCTGAGCAAAATTAGTTTTGAAGAAAGAATAAGCAGCATGGTTGAAATGAAACGGTTGGCTACAGTGCACAAATATCTATACCTCAAAAGCCTGGACACGGAATGAACGGAATTTTCTGGATGAATAGGTCAAGAAAATTTACAGTCAATTGAGTACACGGCAGTTGAGTGTTCATAGACAACTAGGAATCAGAAGAAAGAAAGAAAGTGAGAGAAACAGAGTCGGTAAATTGGGTTGAAAGAATGGAAACAAAAACAGACAATTAATATTTATAACAATGGCAAGAAAGAAATCAAGAGAAAATTTTTCTCGCCAAGCAAAGGGCAGTGCCGCGCTATTTGATGCCCGAGCTGGCTCCCTGCGGCAAAAAAAAAACATACCAGTGCAAAGAGGCGCCACCAGATGAGGTATGTACGTGCTGCAAAACAGGCCCGGGAACAACTCGGCATATCGTAATGGGATGACAAGATATTCACCCAGCCATGCCCGTAGGGAATGTACACATTCCAGCAGCTTTGGGATTCAAGAAGATGGAAAGATTATGGTTCAGCTGTCGAGATAAGCTGAGAGTACTGGTGAAACAAAAATTACCGCCCCTTCCACTCCGTGACGATTGTCGAACAGCGAAGCTGTGAACGGCGCTACTTGCGGGGGATAGGACGCGTCGGCGCCCACGGACCACGGAGTTCATAGCGCGTTGTGGGGGATAGGACGCGTCGGCGTCCACGGGCGACGGCGTGCATAGCACGTTGCGGGAGATGGCATGCGTTGGCGTCCACGGGGGAGGCCTTCCTAGCGCGTTCGTGACGCTTTTCTACGACGTTCCCAGAAAAGAGTTCTTGACCAAAACTCCGTATATACGACCAAGGCTAACGCGATTTCCTCTCACACCCTACTGTTTTTTCGTACACAGCCATTTGCACAGCCAGTGAGGCGTGCCACTTGGTTGGCACGCCTCACGTTGCCACCCCCCCCCCAATCGAGACTATTGTACGGCGCGAATTACGTCAACCCCCCTCCCCGTTCCCATTTTCATCTGCACCCTCTCGCAGTATTCTCACAGGGTTAAGCTTTTCTTTTCCTCTTCTCTCCCGCTAGGTCACGTGGGTTTAGCGAACGGACGACAGCACAGGGTCCGCAGAAACAGCTTCGCAGTAAAATGGAAGATATTCATAAAGCCGGAGTCACTGCAGGCATAGGTAACGGCACGATATATTGAAACATGTTTTAATACGAAAGTTAAGAAGAATATCAGATAGGCAGCAAAAGGCTAGATGGCGGTACATGTAGAACCTGAATAAATCAAGCAAGCTATATGTGACCATTTGTCGCCGCCCCGTTTCAAAGAGGACTCCAATAGCCATCATCATCATTAGCATCATCATTTGCTTCAATTACTTTTCTTGGCAGGCTCGGTGATATTTTGCGCCACCGTTGAAAGCTGTGTGAATGCGAAAGGGCCCGAATGCTGTCATAATCAATCATGGAGGCAGTTGGTACCTGGTACCACTCCTCAAACCTGGCAAGTCTCCTCTAGAGATTACTTCCTACCGCCCAATCGCGCTGGCCAGTTGCATTGGGAAGGTGATGGAACGAATGATCCTCGCCAGACTTGAATGGTACCTGGAACGCTATGAAGTTTATCCAGACGCAATGGCTGGCTTTCGACGTCACCGATGTTCCATTGACAACGTCATCGATTTGGTCACTTACGTTCAACATCAAAAGGCGTGTAAGCGATTATCTATCGCCCTGTTCCTCGACATCAAAGGAGCATATGACAATGTTCTTCATGAGGCTATATTAGAGGCTCTGGAAATGGTTGGCCTCGGCGGTAGGCTTTATCGTTGGACACGCAGTTATTTACACATGCGGTCTCTATTTGTGAATACTGAAGACGGCCCAACTTCTCAACACTATACACACCGTGGAGTACCACAGGGTGGTGTGTTGAGCCCAACACTCTTCAATCTTGTGCTCATTGCCCTCGTAGAATGCCTACCAAATACGGTGTAGTTGTCAATATATGAAGATGACATATGCGTCTGGGCATCTGGCGTGACGCGTCCTCAAGTACGTGCTAGGCTCCAAAAATCTGCGGCGTTGATAGCGACGTACCTTAATGAACAAGGCCTCAAGATTTCCCCGGAAAAATGCGCATTGATCGCATTTAGCCGGAAACGAATGACACCATACACCATAACCATCAATGGACAAAATATCCCTTACGTCAGAATGCACAGGTTCTTAGGGGTAATCATCGATCGTGACCTTTGTTGGAGTCCCCATGTCACCAACCTAAAGAAGCGCCTGACAGCCATCTCTCATCTCTTCAAGTTTCTTGGAGGAAAATCCTGGGGTACTTCAGTACACGCGATGATGCAACTCTACAGGACGCTGTTTCTCGGGTATCTGAGGTACAGCTTGGCAGTGCTGACCAATACCTGTAAACCTAACATTCGTACAATCGAAAGTGCTCAGGCACAGGCACTTAGGGTCTGTCTAGGGTTGCCACGATGTACATCAACATCAGAAACCATTGCAATTGCACATGGCTACCCAGCCAAGATTCACATTATTATGGAAGCGCTCAGAGCACACGTCAGGCACCTTGCTCGCGCCCCTTCCCACTGTCTAGCCTCACTGCCAGAAGACCGACCACGTGCCTCGTTTTGTCAGACAATACTGCCTTATCGTATATACCTTCCATCAGGTTACACAGCTGCAACGAGAGTTTTGTTTCCTCCTTGGTGCTTGGCTCAGCCACAAGTTCGACTGACAGTGCCTGGAATTCGAACGAAAGCCGAACTCTCATCACCAGCTCTCAAGCAACTTTCGCTGATCATGCTCTACGAAAAATACAGTGATCATACCCATCTATACACTGATGGTTCAACCACCATGGACGGTTCTGCAGGATCAGTGTTTTTTTTCCTGCGAAAGTCTCCACCATGAAATTCAAGACATCACACCAGACGACATCGACAGCCGCGGAGCTTGCTGCTCTTTGTAGCGCACTTCGCATAATTCGTGAGGAACCACCTAACAAATGGAGTGTTTTCAGTGACTCCAAGGAGCGCTACATTGCTTGCTTTCCGCCTTACACCGTGGACCCTACGAACAACTAGTCCTCGAAATCCGAGAGCTCCTTCATTGCCTCGTCGAGCAAGGACACGACGTCACCTTTCAGTGGCTCCCTAGCCACTGTGGCGTAATGGGCAACGAATATGCTGATGAAGCTGCTCGATCTGCTCATGAAGACGGCGCACAGGAACCAATCCCGCTGTCACGAACAGATGCAGCAGCGAAACTTCGAGTGCTTGCAAACGATGCCACACAATCGTTGTGGAACACACCTAGTTTGCAACACACACGTCTGCATCGACTGGACCCCTGTCTTCGACTTCGACCTCCACCTGGACTATCCCGACCCGAAACAACAGTACTTTGCCGATTGTGGCTTGGTGTCGCATTTACAAAGTCCTTTGCTTTCCGCATTGGATGGGAGGATAGTGCTGCGTGTGACCACTGCGGCGACGAGGAAACAATCGAGCACGTACTTTGTCACTGTCCCCAATACAGCGCACATAGGCAGTCATTCGCGACCGCGCTGGCACGTCTTGACGACCGGCCGCTTTCGGAGCAGACAGTCCTGGAACGCCGGCCTATACAGTCGTCACACAATAAGTCAGTCAAGGCACTCTTGAAGTTTTTGCGATCGAGTGGACTATCTGACAGACTATAGTTCTCACAAACGTTTCCAACCTCCTCCTTTTCTTTTTTTTTCTTTTTTTTTAATTCCTTGATTTTTTTTCGTGACTGCTTTTTCTCTTCCCTATTCTTTCCACCTTTCATTTCCCCTTCCACTTCCCCCAGTGCAGGGTAGCAAACCAGAATCTTTTCCGGTTAACCTCCCTGCCTTTCCCACCACGTTCCTCTCTCTCTCTCTCTCTCTGAATGTGTCGGCTAGTTGCTTGAACATCTTGAACTTGGGAACAGCACGAACGAAGAGGACGCAGAAGAGGCACACACAACAACCCCATGTAGCGGCTGATTTGTGATAAAAATTCATCAGACTGGTAGCCCCTGCGCCTACCGGTGGCTGAAAAAAGTGGCGGCAGCCACACCCTCCGAGTATCGCCTTTCAATCGCTGAGCGCCGTGCATCTTATAACTTTATGTTCCATTCCTCGTCCTCTTGCGCCTTTCGTACCACTTCGACGGGGACCGACGGTGTCCCTAATGCAGACTGCTACATCGCTCACCGCTCTGGGAGTCAGGAGTGGACATGGTGATCGGTCTCTTGTGGAGCCGCAACAGCGCCGAAACGTCGGCCATCGGAGAACCTGCAGTCCCCGGCGAAGAGAATGACGATAACTTGCAAGGTGCACCTCCAGTGGCCGTCGGAGACATCTGGACGGAAAGCAAGACAGACGAAAAATTCAGAGCCCTTCCACTACTGTGAAGATGGAAGCCAGCGCAGCTGTGACTATGGTGGGTCTGCCATGGTGAACTCATATATTATCATTATTTACTGTATTGAGTACATTGGGCATCTTCGTCAGAGCAATGACACCGGCGTCTTGTTCTCGCCCGGCGCGATGGCCAAGTACTCAGTTTGCTCCGCCAAGTCCGCCCTATCGTCATAGACTAGCATATGAGTCACAGCGTTCATAGCCGTGGCACACTGCACGGCATCGTCAGGATCCTGACGTCAAGATCCTGGAAAATGTGGTTAAACGAGCGTCCGTCCAATAGCTAGTTCAAATGGCAACTGCTAATAACAGCGCGATCTCTACTTCACGTGACAAAGAGGGGACAACGATTGGTGGGACGTGCAGCCCCCGAGTTTCGCGACATTTGTGAAAGAGGTATCGGCGGTGGCGAGGGATATAACAATGGGCCATCCATCGTCTGTTTTGCCTGTGCTAAGGCACAACTGGCGGGATACCGCCACGCATATGGAGCCAAACCACCACGCACATGGAGCCGAAATTGTTGTACACGCTGGTCTGTCTACGGACGCGATCTCCTGGAACCTAGCTCTTAACAGCTTTGCTGTAAAATACGAATTGATTGTTAAGTAACTGTACCACGCGCCTTGTGCAGGTAGTTTAAGATAACGAACCAAAGTGAGAAACGCAGGTGCGTGCTCGACAGGCATTTCCCGGAAGAAAACAAGACAGCCGGAGTAGTGTGCAATAAATTACTGCGCGGTTTGCTTATTGTTTTCATGAGAACGCTACCTAAGCGCATGTTCTCAGCGATGGTTGCAGACTTCGGCTTCCACGTCCAAGAAAGCCGAAATACAAATAAAAAGTCGGTTAAGCTGTGTCAGCCACACAGACGTAGTGGGCTGCGTGGAACACCTTGTTGCCTCTGCAGAAGGTGTACGAGTACTTCGGTACAGAAATTATATACCCAAATACAGAACGCATTAGAAAGCTTATATGGCTAACTTATGTTACAGCTAGTGGGTATCTTACAGTCTAATTTTGCACTTGTGCTCTATCCTTATTCGTAGTGGCCGTTTGTTTTGCACAGGCTGTTTGTGGACTAGGGTAAAGAAATGACACCGGTAATGTTGGCACTCGAGACTGATTAGCGCCGCTCGAGCCAGCTGAACTCAGACGGTTGGGGCTCCAGCGCTTGCCTTGATCTCCTGCATTTGTGTTCATTATGGAGAACAAGCAAGCGGGAAATATCTGCAAGAAATTGCACACTTGTTGGCCTTATGATTCCTGATAAGCGCATGTTTGAGATCGATGGATTACACCTACTGTGGCTGAGTAAGTGCTCTCAAACTCGACCACATATAGCCTGTGTCCGAGCTAACGTCAGTCAGGTTATTCACCGAAAAAAAATTATTAAAGACACGGTGCAAAATAGAATTAGAAGATATGCGGTGTTCGGTTGTCAGACCACTGACGACCGAGCGTGTTTCTTAATATTTTTATTTGTCAATGAACAACTTGGCAAACGTTAGCTGGAACACCCTTTATATATATATATATATATATATATATATATATATATATATATAATTTCTCTTGTAATTTCCTGCAAGCCTTATAGGCTACAATTGCGTTCAGCTTCAATAAATAAGGGTTAGATCCCTGCAGGTTGCCTTGTTGGCACATTACATGAACTTGCCATTGCGTTTCCTGCCTGATAAACTTAGTGGGCTATATCGGTGGGCAAAAGCAGAATCATTTCAGAGCCACTGTAAACTGCGAAAAGGCATATAGGATGGTAGGTAGAAAGAAGTGGAGGCGATTGCAAACAGAATACACCACCTCACATATCAATACGAGATCCCAACATACAATATGCTGCACCCAGGGTGCGAATTAAGGAACACGGGCACAGAGGAAGAGCGCGATATTGACGTCTTCACATGTGGCTTCGATGCACGATGGCCAATGGACAAGAGTGTTGTACGATCTTTCATCAAGGGCTAGAAAACGTATTTTAAGACAGACCTAAGATGGGCTCATCTTACTCAAAGGTTCCATTCGCCAGTCAGAGCTAAGTAGCAACGCTGTGAGGGTGGAATGTAAGAGAGAACATTTTTGCGTGCAAGCCCAGCTTTGTGTTATACGGCGCTTTTGACCGACACATTTGTTCATTAGGTATCCTTTACGGCGATAATAGGTTCACTTTGAGAAGCACAGTTCCCGAAGAGGTCTCTATGAAAGATTAACCATTACTCCTGTAATAGGCCCACTGTAAACCTACGGTACAGACTGTTTAAAAACGATATCCCCTAATAACTGGCATCGCCGCCTTCACTATTATATATCATTTGTTTCTAAAGATTTTACAACTTCATAATTATTTATAATATTTCATTCGCGTGATCCCCGTACATAGGAGCACAATTACTGGCAGTTCACTTGAAATGGGCACCGCGCATAGCTAACTCAATGTTCTTTACATACCGGCAACGAGGTTGCGCTTCCTCCAGGTGACGCCACCGAGGCCCCGCTACCCAGACTGGATAAGACCAGGTCACAGGCGCCGTCAGAGCTGCTTAGACCCGAGGTCAAGCTACCAGCAGTTACGAAGCCCTGTGGTTTTGCGCTGCGTGGAAAGCCCGTCGCCTGCGTTCTGGCTGCATCGACGCTGGCGACGCCCGTGGAATCAACGGCAGCAAGGACTCCGCCGCTCGTGGGAGAGCTCGCGGAGTGGGCCGCCACGTCTACCCGCGGTGCCTCTCCTGAAACGCCAGTAGGTGCCGTGCGATGCTCGGGCGCCTCCTGTATCACTGTGGCGGTCGAGGGTGAAGACGCGACGCCGGAACCGAACAGGCCAGTGGTCGAGGTAGGGGCCCCCGAGCCAGAAGGGCACGGGGGTGCAGGCGCGGCTGCTTCTGTGGTAGCCTGCTTCTTGGGCCGAGTCTTGACGACGCCTGTGCAAGAGGCGCCGGGGCGAGGGAGTGCCGAGGACGCGTGTGAGATTCTCGAACCAGTAGCGTTGGCCTTCCTGGACTTGGTAGTAGCGGCCTCGTCAGTGACGCCGCGTCCACGGACGGAAGCCTTCCAGCTGCCCTCTCTTGACGGGCTTCGCAAGGCGTTCGAGTCAGTGGCCGCGCTTCTCGATTGCTTCTCTTCGGGCGACCTTTCGTCCATGACTGCTGTCTTCGAATACCAAAACGCGAGAATTGCTAGTCGGCATAGGACGCTTGCTAGGCTTCTTCTGAGCGTGCTGAGCGTGCGGCGCGTGCTAATTAGGCACCTCGTCAGCTACTTTTACTATCGCTGTCACACACTCTGACAAGCGATTTGAATCCTATTCCGTAAAATCTTTCTCTAAATAAATTAAATTATAATTGAATTGCCCATTTCCAAGCTTTGCGGTGTTACGTCCAGCAAAGCATTGCCAAAGAAAAGTATGCAATCTGCCTCGCTGGATCATAGGTAACCGAGGAATCATTCTAGGGTGTGAAGAAGAAGTTGGTGATGTTGATGAGACTGTCTCTCTTAGTAATGGCACAAACCTACCGTGTGGGCTATGTAGAACAAGGATCGAGCGGTATCACGTTAAAAAATTAGGTTAAATTAAAATGGAAAAGAAACCATACATAAATAAACTAAACTATTGATTGATTGACTGACTGACTGATTGATTGATTGAGTGTGTTTAACTTCCAAAAGCAATTCTGAGGCTATAGAAACACCGAATTGGAGGGCTTCGAATTAATTTTGACCATCTGTGCTTCCTTAACCTGATACTAAATCCAAGTACACGCAAGTGCACAAGTATTTCTGCATTGCGCCTATATCGAAATTTGGCCGCCCAAGCTGGGAATCAAATCCCCCACGTCGTGCTTACCAGCAAAACTTCATAGTCCCTTCGGGAACCGCCCACATTTGTACAATGCACATAACCACGGAAACGGCTCATATTTTTAGACTGCACTACCTTAGGGAACGGCCACATATGTATAATGGACATAACCACGCGAACGGCCTACATCTTTAGAATGCAATATAACCACGGGAACAGTGCGTAGTCAGAAATCTTGTTCGGGGGGCGGGGGGGGGGGGGGGGGGGGGGAAGACGTCACGTTCCAGCAAGGCCTCCTCCTTATAGAATTTGTCGAGGGATCAAATACATGTATAATAACTGCATTGCCATTGTATATTAGATGCTGCAAACGAATTACTGTCACGTAAAATATGTATTTTTTCGTAAAAGAATATATTTGTATGACCAAAAAAATTGTGGCAAAAATCACTGGTATCAATGCTTCCGCGTTTTTTTTTTGTCTACTTAATAAGTAAAGAAAATATCACACGAACTTTAGAACTATATCAGATCGAAACCAGCAAAGCTGTGTGCAGCTGATATGAAAAACATAAAGGCCATGAAATGAACAAGTTGAGGACAAACATTTTCATGAATCTTTGTCATTCAAGAACCTTGTTTACATTTTTGTACATATGCAACGGCTAGGGAGAAAACCTCAATGACACTGTCCTTCGTTGCAATACATTGCGCTGGAGCAGCTGTTACCAGTCGTGTATTGTAATTACACCGAGATCATAGTCGCAACAGTGAGTACATATAAAAAGCAGGTGTTCTACAAATTATACATTAGAAATGCGAAGACAGAATGGAATATACAAATGCGAACATACAACTTGATAGAGGGGGGCAAAAAATTGTCACTGGAAACAAACTTCACTGCTTGTATACACAAAGCCTCGCAATAACATATTTAAATATACGTATGTCACCAATACATCTACGCATTTAAGCAGACGTCACTGTATATAATGCGTCAAACAAGACAAATAAGCATGTTTGCGCAGTCACAGATAGTAATCATTGCGCATAGAAAGACAGACGATCCAGGCAAGAACAGAACTATGATCGCAGAAATCGTGGTATGTACTTGGGCCATGCGGCCGTCGCGACAGCACCATATTGGTAGAATAATCGAGGAATAAGGCAGAAATCAGTACTAAAATGTGTAATTTAACTGCCTGCAGAGCAGCAACAAATATTCTGCACCCAAAATTAAGGAAGGCTATTGCTTCGGTTCCAAAAATAAGTAAAAGCAGGTAGCTAAAAAGGAACGAAAAGGCCAAACGAAAGCCACAGATGATGCGGCAAGTTGAACTACCCAATATCCGAGTGTGTTTGTTGGGAAACGCCGCGTGGGCCGGGCTTTCAATGAGCAAGGTCGGTCCAAATTGGTTATTGCTGTTCTCGTAATTTTAGTGTTCTCATGATCATTTTGATCACGCTGCTAACTGTTAAAATAAACGGCAAAAATTTCTGCGGTTTTAAAAGCTAATGAAAAGTCATACGTTTTCATAATTACGAGTTTATGGAGCTGAAGGAACATAGCTTTTTGCTAGCATCGATTTTTGCTGCTGCACTATCTAAAGGACAAGCTTCACTCGGCGGGGAAGTTTATAGCGAAGCGCTCAATGACTTCGGACACGTTGATGCCGACGTCTCCGTGGGCGTATAGAAGCGCCAGCCTAACCATGCGTTCTTCAGACATTGTAGAGCGCAAGTAGTTTTTTAGTAATCTCATGTTCAAAAAATATTCTCTCTGCACTGGCAGTGGTCACTGGAAGGGTGATGGAATCTTCAGCCGTTTGTACACAATTACATAGAACCTGCAGTCGGAATGAGAGAGGGCATCTATTACGGTGCTAAAACCTAAAAACACTCCTTCGATGACGTTGGCATCCTTGTTTAGGTACCTTGCCCAAACAGTAAGCTGTTCGATTCCAGCAATATCCGTCGTTTCGTCAGAAAGTATGGACAAGCAGCCTGCAGCGTTTACTTTTGCATCTAGGCTTTCTTTGATAACTTCGCCACAAATTTCTATAATTTGGTTTTGTACATCTGGGCTTAAATACGAGGCATTACTGGGGCAACTTTCCAAATGGTTCTTCAGATATGTATCTCCACAATAAGCTCGCATGCGAAGAAGCGCTCTGAAAATACCAGTATTTTCAGCGGGGGCTTTGCTTAAATCCATAGGAGGACTGTCCCTATAGCAACGAAGAGCCAGACCTTGTCACCCGCCAAAAATAACTGCCTCAATAATATGCCGTTAACCTTCTTCAGTTTTCTATTATTTTACTTTGCCTGCCCTGGTCCAGCTGATCGATCACATTGGGCGCGCTTCTGAAAATGTTTGGAGAAAATTATCAGCTGCCAGCTGACAGTCACGGTGGTATTTAGTATTTTCGTGTGTGTGAAAGCTTGCGAGCGCGTGATTCCATTTCTGGAATGGCTTGGACACGAGGGCTCCATTGCGCGCATGTTGGCCCAAGTTTATAAGAACATTAAACCCATTAAGTTTCAGAATTGAAAATCGAAAGCACGCCTTTGGAAATGTCGGTGCACCTTTCGCGTCAAAAGCTTATGAGAACTTTATAACCTCAAAGTTTCAGAATTGAAATCCGTGCGCTCCGTAGATTCCGCGGCCGCTACGAGATGCCGCAACGTGCCCGCTCGCTATCGAAAAGCTCTTGAAAGTTTGTGCTCGGATGGGGCTACTTGCTTTATTTGACTCCAGGTGCAAGGGCGTGGCCAAAATGTCTGTTCGAGTGTGAAAAAGACATTGTAGACAAAATCCAGAATGATTGCTGGTGCTGGTGGTTGTTTTGGTCGGCGGTGCACGCCAGCACGAAAAAATTTCAGGGGGGGAGGGGGTGAAGCCCCCCCCCCCCCCAAGCTACGCCCCTGCACGGGAACGCTCCACATTTTTACGCTGCATACTCTTCGCGGATGGTCACGTTTTTAGAATGCACATGACCACGCGAAGGACCCACATTTTTATACTACACTACTTTGGGGATCGGCCCACACTTTTAGAATGCACTGTCTTTGGGCTCGGCCTATGAAGAAAACTTGGAGTACGCTTAAGCTTCGCCTTAAAGAGTGGAACGCGATAGCGTTATTGGACGCCGTTGATGCCGACACCGACACCGTATTTCCTGCGACATGGGGCCCGATCAAAATTTTACAAAGGCTCGGTTTTCAACATTTCCCTCAATGCTGCCTAGAACCAAAGTGCAGCGAAACACCATCGGAATTTGAGGACGCTTAATTCGCCTTTAAGGGAGGAACGCGAGATCTTTCAAAGATTCCTGGCTGCTTATCAGGCTTTTTTCTCGCATATTCAAATTACAATCCGACGCTATCACGTGCGTAGGTTGTGGTTAAGACGTACTTTACGATTATTCTGACGGATTTTATTTTGAGAAATTCAATTTTTGTTCACTAACGCCTTGCGCCACGCGAAAATCCCACCCGGTCGGGGTGGTTCGGGATGATGTGGTTCTGCATGATGATTTCCGCCAGACGCTGATGCTTAACGCCAACGCAGGCACCGGCGCCGCAGGGGCCAGTTTCACTCCCACAGTTGACGACTTTGGACGCTCCCACCTCCTTCCCGTTTCGCGATGGCCCGGAGGTGATCGTGTGGCGTGCCTGACCCTTTGTTCTGCTCAACGAGGCTGCCCTACTCCATGGTTGGATACGCCGCGGGTCCTTGAGGATTCAAGCCAGATGTCCAGCGGTTTGGTGAGGTGTCGTCGTGGCTTTTTTTAATTTTCTTTTTCTTCTGTTTAGTTGAGGTTTTTAGCTTTGCAGCCAGTCTGTTATAGCTTAAATTCGGCTAGACGCGGCCGCCACGTGGTTTTCACCGCGATGGTGGCCCCTTCGCGGCTTCGGCCGCTTACGTTCTTCGGTCGCGTGCCGAAAGGAGCGACCAATGTGGACATTTGTAAAGCGCTCGTACAGCGTTTTTCGCAGTCGGAGCTGAAGTCTGTGCAGGATTTGGGTGCCGGTCGGTTCGAAGTTACGTTTAAAACTAAGGTCGCGGTCGATCGCTTCTCAGCTGATCCCGCTTTGTTGAGATGCAGTATCGTGGTGAGATTCAGTATCGTGGTGTACGGTCGAAGATGGTTAGAGTTTTTGGCTACCCCTCAGACCTGCCAGAGCAGGCTCTCACCACCGAGCTAGAGGTCTTTGGAAAGGTCCTAGGGATCTCCGAAGAGTGCGTGCCGGGTTTTGCTAACGTCGGTACGGGGAACCGGCGCGTTCGGATGGAGATGGCGCGGCCCGTCCCTAACCTTCTTCGCGTTGGTAATAGGGTAGTGCAGTTTGAGTACGAGGGTGTCGCACGGTTGTGTCGTAGGTGCAACTTAGAGGGTCACCACGCGGTCGCGTGTGAGGCGCCGAAGTGCGCGCGCTGCGAGCAATTTAGTCACGAGAACTGCGCCGCTGCGTGCGTACGATGTGGCGGAGATCACGCAGTCTCGTCGTGCCCTATCCGCACCTACTCGTCAGTGACCTCGAGCTCTGAGCAGCAGCCACCTGCGCCAGTGCAGGCGGTTACTTCGGTGTTAGGTAGACCCACAGCTGCGACGGACAATGAAGACAGCCAGGGCTCCTTGAGCGGGGGAGACACTGCCGGAGGCGAAGTAGATTCCGCGGCTTCCGACGCGCTCACTTCTCTGTCTACCGCGGCGACGAGTGGAGGGGGAGGTGGAGAGGAGGTGGCCGCGGCTCCCGTAGCTGCCACCACGGCAGCGGCGGTGCCCGCTGCGGCGGCCGGGCTCTTTGGCGAGCCGTAACCGCTGCTAGCTTGAACGCTGAGGACCCTTTCATCGAGGTGCTCAGTAAGAAACGAAAGAAAAAGCATAGCAAGCACTCTGGATCAGCGGCCAGGAAGGCGGCCGCTCAGCGGACGTCCTCGGACTCGGAAGGTGGTGGCTCCCATGAATCGGAACATGGTCCTCATAAATCCAAGCGCACTGCTGTGTTTGCTTCAGATGCAGAGTCAGAAATGGATGATTCTTCGGAAGGCGAGGAGAACTCTCCTTGTAAATACTGTAAGGGTCTCGATTGCGACTGTTCCGTCATGTCAGATAATTCGTATGATTCAACAGACGCGGGGTCTCCAGTCTCGCTTAGGCAGTTGTAGCATCGGATTCGTTCGGCTAGTATTACCTAATACTAGCCTTTCTTTTTTCTTAGCTTTCTTGTCTTTCTCTAGCTCTCTTTTAGTATTTTGCTCAATTTTTCTTCCACCCAATATGGCTTTCTAACACTAGCTACCTTTAACTGTAGAAGCTTGACGCGAAATTCAAAACGGTTTGCGATAGTCGACTTAGCTAGGTCCACAAATGTAGATATTCTTGGACTTCAGAAAACCTACGTCCACAGGTTAGGTCAGATCAGCCACTTTGATAGGACTTTAACTCTTAACTCTTTCTGTAGTTATGGCGGGTCGGGCTGCCGAGGCATGGTCATCATTTTGATGCCGAGCTTCAAAGGCCTGGTTCTACGTCATGCCAGGGACGCCGAGGGCCACATTCTGTCGCTGGATCTTGATTCTGGCATTCGAATTGTTAACGTTTATGCTCCAAACAAAGGTAAAGGTCGGAAAGAGTTTTTTGCTGCATTGGATCCCTACTTAGTGGGCCCTTCTCGGCTTATTCTTGTAGGCGACTTCAATTGTGTGTTAGAGCAGGTAGATCGTGTATCTAAAAGAGGTACTCTAAAACTCAGGAATAGGGCTGGAGATACTGTACTACGGGGGCTCGTTGATGTGCTGCGACTGGCTGATGCTTGGCGCACGCTTCGCCCTGTGGGGTCAGGAATGACTTGGACAGGGCGAGGGGTGGAGAGCCGCATCGATCGGTTTTATGTCTCGTCATCACTGGCTCCCAGTATGCATTCCTCCAAGGTAATTCGTTCTGCTCTTAGCGACCACTGCTTCCTGACACTGCGGCTTGCCGATTCGAGTTTAGTGCCGCAGGGGAAGAGACCGCGGCGTCTAAAACCACGGCTCCTTAAAGACAGGTAGGCAACCGCAGAAGTATCGTCCGTTCTGTTTCGCTGGCTGCACAATAGAGGGAATCTAGAAGGTAGAGAATGGGACGAAGTGAAGGTCAGTGTCCGTGAGTGCTTCAGGTCTTGGGATAAGCGTCGAGCGTAGGAGCAGCACGAGGAGATTAAAATAGTCTCCGACGCGATCCTCCTGCTCTCGAAGCCACTGTCTTGTGGGCCGGGGGTTGCTCCGACGCTTGCCTCACTCCGAAAGGAACTTCGGATTCTCCTACAGCGTCGCTGGGATGGCTTGAGAGCTATAACCCGAGCGGAGCATTGGGAAATGGAAGCGTGGTGCAGCAGAAATATTCTCTGCAGACATCTTTCAAGGAAGAGCACAACTCTCTCTTCCGTAGTAGATCCAAGCGATGGTAGCATAGTCGACTCACCAGATGGAGTGCTTGCACTGGCGAGGCAGTTGTACATGAATCTATATGCCGTGCCAGCTACCACTCCAGCTGTTTTTCCGTTCCTTGCACCAACTGAACCGCAATAAGTTGGTGACACAGCCGTAGTTGAAGAAGAGCTCTTTTCAGCATTGAAGTCTAGAAGCATAATCGCAGTTCAGGATCCGATCGTTTCACAGTTGAATTTTATGTTAAGTTTTGGAGACTGTTAGGGAAGCCTTTCACTTCAAGGGTTGATCTTCAGGACCTGAATAAAGTTTATCATACCATACCACACTGGTGAACAGGCTGCTGAGTGAAGGAACTTTGTCAGCGTCTCAAAGAGAGGGGCTAATCACTCTCCTATGCAAGGATGAGTCGAGAATCACCGATCTAAGAGCCTGGTGGCCTATCACACTTCTGAACTGCGATTACAAGCTCATAGCGAAGTGTCTGTGTGTGCGACTCACTCCAGCTCTCAACGCTGTTTTGGATCCATACCAGACATGCTGCGTTCAAGGGAGTTCCACTCAGCTTCACGGTTTAGCAGTTAGGGACCTTCTCCTGTTGGGAAATACCAGGAAGCTTGCAGGTATCTTCTGCTCCTTTGATCAGGAGAAGGCTTTCGATATCATTAGCCTTAGGTACTTTTCAGGTTTTGAATGAAGCCGGCTTTGGCGTGGGTTTTCAGCGTGTGGTCCAAGCTTTGTACTCTCGACCGACTTCTGCTGTTCTCATACAGGATCGCGTCTCGAAGGCTTTCGTTGTGGGTCGTGGTGTACGGCAGGGGGATCCCCTCTCACCTGCTCTCTACGTACTCGCAATTGAACCCCTTCTGCAGAGGCTATCCTGTGACAGTAGAATTGACAAGTTCCTACTTCCACCAGGTTCCCCTCCAGTTGCCCTCTTCGCCTATGTACACGACTTCTCTATTGTCGTCCCGGACGAGGCATCAGCGTGCACTGTCTTGAATGTCATGGACAGTTACTGAAGGGCGAGCGGTGCGAGGCTGAATAGGTCGAAAAGTGCAGCCATGTACTTGAATTCCACTCCGTCCAGCCCGCTGCCCGTTCATGGTCTACCCGTGAAAATGCAGTTGCGAATTTTAGGTTTCCAATTCGATCCAGACGGTCTGTCTTCTGAAAACTGGCGGCAAGCTAAGGAGAAGCTTGAAACCAGGATTCAGGAGTTCAGCTTGTTGTCGTGTCCATTGACAGCTCGAGCGAATATTCTTAGGTATCTTCCTTTTTCCTTTCTTACGTATGTAGCATGTGTGTCCCCTGTTCCAACCCGAACCAAGCTCATGTTGGAGAGGGTTCTCTTTCGGTTTCTTTGGAAAGGGACAACTGGTTGTGTAGCTAGGCAGGTGTTTAAGCTGCCCAATGATAAGGGAGGACTCGGAATTCCCGACTTGGGCATCGTAGCTACTGCACTACACGTCAGGTAGACCCAGGTTGCCCTTAGCTCAGATATGCTCCTGACTCGAAGCTTTACTTCCTTCTTTCTTAGCGCTAGACTCCCTTTGTTTTCCTAGAGCACATACTCTCACTGTGTGCCTCGCTCAGGATCCCCGTCCCCATTCTATGCGGTGGCTGCCAATTCATTGGCACGCCTTGGCAAGGTCCATTCCGACATCGATGTAATTTCAACTCCGCTCCAAGAACTAGTCGATATTCTTACCCCCGGTCTCCCCCCGCATTGCCAAAAGTACGACCTGTCTTTCCACAGGCCAAGCTGGTATGTCATTACGGCAAGCTTCCTTGACGCCAGGCGAGCTGCGTTCATGTACCGCCTGGCGCGGGGCTGTTTGCCAATTAGCTACAGACCCTTCACAGCCATCCCGGCTCGCGGAGTGCGCCCTTTTTGTGGTGGTCGAGAGGATACAGTTCATATCTTTTCGCAGTGTTTGCTTTCTGCCGCGCTCCTCCAACAGATAGCTAGTCTGTTTAGTCTCCCGGGCGTTCCATCTCAGACCGTTCGTTTCCTGCACCCTTCGCCTAAGCAGGCGATCAACCAGTTCGTGCTTCTTCTTGTCGAGTGCTCATACCAAGTTTGGTTAGCACGCTGTGATGCGGTTTTCGGGGGAGGGGCGCCGGGTCTTCACGAAGTGTTTGGAAAAGCGCGGAAGGAAGTCTGGTTCCATCTCACCCGGAAGCGGCATCACCTAGGCGAGAAGAAGTTTCTCGAGGTGTGGGCTCGCCCTGCTGTGATTTTCGATGAGTCAGGTGGAAAGCTTTCCATTAAGTTATGATGCATGCTTCTAAGGTCACTCGACTGGGCAGCATGTGGCAGTCGATCCACGTGTTTCCGTTCGTCTCAGTGGAACACGGAGTAGGAACCGGTGCTGGCTCAACAGAGTGCGCCGCGCCGCGGACGCCTTCTGTGGTGTCCATGGTTGTTTGCCTTGACACCTTTTCTGTCGAGGTAATCCGAGGGTCTGATGGGCTCGTGTCCCTGATGACCGACATGGCTGTTTGTGTGAAGTGCGAAATAGCACGGTTAGTGCCGCTCCACAGTGGCCCCCTTGTCCGGAAAGGACCGTTAATTGGCCCAAACCAAAGTCCCCCACCCAGTCAGCTCGGGTAGGGGGGCGTGCCGGGGTCAAAGTACCGAATGATGCTGGGTAGATGAGTACATGTAAGCTCTGGGGCGCGGTACCTACGCGTGCCAAGTCCTCTTCCCATCTGAAAACGGCACTTCGGATTTTCTGCGACCCGGGGCCCTTAAGGCTATCGCGTTAAAAGGCAAGAAACCCCGACACCCGGTACGGAAAAGTGGGGCTGGGTAACTCGCTAAGGAAGACATTGTCTTTAAAGAGAGATGAATTGTCTTCAAAGAGAGAAGAATAGTCTTCAAAGAGAGATGAATAGATTCCGGTCCATTGTAGATATGTAGCATCGTGTAGATACCGCCAGATTAATCCTGTACCAGTTAAAATTAAGCGGCGGGATACGACAATGCAACCTTGTTAATGAAACTTCGAATCGTCGGCTAAGGTGTCATTGTCGTTTCCGATAATATTGGAGATGCAGATATTCTATAAATTGTCTTACGATAGTTTTTTTTCGTCTTCAGTGAAATACAAAAATCACATAAACTCAACAGATTTATGGTCCGCACAATGAGGGTGTGCTAAGAAGATGCTTAGTACACTCCCAGGTCAATAACAGTAATACAATGAAGATGTGGGAGGCACAGTTTGGCCCAAAGCAGCTTATGGCGGGGGCTTTGTCCGTGCCTCCCGCGGCGTCCCACACCCCCACAGCGCATGCGCGTCCCCTCCCCCTCACTCTCCTCTCCTACGCTCCCCCTTTCTCTCCTCTAGGAATCCTCTACGGAGCGGCGCCCGCGTCCCACATCCCCACAGCGCATGCGCGTTCCCTCCCCCTGGATGGTTTCGCGGCAGCGTCCCCGCCGCGATGAGCGCTCGGGCCACTGCCGCGAAACCATCTCCCGCTCAAGCTAACCATCTCCCCGCTGCTTCGCATCCACACATGGTTCCCTTTAGCGGGAGATGGAGTAATTTTTTTTCGCCAGCTGTGTGCGTGAAATATGCGCGCTGTGCGGCGATCAAGAAACGAACTAGTCGAGAATCATTTCAGCTATCAAAATACTTATTAAATGCCAATGACGATACTTCGTCGCCATTAGAGTTTCGTTTAGTTCCAGACTGTAACGCGCATGTTTGTTATTAGTATTTAATTTTGCAGAGAAACGTGCGTGTTAGAATATAGTAAAAAGGATATTTGCGGCTTGGTAAAGCATATATGCATGCATCCATCGTAAAAATGATTCAGGCAACTTAACGGGAGCGGTGGCTGGGCCGTGTCGAGCAGTGACGATCGTAGCCGTCTTCGGCGGCATGCGGAGTCGTGCGTGAGTCAGTTGTTCCAAAACATGATATTTCGCCGTGTCACAAGTTTAAGCAAACGAAGCCGTCCACTGCTACTCTTCAGCAAACTAAAGAGTTAGCAGTTGCCTCCATGTATCTCGTTACTTCGTGAAGCTACCATTAAGGGTGGCGTTCGATGCTGTGGAAATAACTGAGCGCCAGCGCGGAAGAGTAGCTCGTGTCACGACTGCAACATGCTGTCATGTGGTGGAATAGTGAAACACCATAGACGAGTTCGTAAAAAGTATTGAGTCATACTTCCGGTTGTTCCCAGAAAAGTGATGTTCTTCCAGTTGTCTTATGAAATGCTGCAAAAGAATGATGCCTCTGGTTTTTTATTATTTTGTTTAAATTGCCGCGGTTTGTGATGCGAAGGCGTCACATTTATTTTTCAGTGTTCTTTTGAATATTATAGCTATGTGGTCGTGTGTGTGTGTTCTTTTCTCTCCTAAACATGTGTGTTTTCACGCGTGTTGTTCCGAGGAATGTTACATGTGTCCAAGTGCCCCTCCTACAAGAGCCTGGAAAAGGCTTACAGTATGGTTAAGTAAATAAAAAAATCCCCCAATTCATCTCAGTGTTAGCGAGGTTAAATAGGGCTGGAAGTATTGCAAGATAAGTGGTAGAATTGCTGGCGAGTAAAGCTTGACGTGCCTGAAAAAAATATACCAATGCTTTATAGGAAAGGGGAGAATAGAATTCATTCAATCAACACTTGGCGAACAAATATAGCTTCAGCCTGGATCCGATGTTTTGACAAGAGGTCCTTTTTTTGGCAACAGCTCCCCTGAAAAGCCACTACGATGCCCCATGTATTGAAGAGCACTTTAATGTAAAATGTACGCCGAAGCCTCACTTTATTTATTTATGTGGCACCCACAGCGTCTGAATATATATATATATATATATATATATATATATATATAAACATTCACGCGAATGGAAGGGGGGAAATGCAATACGAAGGTGATGATACAAAGGTAAGGAAAAGGCATACAAAGATAATGATTAGAAAGCCAGTGCATAACAAAAATGTAAAGAACAACAAAGGGGACAGCACAACAAAAGACTGCAACGTTTAATTAAAAAAAGTATGCGATCTTGCACACCAAAAGAAAGCACACAGCGACGCTGCAGATGCGACAACAGAAGGCAGTACTAGAAACGCAATGATTACAGTGCCAATGCACAACAAAATGCGCAGACCAACAAACGGAAAAGCACAACAAAAGGCTATGCAATGTTTGACTAAAATCTTAAATAGGTCATGCTTGTGTTACGCATATCCGGCGATATGCATGAATCGTTTATGGTCAAAAGGGCACTATCGTTTTTCATGAAGAAAAAAAGAGAGAAAAAGAAATAGCCGTGGCTTAGCTCGGCTATTCCAGGACATGCGTAGCGTGAGCTAAGTCGTCCACATCGTTCAGAACCGGTAGACCTGGTGGCATGGGCGGGTAACGATACCCATTGGCAACGCTAATGAGTGGAATCTTCTGCTTAACGAGAAAGCTTACGCACGTTGTACAAACCCGCGCCACGGTTTCATCCCACTCAGGCGGCGCCGCTAAACTCAACGTTTCACGCATGGCACTACTTACCGGCGTCAAGTCTTTCATGTGCCACAGTGTTTCACCATCGTCGCACACCTATCAAAACGGATTGCTCACGAAGTCCATCTCGAAGGTCCGAGTCGCACTGGCGCTTTCGCTAAGTTTCACCGTATAGTCAATCAATCGGCGAGCCTTGACGTCATCGACGGCGTTTTGTTGTTGCTGCTGCTGAGATGGTCGGGCACGTCGCTCAGTCTCCTGGCGACGCCGCTTTGCTAGACGTTCCTCCCTTTACTCCGGTGTCTCCGAAGCACGTTTAGCCTTCTTCTGTTCGTTCTTCCTACGCTCAACCGCTAATTGCCAGGCAACTACTTCAGGATCCGATGAATTAAGCTTATCCGTTCTTCTGCGCCGCTGAGCAGCAATTTCGCTCTCCTTCTCCATGACTATACCACACTGGCAAACACCCAGCGCAAACGCCGGGCAAACGCCCGGTGCGCCAGCTGTGCGCCGTGTGACGTCACTGCTCCTCGCGCATGCGCAGCACGGCTCTTCAGGAGCCACGCGAAACTGCTCAACCTCGGCCAGTGTAGCTCACGATTCAAAAGCATACCAACGCCGACTTCCTCTCTCGGTCACCAGTACAGCCATCTGTCACTGAGGATCAGGACACGGACGCTGCGTTCTTGAGAGTCGCCGATACATTTACCATTTCCCAGCAGCAGCGCGCCGACCCAGAACTGCTTCCACTTATTCATTTCTTGGAACGCCGAGGCAAAGACGTGCGTCGACTGTTTGGACGAAGTCTGGCGTTATTTTGTTTGAAGGACAATGATCTCAATAAAAACTTTTCTCCGACGGGAAGCACCTACTTAGTGGTCGTGCCTGCTTCGCTTCACAATGAAATTCTCACAGCATGTCATGATGAAGCCACCTCAGGCCATCTAGGCTAAACACGAATATTGTCCTGACTGCGGCACAAGTATTATTGGTCGAAGCTGATGTTAAACATCATGTACGCACTTGTCCTGACTGCCAAAGACGCAAAGCGCCACCCGACAAGCCAGCTGGTCTCCTACATCCTGTAGAGGTACCGGGAGCGCCATTCGCCAAAATTGGCATGGATTTTCTTGCACTATTTCCAACTTCAACTACAGGGAACAGGTGGATTATTGTTGCAACTGACTACCTTACCCGTTGTACGGAGACAAAAGCTACCCAGCGGGGAACAGCAGCTGAAGCAGGTAAATTTTTTGTCGAAAACGTCCTGCTTAGGCACGGTGCCCCAGCGGCCGTAATTACTGACAGATAGAGAGAGAAACAGCTTTATTTAAGTGAAAATAAATTTCACTGAGAGATGGTGGTCAGGCGATGCCTGGCCGCCACCTGCTGGGCGCGTTGAATGGCCCGGAGTTGCACGTCGAGGCTAGAGATCCGGAGCACGTTATCCCACGCTTCGGGCGAGGGAGTGGTCAGGAGATCAGGCGGGGTGGGTCCTCACTGCAGTCCCAGAGTATGTGGGCAAGGGTGGCGGTCGTGCCACACTGCGAACAGTGTGGCTAAAGAGGTCGGTATATATGTGACTGTATATGTGCGGGCAAGGGAACGAATCGGTCTGGAGGCGGCGCCACACGATATGCTGGGGTTTCGTGAGTTCAGGGTGCGGTGGCGGTTTCGTTTGGCGGGCGAGGCGGTAGTGTTGCGCGATGTGGTACGAGGTGAGAGGCTCGCCGGGGCCGTCCTCGGGATCCGTGGCACTGCCCGCCGCTCGGTTGACGAATCTTCGAGCTTGCCGGTGGCGGCCTCGTTTCCCGGGATGGCCGCGTGTGCAGGGACCCAAACTAGCGAGATGGGTGGGGGGTCCTCGTCGTCAGGCTGACGAGCGAGGGGTTGGAAGAAGGCGTAGGGTGCCAGGGGTGACGGTGCCGCGAGCAAATTGAAATATGGCGGTTTTCGAATCGCTTAGTATCGTAGTGCAACGGGCAGATGCCGCAGGTGCGATAGCCGCTTCTTCGGCTTCGGCGGGGTTTAGGGCGCGGACAGAGCCGGCGATGCGTAAGGCAGTGGTCGTGTCCGAGGGAGTGCGGATAGCCATAACGCCGAGGGCGTACGCTTTCGACTGCAAGGTGTAACGAGCCGCATCTACGTATGCTGCCTCTGTGCTTGAGGCGTAGGTTTCGTGCAGGGCCTGCGCCCTCGCCTGTCGACGCCCGTCGTGGTGGCCGGCCAGCATGTTTTTCGGTAGTGGTTTGACTACGAAGCGTTGTCGTATCGCAGTAGGTAGGCAGATGGGGTCTTGGCCCGAGGGCGCTGCAGTGAGGCCGATGCGATCGAGGATCCATCGGCCGGTCTTGCTTCCGCGAAGACGTTGTATTTGGGCAGTGCGAAGTGCCTCAATCGATTCGTCGAGGGTGTTGTGAAGACCGATGCTCAGGAGATGCGTCGTGGAGATGGTGGGGGCAAGGCCTAGAGCTAGCTTGTAGACCTTGCGAATGAGTCTGTCACATGTAAGAGGCTGCTCGTGGCGAGAAAAAGAGGACGAAGTTCGCGGAGCGTTCCGAACGGCGCGAGCGCTCGACGAACGCGAACCGAGGTGTAATCCGCGAGGGAGAAGCATCGAAGCAGTATTATCGACGTGGCTCTTGAGCTGGAAGGTCGCTTCGTCCGCCATGCTCTGACTGACGGGAGAGCGGAGGCCACGAAGCTCGTGAAGCTGGCAAGGCCCAGGTGTAGCTGTAGTCCTCGGAGACGTCCGGGCGAAGCTCCTGGGACCGGCTGCTGCTGCTCACGGTGGTTCCGGTCTTCTCGAGAATCCCTCTTCCTCGGCCAAGCCCGTTCAACCGATAATCACCGTGCTACCGGGTAGCCATGCCGATCGATGTCGAAGAACGCTTCGAGAGGCCTAACCCGGCGAGTAACACGTCAGCGGCGGCTACCGGGGCACAAGCCACGTACTCGGTCAGGTCAACGGAACCGCGAGGCGTCGGCACTTACGGCACCCGCAACGCTTCGGACGAGCCCGACGCGGACTCAACAAGAACTTCAAACCGACGGTCCGTAAGAACCCGCACTTCCACATTGCGACGCCATTAGGCCGGGGCCAGGGTGGCCAGACTTTGGAGAGTCAGTGCTAGGACTGACCGAGAGACTTTACGGCCGAGTTAGGCTCTGAAACTGAGATAGATTATTCTTTGGTAGTTTGTACTTATTCTGAATTTGGTGTTTGAGTTCCAGTGAACATTTTTGGCTGAGTTATGGTTTTAGTGTTGTGCGCCTTGTGCCTATACCGTCTCTGTATATATAAATCTTGTTGCTGTGCTGCCAGTCGTGTCTCTCCTCCATCGTGAGTAGCGCATGTACGCAACTCTCCCGCTCCCAAGCAAGTAGGAGGTGACAGAGTCGTTCGACTCTGTCCTTTTCGGTGCGTAAAAGGCGGAGGTACGGTAGGGCGTAGGTGATGCGCGATATCACGAAGACGTAAATGAGTTGGAGAAGTTCCTTTTCGCGCATGTCTTGCCGGCGGGCAGCCACGCATGCGATGAGAAGGGTCGTCTGTGTGACAGCCACGGTCAGCCGGTCGAGCGTGGTGGTGTTGTATTGGCCTGCTTGGACGTGAAGACCGAGGATTCGCATGTGGGTCACTTGCGGTAAGGCCGTGTCATTTACGTAGACTCAGAAGGTCGATAAAGCGTGGTGTTTGATCTTGCGGCGGTCGGGAGGTCAAAGCAGCAAGAGTTCAGATTTACTCTCCGAACATTTGAGGCCTGCCTGTGTTGCGTGGTGAACGACGGCGTCGGCGGCACGTTGAAGGGTCTCTTTAATCTGGCCGTCCGAGCCCGTGGCCGTCCACAGTGTAATATCGTCGGCATAGATGGTGTGGCGTAAGCCGGGGATCTCGTTAAGCGAGGCAGGAAGTGTACTCATGACCAGATTGAAAAGAAACGGGGAGAGCACTGCCCCTTGAGGAGTGCCTCTGTCCCCTATTACGCTCATTTGTGCGGACGTGAGGCTGCCGGCCAGTGAGAGCTCTATCATTCGGTTTGAAAGGAAGTCACATAAGTTTGCATATTGTTTGCATATGTTTGCATATTGAGTACGTGCGCTCGCCCGGATGTATGGCGGCAAGGTTCGAGGCAATCGCCGCGTGTTGCACCGTATCGAAGGCATTGTCGAGGTCGATGCCGAGCAGGGCGCGGGTTCCTGCGTGAGGTGGTGTCCGAAGAAGGTCGTGATGTATTTGAACGAGTGCGTCTTGCGTGGGAAGATGGGCACGGAACCCCAGCATCGTCGGTGGAAACAGGTTGTTCCCTTCCGTGTAAGTTTGCAATCTGGGGAGGACTACGTGTTCGATTAATTTGGCGAGGCACGAGGTGAGCGAGACGGGACATAGGTTAGCGATATCCATCTTTTTGCCCGGTTTCGGGATGAACACGATTTTCGCGTATTTCCGTTCTTGCGGTATTATGCCCGAATGATAGCGCTCGTTTGCGTATTGCGTGAGTGCGGCAACCGATTTGTTGTCGAGGTTTCTTAGTACTTTGTAACGCCGTCGGGATCGGGCGCCGAGATCGTGCAAAGTTTGAGGAGAGCCGCATACATTTCGGCTGCCGTAAAATCGGCATCAAGCGTGGGGTTTGGGTCGCCATTGTAAGGGGCCAATGGTGGTGGTGGTGTATTCGGTGGGCAGCGGTCGGCTAGCTCGTCGAGTAAGTCAGCGTCCGTTCCCGGGCAGTTGTGCAGGAGCTGTTGCAGCTGTTTCGGGGCCGACGACTTCGAAGTGCCGGGATCGAGCAAGTGACGCAGAAGATGTCGCGTTTTCTTTCTGCTCATCTGCCCGTCGCACAATTGGCGCCACTGTTGCCGCGCGAGGGCGTGACTGTGGCTTTCGATCTCGCGTGCGAGCGCCTCGATACGGCGGCGCAGCTTCCTGTCGTCTCGTTGCCTTTCGCCACCTGCGGAGGAGGCTCGCATGCGCATCCCACATGTGCAGAAGACGAGACTCTGTCGTAGGTGAATCGGTGGCGGTCGCTTCTATCTCGTGCGTCGTGATGTTCACGTGCTCGTGCAAAGAGGCGATCCAAAGGCGGAGGTCGGTAAAGACGTCCGGGGCTTGCCCTTCGCGCAGCTTGCGGAACTTGGCCAATTCCGTGATGCGTGCCGTGGGCTTGGGCTTCTTGTAGAGGAACGTCTGCATTGTGGTCGCAAGGATGTAGTGATCGCTGCCCGCAAGTAGGCCCGTGTTCTCCAAGGACGCTTGCGTCACGTTCTTGCAAAACGTGAGGTCTTGCGAGGTGTCGCGGCATGCGCTGTTGCCTCGCGGGTGGGCGGCTGCTGCGGGTCGTTTAGCAAGGTAAGGCGCAGATCCTGCACGAGTGACCATAGCTTTTTGCCTCGGGGGTTTGTTTGCATGTAGCCCCAGTGAGGGTGGCGTGCATTGAAATCGCTGAGCACGAGCAGTTGAGCGTCGCGAGCGAGGGCTAGTGTTTTGCGAAAAAGACGAGATAAATTTTCTACATCTGCTCGAGGGAACCATAAACGTTCGGAAAGAATATCGACTGGTCCGCGCGTTTTCGTGGTAGAATTTCAATGAGTGTGTGTGGGATGTCTGTGTATTCTATACCGTACTGCGTGGTCGTGAGGTTATTGTGTACAAGCGTGGAAGTGCAAGGGGAGCCGTGCGGGTCGAGCTGCTAGCAGGCCGCGTAGCTAGGAAAGGTGGCTGGGGCGGACGTTTCTTGCAACGCGATGATGTCCGGAATTGATTCAGTGTTTGCCTGCGGATCGTTTTGTAATTTCTGTACTAGTTGCTGCAGATGGCTCCGTTTTTTGCGGTACCCCTGCAGTTCGAACTGCCATACGATCAGATTGGTACGAGCCATGATTAATTCCAGGTAGTCGCCCCTTGCGGCGTGGAGGGGCGACTGTGCGATGAGGAGCGGTGGCGTCCAAGATGCTTATGAACGCTAGCGAACGCATTTTCTGTTTATTGTGTCAGACTGTTGTGCGAAGCGTGCGTGTTGCCGGTTGCCTGCTCTAGAGAGAGAAAATGATTTAATGAAAGGCAGGGAGGTTAACCAGAACTGAGCCCGGTTGGCTACCCTACACTGGAGGAAGGGAAAAGGGGAGAGAGAGATTAAGAGAATAGAAAGTCCGCTGTTGATATCGCCGACGTAGCAACATATCTCTGTTCTATCACTGATGATCAATCAGTCCGGATCATAGACGGTCACTCAGTCCAGTAGTTTCCAAAAATCGCAGCAGCGCTTTTGTGGCCTTTTGCAGCTGTGATATTCGAGGTCATGGTCCCAAGATCTTGCTCAAGGTGAACGGTCTTCTATCTAGCCTATTGAGAACGTTGCAGAGGTCATGTCTTTCGTTTTGAAAAGAGGTGTTCTATAGTCTCATCGAAACCGCAGGCATTACACTCGGCGCTATCAGCCATTCCAATCAAACACGTGTAAGCATTGGTGAATGCAACACCCAAGCGTAAGCGGCACAGCATTGTTTCCTCATTTCGCGGAAATCCAGGCAACAGCCGCAGCTGCATAGATGGGTCGAGAGAATGCAACCGATGCTGGGTGAATTCAGTTGTATGCCACTTCTCCAATGTCATACTGTGTGCTAGCTTGCTTAGGTGTTGGGCTGCGGCAGTCCTCGATAAAGGCAAAGAAACTAGATTTGCTCCTTCGTGTGCTTTCCTAGCAGCTTCGTCGGTGATGTCGTTGCCGGAGATAGCGCAATGACCCGGCAGCCACTGAAACACGACGTCGTGTCCTTTTGCGATCGTATGGTGATGCATTTCTCGTATCTCCGAGACGAGTTGTTCGCAGGACCCGCGACGGAGAGCTGACAAAAGACATTGTAGGGCCGCCTTTGAATCACATAATATTGCCCACCGATTAGCCGGTTGGTTGTTAATATAATCAATGGCACCTCGGAGGGCAACAAGCTCCGAAGCGGTCGATGATGTCACGTGAGAAGTCTTGTATGTGATGCTCATTGATCGTGATGACCACTGCGCCGGTGGAGCTGCTCTGAGTAGAAGAGCTATCCGTATATATGTGGATTCGGTCAGAGTAGAAAGTGTGCAAGCAATCGAGAGCTGCTTGCTTCAAGGGCAAGGTCGGCAGGTCCGTCTTTTCTTATTCCTGGAACGTAAAGGCGCACTTCAGGTTGTTTTAAACACCACAACGCTGACGGTGAACGTGTTGAGGGTGTGAACCCCGATGGTAGGGAGGCACGATGAATGCTGACCACGTTGGAGAATGACGCCTGTGGTCGTCGTTCTGGCAGAGAGGCAAGAGAGCTTGATTGCATCCGTAAGACGTGGCGAATACGGGCCCTAAGCTTCTCGATTGTCATGTAGGTCGTGATCGGATGGTCTTGAGCCGTGATAACTGTACCTGCTGTTGAGGCGCTCCGGGGAAGGCCGAGGCAAACACGTAATGCCTGTGCTTGCACGCTCTGAAGGGCTCGAAGATTTGATTTGCATGTTTTAGTAAGTACGGGAGAGCTATAGCGCAGGAAGCCGATAAAAAGTGCTCGGTACAACTGTAGCATGGAGCCCACTGATGATCCCCACGTTTTACCGGCGATGAATTCGAAAACGTGAACCATAGATGTGAGCTTCTTCTTCCAGTGGGCAACCTGAGGGCTCCAGGAGAGGTCTCGGTCAACAAAGACACCCAAAACCCGATTATTTCTCTTGTAGGAGATACGCTGGCCATTGATGCGCACTGGACAACCAGACATCACATTTCGCGTAAAAGCGACTAACGCACATTTTTCTGCCGAAATGGTTAGGCCTTGTATGCAAAGATAGCAAGATGCCTGTGTTGCTGCCTTCTGTAACCTTGCACAAACCTGCGGGCGAGCCACCGCTGATGCCCAGATGCAGATGTCGTCGGCGTAGACGGAGACACTGTTTCCGGTAGGGAATCGGCCAGCCCAGGAAGTGTGAGGTTGAAAAGAATAGGGCTTAGAACACCGCCTTGAGGAACGCCACGGCATGTGTAGTGGCCAGTTTTCGGAACATCTTCTGTACGTACAAACAAGGACCTTTGTGTCAAGTAGCTTCGGATCCATCGAAATACTCGCCCTCCTAGTTCCAATGTCAAAATTGCGTCTAGGGTGGCTTGATGGGAAACGTTGTCATAGGCACCTTTCACGTCAAGAAAGAGTGCTACTGATAATCGTTTCCAAGACTTTTGCTCCTCAACAGATGACACTAGATCAATGACGTTGTCAATCGATGAACGGCCTCGTAAAAATCCCGCCACAGAGTCAAGGTAAATATTGTGGTGTTCAGGGTACCATTTGAGACGCATGAGGATCATGCACTCCATGAGCTTTCCGACGCAGCTGGCGAGTGCTATAGGCCGATATGATGCCAGTTCTAGAGGTGACTTTCCTGCTTTAGCAGCGGTACCAAGCGGCTGCGTTTCCATTCCTGTGGAACGACGCCATCATGACTTGACCTATTAAAAAGATTGAGCAGCTCTCGTCGCGCTTCTCGACTTAGGTGGCGCAGAGCATTATATGTGATTCCGTCGGACCCTTGCGAAGACGAACACCTACATAGCGCCATAGCAGCCTTTAACTCTTCCATAGAAAAGGAGCGTCCATACTTTTTTATCTCGTGGACCAGGAATGTCGCCTAAAACCATGTCAGGGAGTAGAACTGTTCCGCCGGCGACTGTCGCACAAAACTCTTCTGCAACGTCTATCTCACGGCGGTTTTGTTAGAGAGCAAGGGCGTTAAAAGGGTGTCGTTGCTGGGGACATGAGCGAAGGCTGGGCTTAGGGTACGCCACACACGGGACAGTGGCTTGCGGGGGTCCAGTGACTCACAAAAGCATTTCCATCTTTGATCTTCTAGCTTATCCATCCGGCGCTGTATCTTCTTTTGCTCTAGATTTGCGACGCGGGCATCTATGGCCTGTTGCATGATATTGAGACGGGTCTCGAATTTCGCATCCAAGGCGTTAAAGCGGGCTTCCAGCTTTCCGTCGCTGGCTTGAAATGCCTCGGCTATGGCTTTCGTGACTGCCCCTGTAATGGATGCGTCTATTTGAAGCGACTCAGTTGTAATGGTGGCTTTACGATTTCCCGCAGCTGCGGCTTGCGGCTGCTGCTGCTACTGTGGGACGGTGGTTGTTACCGACGGTTGGGTGAGGGCCCTATCGAATTTGGAGTCGAGCGACTGTATGTGCTGAGTGAGGTTTTCTATTCGGGATGGGAGTGCTGAGATTTGGGATTGCTGCGAGGACAATCGGGCCTTAAGAGAGGTATTCTCTCTGACCAGCACCCTCACCTGTGTGTCCGGCAACGGGTCTTGTGACGACGACTTCAGCGAGGACGGGGGTCCTTGGGCCCAGGCCACCTTCGTGGGGCCGGACGAGGACTGCGACGAGCCTTTGATCGAATCAACGGAACAGTCGACCGACGTCGAATGGCCCCGGGAGGACGAGGCCAAGAAGTAGCGGCTGGTTGACGCGGTCCTCGAGCGGGACGGGGATCTGTTGCCGGTGCGGGATCTCGAGCGACTGGCCCATTCTTGCTGCGGCGATTGGCCGAGAAGCGGGAAAGACCGGTCGCGGGACGGCGAACGGCCGGTTCGGAGGATCGACGGTCGTCGAGGCGATTTAGCCCGTTTCGAGTTTGGGTCGGATGGCGTTGGCTTCTTCACGTTGCTTCTTCTCGTTGCAATAATGCAGCGGGCCTGGCATGTCGGCTGGATGTCTTGCGGGGCCGGCGGGTGGTCTTCGCCGCAACAGGAACAGCGGTTCCGTCTGGGATAAAGGCAGACGTCGGTTCGGTGGCCCACCTTGCGACAATTGAAGTAGGCTTCCATCTCCCGATAGAAAGGGTAGAGGCGTATGTGCACGCGGTGGTAAAATATCCATCGGGGTATAATGATCCCCGAGCATCGTGACGAGTATGTGGCTGATCCATCCCATTTCGTTTAAAAGGAGCGATTTCGTTTAAACGGGATTCAAAAAGGTTATTCCGAGCGCTAACTTCTTCAATCGTTTTTGTCATGGTAGAAAATTTCAAGCTGACATTATCAACGTTTTTCGACTTTTCCTCTAGTGCGTCTAGCCTTTTCATAATACCAGAAACTTTTGATTCAAGCAATTTCTGTCCACTTTTTATGGCCTTAACATCAGCAGTAACCTCCGTCTGGAACTTTGACGTTTGTAAAGAACGCGTATGCGCATCTTTTATGAGCTTAAAGATTAGGTTCATCGGCTCAGAGGGGTCCTCTGGTAAGGACTCAATGTAAGGACCCGTTTAAACGAATTGGACGATCGGTCGCGCCGCGACAATCTAATTTTCCATGGTCTCCTTGATAATATTGAAACTTGGCAAGAAACAGAATCAAATATAACCACAGTTATCTGTAGTATTACCGACACATTTCCTGCAGACGCAATCCAACGTGCGCACGCACCGCCTTGGTTCGTTTATGCCTAACAAATCCCGTCCTGTTATTGTGAAGTTTTCGAGCTTCAAAACCAAAGAAAAACTACTGTCTCTGCGCAGCCAGTTCAAGCATAAAAACGTAAGTATAAGTGAGGATTTCTCAGTTGTTACACGAACCGCGCGAAGAAAGCTGATAGCATTCGGTAAGAGCCAAGCCTCGTCTGAACCTTTCAAATTGCGCTATGATAAGTTGATCCTGAACGGAAAGTCGTACGTGTACAACGCCAGTTCTGATGAAATTCAAGAACTTAAGCAACGCAGTAATAATGTAGAACGTGCATGCCCTGTTCCGTCCCGTCCTCCGATCTAGGAAAGCGCGGGGTTAATTTTCTTCATTTTCTTCATTTCCTCAAGTTTCCGTTTTATATTCTACCGTCAGAAGAGCGTCCCATAAATACGATTCTTTATTATCTTCAATCTACACATGTTCTGCAAAAATCATTGCACTTACCGAAACATGAGAGAGAGAGAGAGAGAGAGAGAGAGAGGTTGCCTGCGCATGTCCCCGACACGGAAGTGTTCCACGGTGCTGCGCAATACCGGGTTTATCGCTGCAACCGTACTGCGCGTAGAGGAGGTGGCGTCCTTTTGGCAATTTCAAATGATATTCCGTCTTCTGTGGTTTGTACGAGCGACGATCTAGAAGCTGTCTGGGCTTCCGTAGCTCTTGGTCACAAAAAATTCATCATAGGCGTGTGCTATCGCTCACCGTCTGCACCACCTAAATTTTTCCATGAACTGCACGATAGTATTAATCGTGTTCGCACGCGTTTTCCCTCATCTCCTATCCTACTCCTGAGCGACTTTAATCTACCAAACAAAACCTGGAACGATCAATCGTCTTCACTCGCTCCCTTTTCTGCACAAGCTAAGGAATTTCTAGACTTGTGCTCAGTTTTTTCATTGTCACAGCTAGTAACTCAACCTACACGGGTATCTTCTAACGCCGCAAATACCCTTGAGCTAGTTTTGACATCCCACTCCGACACAATTTCGCAGTTTACACACTTACCTGGTTTAAGCGAACACTGCCTACTTGAATTTTCAATTAACCTTTCTACACCTAAAGCAAGTAAACTCAGAAAAACTATACATATTTACAAGAAAGCAAATTTACCGCCATAAATAACGAATTAACTGTATTTATAGGCACTTGCCGGATTTCGAAAATCGTCCGCTTTAGCTCAATTGGGACATGTTCGCCGCTAAATTTCAGGAACTAACTGAAAAGTACATCCCATCTCGCATCATTACCTCCAATTCTGATGCTCCTTGGTTCAATGCCCATCTAAAACGCCTACGTAACCGAAAAAAAACGCCTATATTGTTCTGCAAAACACTCGCCAACTGACACACGCTTGTCTGCTTATAAGTTCGCATTTGACACATACGTAACAGCACTAAAGAACGCTAAATCTAATTTCTATCTAACGTGCTTCCATCTATGTTAAATGCTAACGTAAAAAGTTTTGGAGTGTAATCAAGTCCTTGCGCAATGATCACATAACTCTGGAAGACCCATTGGGGAACCATGTACCTAACGAATCAGTGTGCTGACACCCTTAACGACACATTTGTGCAAATTTTTTCCATTTCCTGCAATGACTGCCTACGTCCAACTCGCCAGTACGACTGCATAGCTATGCCTCCATGTGGTAGTTGAAACTGCTGGTGTTGCGAAACTAATCGATTCCCTGAATCAAAACTCATCGCCTGTTTACGACTCTATTAACGCTAAATTTCTAAAAAAATACAAACGCCGTTAGTCCTGTTATACTAACCAAACTTTTCCAGCAATCACTGGATACGTCTGCTCAATCTAGCCAATGGAAAATCGGGAAGGTGGTTCCACTGCATAAGTCAGGTAACAAAAATCTAACAGCCAATTATCGCCCCATCTCACTCTGAAGTACTTGCTGTAAGTTGCTCAAACATATAATTTTCAAACATCTTGTTAACTTCCTTGAATCAAATGCATTTTTCGCACTAGCTCAGCATGGGTTTAGAAAAACATTTCATGTGAAACTCAGCTTGCAATCCTTACACATAAATTACATCGTATTCTCGATCGTTCATCATTTGCAGATTGCATTTTTTTAGACTTCGCTAAAGCATTTCATAAGGTCTGTCATAAACTTTTACTTTATAAACTATTTGAGCTGAACCTTGACACTAACATCCTGAAGTGGACTGAATGCTTCCTTTCTAATCGCACTCAATTTGTAACCGCAAACGGCCGTAACTCACCACTTCGAAGCGTAACTTCCGGTGTACCGCAAGGTTCAGTGTTCGGGCCTCTTTTTTTTCTCATTTATATTAACTGCCTCCCTTCCTCTCTATCATCTAACATTCACTTATTTGCGGATGATTGTATTATCTTTCGTGAAATAACTAATGCAGAAGATCCTAACCACCTGCAGTCTGATATAACTACTGTAGCTAATTGGTGCAAAAATTGGTTAATAGAACTAAACGTTGGCAAATGTAAAGTGATGCGTGCATCCCGAATAACTAACAGCATGCATACATATTATCTAAATAATGTTCCCTTGGAAGTGGTTAACTCTTACAAACACCTAGGTGTGCATATCTCTGCTAACTTATCTTGGAATGTTCATACCGACTACGTCATTAGCGATGTAACCGCACGCTTGGCTACCTGCGCCGTAACTTTTCAACTGCCCCCTCATCCTTAAAGATGCTTCTTTATTCTACCCTTATACGTCCGAAACTAGAATATGCATGTGCTGTTTGGGATCCTGCAACTGATAAACTAATTAATTCATTAGAACTCGCTGAAAACAATTCAGTTCGTTTCATCTTACGTAATTACAATAGAACTGCAAGTGTGTCTGCCATGAAAACTAACATTTCCCTTAGTCCACTTTCTTCTCGTTGCAATATGGCACGTTTAGTTCTTTTTCACAAGCTATACCATCATTCAACACTCCGCAATGATTTCATTTTTCAGCCGCAATACGCATCGCCTCGAATCGACCATCACTCAAAGGTTGGTCTCGAAACATGTCACACTAAAACTTTTTTGCAATCATTTTTCCTTCGGTCATCCACGGAATGGAACTACCTTCCTGCTGAAATCGTATCCATTCACGATAACCAAAGGTTTCGAGCGGCTTTAGCTAACATTGTATAACCGAAGCATTTTCCCTACTATATGTTTGTAACCTAAGTGCATTTTCTATTTTGTATTTATCATTTTACTATCGTACTTTGCTACCAATTTCTTACGACGATTTAACCCTAGCTAAAACTGTATAATCAGATGCCTTTGTACTTGAAAGTTCTGCTTTTTATTGTTGTTTTCATGTTCATTTGCTGTAACCCACTCCGCTCTTTAATGCCTTTGGCCCTGAGGGTAGTAATAAATAAATGAATAAATACGGCGGCCGCCCACCACGGGCATATTCGGGTTGCTCTCCTGTAGGTCTTTCAGGATTTCTTCATCGGAAAAATTGTCGAACGCGTAGAACATGATCCCACGAAACGCATCGTCTGGCGGCGGGGCGTAAATGTGAATTTCGATGGCCCGGTACCCGAATTTTAGGGACGTAACTTGTACGTTTTTGCTCAAGCTGAGTCTTGCACGCTTAGAGTGAACGTATTGTTGGTAGGGTGGACCCTTACTTGGTCGCGGGACGCCGGCGGCTGTTCCGGTAGCGACGCTGCCTTGAGCAGCGCTTCGTATAGTTGCCAGGGCGGCAGCTTCGTGAGGTCGATTGGGGCTTTGGGCCGTCCCACAATGTGGATGGCGTCGGCCGGCAGCCTAGGTAAGAGGCCGCGTCGTTGCTGGGACGACGGTCGTGGCTTCGGATCGTTGCGAGGTGGCCGCGTTTGCTCAGCGTCCTTCGGGTCCGGCGTGGCTTGGCGAAGCTCGAGCCTTCGCTTCTCCTGGTCACGAAAAATGGGCGGCGGCTGCCAAGAGTCGTCCTCTCATTCGTCGTTCTAGATCGTGTTTCCTTCTACTACGCACTTCATGTCGGTGGGCGGCCGGGTGCGGTAGGAAAGGCGGGCGGCCGCGAGAGAACGCGCGGCCGCGCTGAGCCTAGACGCGCAACTGCGCTAGACCAACGCCGTTGGCTAGACCCAACCGTCGGGCGAGAAAATGTGGTCGAGGCAAAAAGAAACTCTCACTTGAGAATGGCCGTCAGAAGCACGTGAAATTGATATCCACGGGTTCGGAAACACTTCGCGCACCCACTCGAGCAAAAAGCATTTACCTAGAAGCACATTTACGGCGAGAACGCCGGAAAATCACGGAGCTCGATGCGGATGCGTCCGTTGGCTCCGAGCGCCGGCAGCGTTCCTCCAATTACTGACAGAGGAACCCCGATCACGGCCGAAATATTAGAAGCAGTTCTCAAACTCAGCGGCACAGCCCACCGGAAAACGGCAGCCTATCATCTCTAGACGAATGGATTAAGGGAGCGTTTGAATTAACAAGACACTCGTCGACATGCTTTACATGTACATACGTCGACGTGGACCATAAGAACTAGGACGAGATTTTGCCTTATGTAACCTTCGCATATAACACCGCTCAACAAGAAACGACTCGTATGACATTCAGCTTGGTACATGGTCGCGAAGCCACGACAACTTTGGATGCAATGCTGCCCCACGACTGCGACGACATCCATGCAGATGCTGAAGAATTTGCTCAACGTGCCGAAGAAGCCAGACAGCTTGCACGTGTACGCATCCGCCACCAGCAAGACCAGGACGCAATGCGGTACAATCATCAGCACAAATTCGTCGCCTACATATCCCGGCGAGAGAGTGCGAGTTTGGATACGCATTCGGTGTAGGGGACTTTCTGAAAAACTACGAAGGCGATATTCATACATTTGCGTATGACTCACTGAATGTGAACCATGTGAACGAAGAAACAGGCCAAGCACGCCTAGTCCTGATGAACTCACATGTTTATTGCGTCTCAACCAGAACGCCGACTACAGCGGCCACTTATCCCTTGTCCGCTAGGCATGGCGCGGTAGCAACACAAAAGGGCAGCGCTGCTTGAGGGCGCTGCATTCCGGCAACATTGTATCACTCCTCCCCTCTTAAGACACATGCTACGGGGAGTACTTGATAACAGGTTGTCAAGTTCTTGTGCTACGCCGCAACTTTGGAGTGCAAGTTGCAGCCATGACAGGGTTGTCTACAGAACAGCTACTTCCAGATACACTTCCAGGCAATTGTTCCTCTTGTAGCACACCGGGTGCAGCTGGGAGATGTACGTCTGGTTCTTTCTCATGAAGCACATCCGAGACCGCTGGAGAATGTATGAGCGGCTGCTCCAGTTGAGGAAAAGCTTCTGCACCAGCAGGACGAAATGGCGCTGTCTGCGCAAGGCGCAAGCGGTCATTGTGTCTGTTCCATGTCGAACCGTCTTGACAAAGGACATGGGCCGACGGTGGATTGACGTCCAAAACACTGGCAGGTACCCATGGTGCACCTGTGCGGAAGTTTCTCGCATACACTTTATCTCCTGGTTGGAGTAATGGTGCCTGCCGTGACCCTCTGTCAGCATTCAACTTCTGTTTCAGTTGTTTTAAGAGCACCGATGCTTGTAGACTAGGCCGCAGGACATCCAACGGAGTCTTGAACACTCTCCCCATTAGGAGCTCACATGGTGGCCGACCAGTTACTTCATGTGGGGTTGTCCGATAATGAAATAAGAACCTGGGAATCTGTGTTTTGAAATCGCCAGAGGCAGACTTCTTAAGTTTGTTCTTTACGGTCTGTACCACTCGTTCTGCTGCACCGTTCGAGGCGGGGTAATAAGGTGGTACAAGCATGCGGTGTATTCCGTTTCGAGTTAGTAACTCAAGGTACTGTGCACTGGTAAACGCAGGGCCATTGTCAGAGACTATTACGTCAGGGAGGCAGTGCTGAGGGAATGCAATTCTCAGGGCAGAAATGGTAGCTTCTGCAGATGTGGATGACACAGGGAAAACTTCTATCCACTTCGAGAAAGCATCCACGATGACTAAGAACGTGTGTCCAAGAAATGGTCCCCCAAAATCAATGTGAAGCCGTGACCAGGGTCGGTGCGGAAACGGCCATGGCATCTGTTGGACCGGCTGCGCAGCCCGTTGTTGAGCCTGGCACGTAGCGCAGCTTTTCACACTGTTGGCAATGTCATTGTCTATGCCTGGCCACCAGACATGGCTCCTGGCAATCATTTTGCTTTTTTCAATACAAGGGTGACTGGCATGAAGTACTCCAAGTACTTGGGCCTGCAGTGATTTTGGAACCACGACTCTTGATCCCCATAGTAAGCAGCCTTCATGGAGTCTGAGTTCTGAGCTTCTTGTGTTGAAAGGGTTCCACTCTGGCCCAGCTGGGAGGCTCTCTCCTTTCAATACAGAATGCGCAACGTGACCCAGAACTAGATCGTTCCTGGTGGTTCGTGCCCCCACAGCAGGTGAAAGAAGTCGTGGATAGGCCTCTTCCAACATGAAAATCTCGGCAGGGTCAGGCAGTGTGGTGCTGTCGTTAGGTAGTCGCAGTCTGCTAAGAGCGTCAGCATGGCAAAGCTCTCTTCCAGGCTTGTATACAAGTGCGTACTTGTACGCGGATAGCTTGATAGCTCACTTGACCAATCTTGGTGATGATTGCACAGGGACAGGCTTGCTGGCACCCAGGAGTCCGAGAAGTGGCTTGTGGTCAGTGTATACACTTCAAACGGTATGCCCCACAAGTACTGGTGGAACCGATCTACACCAAACACGAGTGCCAGGGCCTCCCTGTCAAGTTGGCTGTAGTTTCGTTCTGCTTTTGACAAGTTCCGTGAGGCAAAAGCAATGAGATGTTCTCGGCCATCAGCATCTTTGTGAGCCATAACTGCACCTATGCCGTAAGGTGACGCGTCACAGCTGAGACACACAGGCCTTTCAGGGCGGAAATGCACGAGAACTGGAGCTGAGGTCACCAGTTGCTTGCAGGTTGTGAATTCATCTTGCTGATCCTGCCCCCACTTCCATTTCTTCCCATCACAAAGAAGAGAGTGCAGGGGGGAAAGAACTGCAGAAAGATAAGGCAAAAAACGCCGGTATAAATTGACAAGTCCCGAGAAACTCTGAACTTCTTTGACGTCTTTTGGCGCAGGGGCATGCAGAATGGCAGCCACCTTGTTGACGTTCGGAGAAAGGCCCTCCTTGCTGATGATGTGCCCAAGATACTCCACTTGTGGCACGAAGAAATGACACGTCTCGAGTTTCACTTTGAGGCCAGATTCTTGAAGCTTGCGAAGCACAGCATGAAGGTTCTTGAAATGTTCAGCATCATTAGCACCTGTGACAATAATGTCGTCGAAATAAACGGCCACATGTGGTAGCCCTCTCAGCAAGTTCTCCATCTCCCGTTGAAATATAGCAGGAGCTGACGACACTCCAAAAGGCAAGCGGGTGTACTAAACAACCCCATGTGTGCCGAAATTGTGACATGCTCTCTGAACGCCTCATCAAGCACTACTTGCTGATACGCGTCACGCAAATCCAATTTGGTGAATTTCTCACCCCCTGCAAGGACAGTCCACAGGTCCTCAATCCTTGTAATTGGATATTTGTCCACTGTCGCTACTGGGTTGATGGTGACACTAAAATCTCCACAGATTCTGCTGCGCCCATCCCTTTTTACCACAGGAACAATACGTGCAGCCCACCTTGATGTTTTCACTGGAACAAGGATGGAATCTCTCCGTAATCGTTGTATTTCTTGTGTGTCTCCATCTGTCAAGGCATATGGCAGAAGGCGAGGCTTGAAGAAATGTGGTGGGGCATCAGAAGGAACATGTAATGACGCTTTAGCACCTTTGAACGTACCAAGACCTTCTTCGAACACCTCTGCAATGTTTTGGACTAGGTGTTTGATGTCAGAAAGTGCATGTATATTTACTTCAACATTGGAGAGGCCGATGCCCCGCTCACGCATCCAGTTGCGTCCTAGCAGAGTAGGTGAACTGTCCCCGGTCAAAAAAATGGGTAGATCCGCCTCCTTGCCATTAAAATTCACAAGGACACCTGCCTTGCCTTCAACTTTTTTTCAGTACCCCGGAATAGCTTCGCAGACACACTTGCGAGAGCTGCACATTAACCGAAGGCAGAAACTGTAGAAGCCGCGACATTGGAATGACGGAGACGCTTGCCCCCGTGTCCACTTCTATGCGGAGCGGCTTGCCGCAATCGTCAACGGTAACGGTGAACGGCGGAGGCGGTTCGGCGTAGTTAATTTACGGGTGAGTCTATTCTCCCGGCAGCATTTTTACCGGCGCTCACCTCCTATTGGCGCTCGGAAGTCACATGAGAAACTGCCGGGGGAAAAACGGCCTGAAGGTGCGCCCTAAACTAACATCACATAACCTAATCACCTAATCTAACATAACATAACCTAACACCCTAACCTTCCAAGAGCCAATAGGTGGTGAGTGCCGGCAGAAATTCGTTGCAGAAGTTCTCCCGGCTGCCGGGAAAATAGCCACTGCCTTAATTTACCACATGTCGTAAACTTCTGAAGGCGACGCTGTAGCGGCATCTTCATCTCATCCTCGTCGCCAGTTGATACAATTGCGTGTGGCTCATTGAATGTGTTGGCGGGCGAAGTGCAGCCATGTTGGCGGGCGAAGTGCAGTCACCAAAGAAACAGGCGAAGCACGCCTAGTCTTGATCACATATTTATTGCGTCTCAACCAGAACACCGACTACAGTGGCCACTTATCACTTGCCCGCTAGGCATGGCGCGGTAGCAACACAAAAGGTCAGCGCTGCTTGGGGGCGCAGCATTTCGGCAACTTAAACATTGTATTAGATATTTTGGTCCATACACAGTTAGCCGACGACTGAACGACGTGAATTACGAGGTCGTGGCCGATGGTGAAACTTGTTCGCGGCGCCGCAAGCAACCCCCCGAAGTGGTGCATGTGGTGCGCATGAAGCCGTACTTTTCTAAGTGACTCACGTTTTAGTGTCTACGCTTTCAACTATGTTTATAAAAATTTAACGAAAACTTAATTTGAGATTTGATCTTAATTTTGAGATAAAGCAATTTTGTCATAAAGAAGTGAAATAATAGGAATAATTCATAATTCTAGAAATTCAGCAGGGTAATCTTTTTGTATCTCTGCCGCGTCTGTAGTGCGGCAAAGACGACGATGTAGCAAGACATATCGGCACTCGTGAAAAATATAGAGAGCAAGAAGAAGAAGCAGTGACTAGCGCGCGGTATTAAAAGCCGTCCGTTCTTGTTACTGCCCCTGCTGACAAGTGCGTTTCGTTCGTCCCTCGAGTTTCTGACGTCGCCACAATATGTTAAATATGTAGCGGCAGCAGCATCGGCGTCGCATGAGAATTACGTAGACGCTCGGGTCTACACGAGGCATGAGCGGCTGGCACGCTCCGGCACGGGGAAGCGTTCCGAAATAAAAAAATAAAAAAATCACAGCATATCTACGGCGTGAATGATGATGAGTGGGCGAAGCTCCGGAGGGAATCATCGGATCTCCCGCTTAAGGGGACGCTAGCACAAACGCGTTAGAAACGTGCAGTACTCTCTAGTAAGGGGGAGCGGCCACAGCGTCTTACGCAGCCATTTACACATGCCGGAACGTGCACCGCGTTTGCCGACGCCATCATGACTGCTGAGAGAGTATACCCCCCGTATTTTATAAACGCTCCTCGACTTGAACTTGACTTGCCACCGCCTTGGGCAGCGCGTTCGAAACGCGTTGAAGGTAAGGCGGAGAGGCCACAGCGTCTTACACCAGCTTCTTACACGGGCCGTAACGCGCTAGCACAAACGCGTTAGAAACGCGCTAGAAACGCGGCCTTTCGTTAATGTTGGGTATTTATTGCCATCGTGGTGCGTGTGTCTACGTGCGCTTCGTGGCGTAGTGGTTAGCGCCGCGCGTTCGGAAGCGAGGGGTCCCTGGTTCGATTCCGCGCTACGGACACAACTTTCGGAATTTTTTTTTCATAAAACGCCGGAAGCGTTCTCCCGAAAGCGGAACCGGAAGTGGAACCGGAAGCGGAAGTCGGCTTCCGGTTATACTATACGTATACATATATATAACTAGACGTGGCTACCTACTACGACGGGGACGAACGGGTGCCGCTATAAGGAGCTTCGCCCCTAAAAATGCTACGCTAAGATTCTATCTTTTGGTGCCTCTTCTCTGGAACATTGTTATAGGTATGTTGGTGCAGCTGCTATGGGGTATATAATTGAATCGGGACGATTTCCTTGCTAAATTCTTAAATTTTATATGAAAAAATTCTTGTAGTCATTCAAAATTTTTCAAAAGTGATCCTTATTAGACTCCGATAATTGTTTTTCCAATCACCTGATTCTTGGCCAATCCCCCATAGTGGGTACGAGCCATTCTCGAAGGCAAGCAAGCAAGCAAGATCGGGTGTCGGTCTGTCCTCTCCCGCGAGAGCCGTGAAACTTTACCGCGGTGTACGTGGTCGCTCGTCGCCACAGTTTGGTGACCGCCGACGTGATACTGCCATACGCTCCTGTGGTAGAGACGACCATGGGCCAGACCAACGCTATACGAGAGCTCAAGGCCAGAACCCTTCCGAGGAACGCGGTGAGCCCACCTGTTCGGCTATCGCCGTCCGCCTTCCACAGTACTGGGACCAGCATCCTTCGGCGTGGTTTCTTCAGGCCGAATCGCAATTTCAAGTCGCTGGTATCCGCTCTCAAGCCTCAAAGTTTCATTACGCCACTGCAGTGCTCTCGCCCGCCGCCATTGACGAAGTTGCAGATTTGTTGAACGCCCAATTGTCTACCGCCACCTATGACAATCTAAAGGCAGCCCTGCTACAGCGCACAGTAGCTTCACAACGTTCTCGCATGCAGCAGCTTCTGTCCGCTGAAAAACTCGGCGACCGATGCCCTAGTCAACTACTTCGCCGAATGAGGCAACTGCTCGGAAACAACAGAAGATCCATCGACGACGCGCTCTTGCGCGAATTGTTCTTGCAACGACTCCCGGCTAACGTCCATGGTCCTGGCGACAGCCTCTACCATGGATCTTACCGGACTTGCCGCTTTGCCTGACAAAGTCATGGAAGTAGCCACCCCAATCATCGCAGCCACCACATCGTGTCCGGGTGACGTTACAATCGCCCTGCAAACCCTTTCCTGCTCTTCAACAGCGCAATCTCTGCTCGACTCCTTGTGTGAGCGCCTGGAACGCCTCATCTGTGCAGCAGAACATCGCCGCACGTCATCTCGTCGCCCACGCAGCCGTAGTTCCAGGAAATCACGACACACGGGCACCCGCAATGAAACATCAACTACAACGTCTGGCGTTTGCTACTGCCACCGCCGTTTTGGAAACGACGCTCGTTACTGTCGCCGTTCCTGCGATTGGCAGGGAAACAGGCCGGCCGACCTCTAACAGCGACGAGTGGTCCGGCCCAACACACAAGTCGCCTTTTCTACGTGACGGACAGAGTTACGGGACAACGGTTCTTAGTCGACACAGGAGCTGATGTAAGCATTCTTCCAGCCCACCACTCCGACCGAAAAGCGACACCTGTGTCGTTTTTGCAAGCCGTCCACGGCACCAGGATTCCAGCATTATTACACTCAAAAGCAGATTTCTGCCGTCGCCGTGGCCGTCGCCGTGAGGTTCCGTATGACGTCATTTGAAGAAGAAATCGTCGCCGCGCGCCGCCGAACGCTGTATGTGCGAGTGAAAGGACGCGAGGGGCGCGTCTTTCACGGGGAGTGAACGCACGGCGGAGAACAAACGCGCGTTCTGCGCCGTGCTCGCTTAAGGGCTGCAGAAGTAGGCGTCTCTTTTCTCCTTTACAATCACCATATATGTAGAGCAAACGCGCCTTCTTCCGACGCGCGAGAGGCCGTAGGGGGAGGGGGAGGGAAGGGAGGCGACGTTTAGCTGCGGCACCAAGTGCCTATTTATATCAGAGGCTCCGGCAACAGTCACCAACGCCGCACGCATTTTGAGCGAACGCGGGCAAAACGCCGATGGCGTCGACAACAGTTCTGCGTGTTGCCGATGCTGCTGCAATGTCCAAGTTTATACAGCTGATAAAGCTAATATCATTACTCCGTATAGCTCTCTACAAGTTTGCTATCGCAATTGATGCTTCGCCTTTCAGGTGAAACTGCGACAACTTTTTTCCGATCCCGGCCACGGCGGCCGCATTTAGATGGGGGCGAAATGCGAAAACACCCGTGTACTTAGATTTAGGTGCACGTTAAAGAACCCCAGGTTACAGTGTACTAGAACACTGTACCCAGGTGGTCCAATTTTCCGGAGTCCCCCACTACGGCGTTCCTCATAATCAGATCGTGGTTTTGGCACGTAAAACCCTATAATTTCATTTTTTTTACCCCGGCGTTTGTCCCCGGAGAAACTCAAGATCGCCCGCACGGAGTTCGAACACATGCTGCAACTTGGCATCATCCGCCCTTCCTCCAGTAATTTGGTATCACCACTTCGCATGGTGCCTAAAGCCCCAACCAGACGTACGCGTTGGGAAGCGTCCGCACGCGCCGCATCGCGCCTGGGCGCGTACGGCGTCAGGCGCGGTGACTGTGTCGCGTGTGGACGCGTTGCGGCGTGGACACCTACCACTGCTAGAATTTTTACGCCCGCGCCGGAAGCTGCCACCGCGTCGCCCGCGCGACGCTCCTCACGTGACCACAGAACACCTATGACGTGACCACGGCGGCACAGCGTGACTTCCGGAACGACTCTTCGCGCGGCGTGCAGGCAAGCCCGGGCAAGCTGCGTGCTTTGTGTTCGTCGTTCCGCGCGTTTGGTAGGTGAACATGGCAGCCGCGACGAAACGCGCAGGGCCGCGCCGCAACTCGTTTGGGTGCGCGCCCTCTTCCTCTATCGGACGCGACGTGACGTCGAGTAAGCGCGGCGCGTGCGGACGCTTTCCAACGCGTACGTCTGGTTGAGGCTTTAGAAGACGGGATACTGGCGCCCATGCGGTGATTACCGGGCACTAAACAAAGCTACAGTTTCTGATCGCTACCCTGTCCCGAACATAGCGGGGTTACGGGAAATAGCGTTACCGTTCCGCAAACGAACTTTGCAGAAAGAGAGTTTTAGTATAGCGTGATAGCGTAGTTTACGTGTGGGACGCTATTCCATTACGCCATAGAATAAAGAACCAACGCTTTGAATTTCGCATACAAAGGGCACCTAATTCTATGTGTGTGTGCGTCCGGAAAGTGCCATAGGCAGCGCAATGGAAGCCAGGAGCGCGTTGTATTTTTGCTTCACATGTCCGTCGATCTGCAACGAAACAGACAAGCAGTACAAGCTGTCTACCATAGCCTCCGACATCCTCCCATCTCAGAGGCCATATGCCGTCGTCGCGCCTATCTTCCGACTTTAGCGACAGATGGCGCTCGCATCTCAGAAAAAAATTTCTCTCGTTAGGCTTAGGCGCGTTCGAAACGAGAAGCGATCTCGAAAATTCCTCAAGATTAGCCATAACACTCTCTCGGCGAAGCGGCATGAGACTAAGCAAAAGCCGTTTACGCAGTCATTTGATACGAACGAAGTGAATACTACAAAAACAACGCCAAATTCAATTCGAAGCGGGCGACCGGGACCGCCGCCATGTTTTACGTACACTACGTACACCACGCTAACACGGTAACGTTAACTCTGAGAAATAGCGTGCTCACGGTCAACGGTATGGGTCGGTTAGCGTTCTGCGCATGCGCACTTCGATCCCGCTATTCCGGTACGCCCGCTATTCCGGTAACCACGCTAAACTAAAACTGTCTATTCAGGACTTCACGGTAGCGTTGCACGGTGCGACGACCTTTTCTAAGATCGATCTCGTTCGCGTCCATCATCAACTACCGGTCGCTGCAGAAGACATTCCAAGACCGCCATCACCACACCCTTCGGTCTTTTATTGCGATAGCAATTATATGGACATTCCAAAGCAGATTTCTGCCGTCGGCGTCGCCGTCGCCGTGAGGTTCCGTATGACGTCAACGGCGATGAAATCGTCGCCGCGCTCCGGACGCTGTATGTGCAAGTGAAAGGGCGCGCGCTTTCACGGGGAGCGAACGCACGTCGGAGAGCAAACGCGCGTTCTACGCCGTGCTCCCTGAAGGGCTGCAGAATTAAGCGTCTCTTTCCTCCTTTCCATGTATAAAGAGCAAACGCAACTTCTTCCTTCGCGCGGAAGGCTGTGGGGGGACGGGAGGGAGGGGAGGCGACGTTTAGCTGCGGCACCAAATACGTATTTACAGTTAAAACTGGATATAACGAAATTGACAAATTCCCGAAAAACTTCGTTATAAAGAGGATTTCGTTATATGCAGGTTCGGCCCGAAAATTCGAAAAATAAACGTTTACCGTATTTACTCGATTCTAACGCGCCCTCAATTGTAACGCGCACCCGTTTTCCGTTTTCGTCGAAGCACTCATCCTCGGAATGTCAAACCCGGTACCGGATGCGTGGACGCGTGTCGTTTCGCACAAGCGCGAGGCATCGGAAACGAAGAGCGAGCGTCACGATGGCGTCGTAGCGTCGTATAATTTTACAGTAGTTTACGTTCCCGGGGGCTGCGTTTTCCCGGCTGTTACGTCGTTTTCGACCGGTCCTGGCACAGCTCTCATAGAACTCAATGCATTGGTAACCCCGCTGTTGCGTCGCAACTGTGGGACCGTTCCCGCATTATACGTTGCGAACTGCCACCCCGCGCCGGCCCGAGCGTCCATTTTGACTTTTCATGTCGCTTGGCTTGGTGGCTTGACGATGGCATTGGCCGCCCAAAGTGCCGGGGGCGACAACTATGACGTATTTTCGGTTTCCGCCAGCAAAAGTATGGCCCTTGAGATCCGGATTTGCTATATAAAAATGGCGTCCATGACGCGTTGTGGCAATAAAATTGGTTTTGGCTCATAGATGTTCCGTATATAAGGGTACGGCCACGCTAGCGGCAAAAAACGCACTCGTCATGCAGCGAGCGGCAAGTTTCTGCGCGTCAGCGCCTTGCCGCGAGGCCACCGTGGCACGCGCGTCTCGCCGCGCGGCAGCGCGATAAGATCTCCCGCGCTCGCCGAACGGGCGAGCAACACCGCGAGCGCTCGTTTTTTTATGCGAGAGACGACGATCGTCGATTGAAAACCCGGCGCGGACCGGCGGCGTTCTGGTTGTGATGGCTCCGTGACGTCACCCACGTCGCTCTTGATTGGTTCTTCATCTCGCGGCACGCGGCATTTGCCGCAGAAATGGGTCTCGAAACCATTTCGCGCGGCACGCCGCAAGACCCCCGATTCCTGCCGCTTTTTCCGCGCGCGACATGACGTGTTGCCGCGCGTTTCTGACGCGCGTTTTTGCTGCGTGTTTTTGCCGCTAGCGTGGCCATACGGGCGATAACGCAGTCGCCGCGCGCCGTATGCTGTATGTGCGAGTGAAAACGTGCGAGGGGAGCCGACGACCGCGTCGAAATCTCGCGCGCGCAAGAAAAGCAGGGAGGAAGCGCGCCTTCTTCCGTTGCGCACGAGGCACCGACGAGGGAGCGAGGGGGGAGGGATAGCGGGGCGGCGCGCGGTCGCGCAGGCCGTATCTTGAAAGCGATCTGCGTTGGGGCAGAGTCTAGCAGTGTAGGTGCGTCGGCGGCTCCTAGCTTTCTGCGTGCTGTGTGTTCTCGGCGCTCAGTTTGCGTTGAAGCGATAGACAACAGCACGAAGGTCACTTCGCTCGCTTCTCCAGCGGCGCTTCCACACGCCGCCAGCGTTTGACAGCGCGTGTCCGCGCTCATCGAGTCTGATGTGCCACAGCGTGTACCAGCGCGTCGGCAACATCAGCTGGAAAAGGAGAGAGTGCCGGCTTGGCGGGCTAGGCCAGCTGCAGCAAGAGGCAGGATCAGATTTGAATGAAGGGAGGGGGAAAGGTCACGTCCGCGGCGGCAAGATCGCCGGGTCGAGGGATGCAGGGCCGCCTCGCACACACGCACCACGCACACGTGCGCTCGCTTCGCATTCCATCGCGGCGGAGAAGGTGCTTCCGGTTTCTGCTCGCGAAAAAATGACAATGATGATAAGTGGTTCTTGAGGGAAAGGGAAAGGTTGGCGCTATCTTCTGCAGCCCTTGAGGGAGCACGGCTCAGCGCCAAAAAAAAAAAGAAAATTTGGGCGAAATCTCTAGGTGGTCGGAGGGGGAAATTCGTTATATCGAGGGGGTCTCCCGCTGCCACTTCGTTACGTAGAGGTCTCAAATACATGTGCTTCTATGGTGTAACGGCGGGGAATCGAAAAACTTCGTTATATCCAGGAATTCGTTATATGAAGGTTCGTTATAAGCAGGTTTAACTGTATATAAAAACGCCGCGAGCGTTCGGTGCTAACGCGGGCAAAATGCCGACAGCGTCGACAACAGTTCTGCGCGTTGCTGGTGCTGCTGCATGTCCAAGTTTATACAGCTGATAAAACTACCATTCTTACTCCGTGTAGCTCTCTACTAATTTGCTATCGCAATTGGTGCTTCGCTTTTCGGGTGAAACTGCGACAAATTTTTGATTCCACTTTAATTCAATTCTCTAAGAACTTGTATAAATATTAGTTTTATTGCGATAGCAATTATATGGACACTCCAAAGCAGATTTCTGCCGTCGGCGCCGCCGTCGCCGTCGCCGTGAGGTTCCGTATGACGTTAACGGCGATGAAATCGTGGCCGCGCTCCGCACGCTTTATGTGCGAGTGAAAGGGCGCGAGGGACGCGCGCTTTCACATGGAGCGAACGCACGTCGGAGAGCACACGCGCGTTCTGCGCCGTGATGATGATAAGTGGTTCTTGAGGGAAAGGGAAAGGTTGGCGCTATCTTCTCATGAAGGGCTGCAGAATTAAGCGTCTCTTTCCTCCTTTCCATATATAGAGAGGAAACGCAACTTTTTCCGTCGCGCAAAAGGCTGTGGGGGGACGGGAGGGAGGGAGGGAGGGGAGGCGACGTTTAGCTGCGGCACCAAATGCGTATTTATATAAGAACGCCGCGCGCGTTCGGTGCGAACGCGGGCAAAACGCTGACGGCGTCGACAACAGTTATGCGCGTTGCTGGTGCTGCTGCATGTCCAAGTTTATACAGCTGATAAAACTACTCTCCTTACTCCGTATAGCTCTCTACTAATTTGCTATCGCAATTGGTGCTTCGCCTTTGGGGTGAAACTGCGACAATTTTTTTTTATTTCTCCGCATGCCTTTTGGCTTACGGAACGCGTGCCAGTCCTTTCAACGTTTCGTCGATTCCGTCACCCGAGGCCTGCGTTTCGTTTTTGCATACATTGACGACCTTCTCGTCGCAAGCTCTTGCTCAGAAGAACATCTTCACCACTTGCGGTTGTTATTTTCACGCCTTGCCAGTAACGGAAATGTCATCAACGCCGCCAAGAGCGAATTCGGTCAACCCGAACTCGAGTTCCTCGGTCATATCGTCGACGCTAACGGCATTCGACCACCGCCGTCCAAGATTCGCGTCATCGAAGACCTTCCCCGACCGACCGCACTCACCAAGCTTCGCCAATTTCCCGAATTCGTCAATTTCTACCACCGATTCATCACCGATTGCGCACGACTTATGGCTCCGCTAGACGCTCTGCTGGTAAACAAACCTGAACAAGTGATTCAGTGGACTGAAGAACAAACGTGAACAAGTGATTCCGTGGACTGAAGAGGCCACCGACGCTTTCACAAGAGTCAAGTCTGCCCTCGCCGACGCCACGCTGCTTAGACACCCAAAGCCAGACGCGCCCACTGCCATCATGACCGACGCTTTAAACACCGCCGTTGGTGCCGTTCTACAGCAATTCATCGACAATGCGTGGCATCCACTGCTAAGTCCGATTGACCGGGCCCGCAGAGCGGCAGCCGCAAGCGGAGCCCTGGACTGAGGGCTCCCCACCGCATGCCAAGAACCTTTGACCAGCCGGAGTCCCTTCGCAGCAATTTTAAGGCCAATAAATAAATTTTTACCACAACCACTCGCCTTTTTCTCCAAGAAACTGAAGCCTGCGCAGTCCCGCTACAGCGTCTTCGGCCGTGAATTACTCGCAGTTTACCTGGCTATCAAACATTTTCGCCATTTGCTCGAAGGCCGTGCATTTACTGTCTTCACAGACCACAAGCCCCTTGTGCACGCAATGAACCGTCCAGCGTCCTGTTACTCGCCCCGCGAGACTCGACACCTTTCCTACATCTCCGAGTTTACAACAACGTTCCGACACATCAAGGGCACCGACAGCGTTCCAGCCGACGTTCTAAGTCGTGTCAATGTCGTTGCCACGTTGACGTCGGAGCCTTTCATCAATGTCGACTTACTCGCCGGTCAACAGCGTGACGACACCGAACTTCGTACACCCCGGAATTCGTCAACGTCCCTGAAATTGGAGGATGACGTTGCGGCTCCAGATGGTACGTCCGTCGTCTGCGACACTTCTACCGACACACCTAGACCGTACATTCCGGCATCCCTTCGCAGACGTCTATTCGAAACCGTGCACAACCTGTCTCAGCCTCGCCTACGCGCGACACAGAAGCTCCTTTCCAGTCGTTTCGTTTGGCCTCAGCTAAACGCGCATGTTCGCGATTGGGTTCGCTGCTGTTTGTCGTGTCAACGCTCTAAGATCCAGCGTCATCCCATTTCGCCTGCCAAGTCTTTTCTTCCACCGGATGCTCGTTTTGACACCGTACACCTGGACCTCGTCGGCCCTCTCGCACCTTCGAAAGGTTACTGCTACATACTGACATGCATCGACCGCTATACACGGTGGCCAGAAGCTACACCTATATCTGACATCTTAGTGCCCACTGTTGCAGCAGCTTTCGTGTCTACATGGATTGCAAGGTTCGGCTGCCCATTCACAATAATGACCGATCGCGGTCGGCAGTTTGACTCAGCACTCTTCAACTAACTACTCAAACTACTCGGAACGACACGTTTTCGCACGACTGCTTACCACCCGCAGTCCAATGGACTTGTTGAACGTTTTCACAGGCATCTCAAGGCCTCCCTTATGGCGCAATGAATCGCCGGAGAAGTGGGTTCTACATTTGCCTCTCGTCTTGCTTGGCATCAGAGCCGCACTCAAGAGCGACCTAGGTTGCTCCTGTGCTGAGCTAGTATACGGCACTCACCTACGCCTTCCATGCGATTTCTTTGTCGCCACCAGCAAAACACCTATGCCATCACCTGCCGACTACGTTGCCGAACTGCAAGCTTTCTTCGGCCAGATACGTCCCGTGCCTACACGTTCGCAAGAAGCAAGGTCTCTGTACGTTTATCCCGCACGCACCTCTGCTACCCACGTTTTCGTGCGTAACTGTGTCGTGCGGAAGCCTTTGCAGCCACACTATTCCGGGCTATATTGTGTCCTCGAGCGCCGTCCGACGACTCTTGTCCTGAATGTCAACGGCCGATCAGACACAATTTCCCTCGAACGTCTCAAACACGCCTACATTGAATCACCCGCTCCATCGGCCCCACCAATGTGTGACGCAACCCTGCTGCATCCATCGACGCCGCCTCCGTCCGTGACACCCAAGACCAACGCCAGGACACGCCGCGTCACGCGTCACATGAACTTTTCATCGTTCGTCGAACTTTCCTCCTCTCTAAGGGGGAGGGGGGGGGAGCCCTCTGTATCGGCGGCAGCATCGGGGTTGCATGACACTTACGTAGACCCTCGCAACTACACAAAGCACGAGCGGCTGGCGCGCTCCGGCACGATCTAGCGTTCCGAAAGAAAGAGATCAAAAATGCTATACGCTAGGAGATCGTAAAGCCCCTACATAAAGAAGTAGCGTCACGCTTTGAAGAATGCCGCCGCCTCCTCGCACACCCTGTCCGAGGCCGACGCCGCGTTGGTATTGGCCTAATGGCATCACGTGGACCGCCGAGCCGCCGGACGCTGGCTGCGTTTGTATATACGATCACGCTCCGTCGCCATTTTCGCTTGATAAGCGTCTACTGACTGGCGAAGAGCGCACGTTGGTACCGCTGCTCTTCCTTGTTGTTTAAGTTTGAGAATGCGTTAAACTAAGTTTTGTGGCAAGTGCGACGTCGCTTCAAGGCATTTTCCATAACCATGGCTTGCTGCGCCTTTGGATGCCAAAATACTTCTAGCAAAGGCAAGCGACTCTTCTCGATACCGTCCGGTAAGCGCGACGGGTTAAGAAGAAAGACGTGGATTCATCGAATTGGCAGGAAGAACTTCAGACCAACACCCTCCACACGACTATGCGAGGTAAGTTGCGAGTACGTGTACTTTGGTGCATTTGGACGTGTATTCGGCGCGCTTAATCGTTTTGTACGCCTACAGGCTTGCATGCGCGGGCACGCGAGCCTTCGCGCGTGCTTAGAAGATTGGCAAGCGCGCATGTTGACGGCTTTGTATCTTGTAATGCCATATCGAACCTTCGGTGCAGCGGTTGTTTGTGCCCTCTGCCAGCCTTTTTGCGTCATAGCTGATACGCGTCGCGAATTCACATGGTATGGACGGTGCGGATTATTTAGGTTACCGAGGGCTTGCTGGAGGCCAAGATGTTGACATTCGATCACAAACTTATTATTTACACCAATTCGCAAGAAGATCTTGCGACACGCGCTTGACAAATGTTACGTACCTAATTGTAGCGCACGCGATACATTCGGAGTCGTCATGGTACGGCGTTGGCGCTCGTTTAGCTACTTAAAAGAAGTTTTCAAAGCAGGAATAAACGAAAACCTGCCGTCACTAAATTTATATAACCCTCCTTACAGAAATTCTATGCTGTACACGAAGTTACTCGAAGCTAGAAAGCAAACGCAAACACTCAAAGCGCACCGCCTTGCAAAGCGCGCATTCACTCTGCGAAAGGTCGTCTGCTACGCTCGAGCGGTGTAGGCGGCGCCACGGTCGAGGAGCAAGCGCGAAAGAGAGGAGAATCGAGGAGGAGGGAAGGTGGAGGAGGAGAGTGTCGCTACTTTTTTATATAGGGGCTTTAGGAGATCGGGTGTTCGGTCTGCCCTCTCCCGCGAGAGCCGTGAAGCTTTACCGCGGTCTACGTGGTCGCTCATCACCACAAATGTATGGCTTTTGTTTTGTTTTTTATCAGGGCTTTCAGGTGTGTCCTTGCTTTGTTTTTCCCGTTAAGCCAACCAAACTGGGCGCTGTGCATTGTTGCAAGCGCAAGGGGTCCTGAAATGGAGGGTGCTATACACGCCCCGAGTGACTCAATAGCGGTGCCCTCCGAATGTATATATTGGGTACGACGATAATAGAAAAGGTTCTTCTAGTCACAGAACGGCGCAGTATATATATAGTCCCTCCTATCTGGCGAGGCCAGGGTAGCTTGACCACGCCACAATGTTGCAGGACGATGATGATCCGACAACAGCGTCACAATCACGGTTGAATGACAGCATGATCGTGACGGAATGAAGAAACGAATAACGTCGCTGGAACTGGCATGACGACAATGGGATGGCGACGATGACGTGGCAGTATCAACTGCGTAATGACAATTGTATGACGAAACTCGGATGAAGACGACTATACATGACGACGATGGCGTCAGATGGCGTGACGACGACCGTACGAAGATGACTGTATGATGACGATGGCGCATATCCAATGGGATGACGATATACCCAGCGGCCCATAGCCGTGGGAAGTGTAGACTGCACCATCTCCGGGATCGGCCCACAAGTGCAGATGGCGCCAACCGCGCGAAGCAGAGCCACGAGCTAAGATAACAGCGAGCGCTTTAAAACCGAAACCGCTGAAACCTACAGACGTCGACGGTCGCATTTATTCTTTTTGGCAGCGGCCATTATTGGTACGGCTGTGAAAACGCCCCCTCCCCCCACCCCCCTTGCACTTAGTATTCATGCGTTCGCCGCTTGCCCATGACTGCAGAACAAAACTGAAGCAGTGTACGAGTATAGTACACTTGTCGTCTTTTTCAGGAATGACGAAGAAAAAAATTTGCGTAGCTTGCACTAGTGACGCAAGGCTAAACAGCGGAGCTGATCGGCACCTGGCCTTACGGGTTATGCTTTTCCGGAATTTATTGATTTTGATCGATTATCTATCGATTGTTTATCGATTATCTATCGATTGGCTCTCGCAAGGTATTGGCCAAGTATTTGGGCTAGGCTAAGCGCTACCAAGTCATCCCCAGTATTTTCGGAATTTATTGCTTATTGATCGATTACCTATTAGCTATTGATTGGATATCGCAAGATGAAGCGAGGCGCAGCTGTGCGCAGTAACGTCATCGATAGGCGAGTTTTTGCGAACGCTACGCGGGGAAAAGAAAAGCTGAAACAGCTCCGCTGTTAAAATGGAAATGCAGCGGGGCGACTGCTTGGCAGGAAATACAGTTTATGCGACAGCTGGGTCTTCTCGTCACGCTGAATTAAAGAAAAAATCCACTTAGCAAGGCAACTTCGACAACCGCGCTGTCCAACATGAAGACAGCGGAAACCAGTATCCTGCAGCAACAATGAAAAAAAAATCGGTTTTGCGCCAGGGTCAAAGCACGAACCCGACAGCACGTGCCTTCAAAGACCTTGCCTTGTCTTTGAGCTCCGCGTACACACGAGTGCAATGTCGACAGCACTTTGGAAAGCGCATGTGGCACTCCTACAAAGGTCACAGGCGTGTAGCAACAGCTCCACCATGCGCTAGCATGCGCTCCAAATGCGCATGCGCTGCTGTATAATAAAATTCACAACATGCACCGAATTTTTTCGGGTGCCATCTCTCAATCCTTAAATTATTGAAATGTGGTTAGAAAAACGATTGAATGCAGCAGCCCAACAATATCTGGGAAAGGCTTTCGACAGAATTATATATAATCCAATTTCGCTTTTTGATCTGGCTGGAACAAGGCACCATTGATACAGATCTGCGGCCTTCGATTACCACCGCGTTTATCGCGGTGGTAATCTTTGTATATTGGCTATATCTCAAAACTAAAGCGTGCTATGAATTAACGCGGAAGCGATTTTTTTCAAAGCTCCCTATTATGAGCATTGAGTTCGGAATTCGTATACTCGTTCTTACACGGAAACTGATTCGTTCGTTCCACACCAACTGTCCCAACCGTGGAGCTCGAGCAATATCAAAATTTTCTCAAAAAGTAAAAAACAAATTACACCTATACAAGCATTACTTGCACAGTATTTTCCCAAAATATGGTGAGCGCAACATGTATTCCCGTCAGTGGGGGCCATTTGAATTTCACGAAACGTTGGAAAACCAGGTGCGAAAGAAACGTTTTCAAAAGTTCAACCGTCTCGCGCGTTCTTTCAAACTTTGTGCTGCAACGTCTGCTAACAAACATTGTGTTAACAATATGAAAAACACCAGATACAGCTTCCTGGTTCTCAACGGGCAACAAAGAGTGTTTTTCTGAGCGTGAAAGATGCCCGCGAGTACGCGTAAAGTGCCTCGAGCGGCCAGTCGCGCGGCAATGTTGCGTGTATTCGCGGGCTTCTTTCACGCTCGGAAAAACACTTTCATGTTACACGTATTGAGCGACAAAAAGCTGTATCCGCAGTTTCTTATGTTGCCCTACAATTTTCTCATTTACGCTTTTCATCTAATTATAATAATTGAAAAGTTGATTATTAATTAGGTCTAATTATCTAATTAGGCGGAATGGAAAAAATAGTCTGAGTATCTCCAAGCGACGGCAAACATTGCCTTGGTTTTGTGCAGCTACGTAGCAGTTGCATATTTTGAAAGTTTGGCCCAAGTTAACTGAACCACCCTGTAGATAGTCAGGGCCAGAGAGAGAGAGAGAGCTAGCGAGAGAGGAAAGGCGGGGAGGTTATCCCTTACAAAAATGAGTTTAGACTGTTTATAGAATGTCTATAGACTTCTTGTAGACGACTTCGCCTTTCTATAGATTTGTTCTTTTGTGGATACAAAACCTATATACTGTCTATAGAGAAAAGTTGACAAGATTTTTGTTTCTTTTTGTCTACTCACATTCTATAGTCGGTCTATAGAAAGAAGTCCATAAGATGCTTGTTTCTTTTTGTCTACTTCCTCTCTATAGACTACCTATAGAAAAAAGTCGATACAGTCTCTATTTATTCTTGTCCATTCATAGTCTATGGACTGTCTATAGACAAAAGTTAATAAGATTTTTATTTCTTTTGTCTGCTCCCATTCTATAGTCGGGCTATAGAAAAAAATCGATGTTTGTTTCTTTTTGTCTACTTCGGCTCTATAAATTACCTATAGACCAAAGTCGATATCGAGTCTATTTATTCTTGTTCATTCTGTGTCTAAAGACTGTCTATAGACGACCGTCGATAAGGTGTCGACTATTTTTGTCTACGCCCGTTTATAGATTATCTATACACAAAAGTTTATAAAGTGTCTATTTATTTTTGTCTATTCCCCTTCTATGAATTTCCTCTTGACAAAAATCGTTAAATTGCATTTTTATGTCTATATTATCCGTCTATTGTAAACAGAAGTGAGTTTCCGATAGTGTCGTGTGCGTCTAAAAGTGCTACGCTGCCCAGCGTGATACCTTCGGGAAGGAACTGAGGTTTGCTTCCAAAGTTCAGGATAGGGATACGTGCCCGGTTCAGAGAAACAGTCACAGCGGATTGATGGAGGACTACACGCCTTGTCAAAAGAGAGCGTCTAGGAAAAGCGAGATTACGTTCTCGCCGTCACAAACCGGGGCATCTGAGGTCGATGTGACATGCGTCGCGGTAGCTGGTCGAAAGAGAACAAACTTCGGTCACATAAACACGGTGGTGACTCGGTGGTAAGATCAAGCACACAAGGGAGTTCTAACTGTAGAAGGCCAGAAGAGCAGTCGATGAGGGCACAATGGGTACTCGGGAAGCCACAGCCGAGGATGACTTCATGTGGACACTGGTGCAGAACAGCGAATAGAACTGAGGTCTGGTGCCTAGCGAAGCTCACACCCCTAGCACAGATTGCAACGACGTAGAATGTACTACCGTCGGCAACACGAACGACAGGCGACGTGGCGGGCGTCAGAACCTTGCGGAAACGACGAGAAAGGCGAGCGCTCATAACCGATAATTGTGCCCCCGTGTCTAGGACGCCGAAACAGGCTCGCCATCCACTTCTATGTCCAAAAGATTTTATCGGGTGGCCAGGATCAACAGAGGATTTCCAGGTCGCTTTACCATTGCAGCATCACCTCCGGGAGCTTCACTGGTCAGTTTTCCGAAGATGGACGCCGAGGGAATGGCGACGGCGAGTGACAGGCAATCTGTGAACGAGAACGCCGGTTCTATGGGGACGGCGAGCGGCGGTTGTAGCGTGGAGTCGGAGCAGCAACATCATGGTGCAGCGGGTCATTGCGGGCATGACGGTACGAGGAGACGAAAGCTGACGATAGCGACAATGGCGGGGAATATGACCTATCCCATTGCACTTAAAGCATATTGGCTTGTCGACATGTGTGCACCACTGGCTTGAGTCGTGGTATCCGAGATAGGTCGATTGTGGGCGGGGAGATCGAACGAAATTGCCCATCGCAGAGCTACTTACAGCACAGGTGGAATGAACGCCTGCGTTCGCGAACTCTTCGCGTGCGATAGCTTGAATCCAAGATACTGTCGGACGGGACTCGTAAGAACGGGCCCGAGGAACCGATGGAGACACCGCCTCAATCTCGAGCCGGACAAGACGCAGCAAGGTTTCGGCACCAGGCGGCTACACGTCCTCACACGATGACGTAGCGCTGGCATTAGGGGGCCGAACGAATTGCTGCGAAACACGACGGCTCTTTGCTTCTTCAAAGCGTCGGCACTCTCCTATAATGTGGTCGATGGTCGAGCAGTCCTTATATACGAGTAAATTAAAGGCGTCGTCGGTGATGCTTTTAAGAATTTGGCTGACTTCATCAGCTTCAGCCATCTTTCCGTCGACCCGCCCCGACAGCGTTCTAATACATCTTGAATGTACACAACGTACGGTTCAGTAGATGTTTGGGTCCGGCATGAAAGTTCTTTCTTGGCAGCTCGCTGGCGCCCAAATTGCTTCCTGCAATTTTTGCTTGCAGGTGTACCAAATGGTCAGTTCGGCGTCGTGTGCTTAGAACCAAACACTGGCACTTCCCTTGGTGGCACGGGGTGTCCCCTGCGTCTTCTCTGGACCTCAATAAAGTTATTTCACTCACTCACTTCCCTTGAGGTAATAGATGCAGAAGTAGATGCCTAGAAGTATATGCCTGGAAGTAGATGCAGAAGGAGGAATGCCCTTGCTGTTTAAGGCGGAAGCCTTTAATGGCTCATTTTCAAGGTCATCTGCCGTTAGCAGGAACTGTCACAGCCTTCCGGCCACCTGATTGGTCTCCTCTGTGTCGTGGCGTCACTCTCGCTAGGCACAGGTGTGCGCCTCCTGATTGGCTCGCGTGCGTGACGTCACTGTCGTCAAGTGCGGGTGTCGGGGTGGTTCCGCGCCGCGCGGGTCTGTCATTTCTTCGTCGTTGCTACAGTTGCTATAGCAACGGCGCCTACTTGCCTATCCGTTTTGTCGTCTGCTCCACTCATGCCCTGACGCTTGTAGCGCGCATAGCTGGCATAGCACCGCCATGGAAGACGCGTCTCCTCCTGATCCACAAATGACGCTGCAACAGTTCTAGGCGGCCACAAACTACTTTAACAGACACTTTAACAGGCAATGGTGACTGGCTTTCGCTGTTTCACACATTAGTCTCGACGAAGTGTCTTCCGATTTTTTCACGGCTTCAGTCGGTGGCGAAAAGGCGAAGTGTCCTTTGAAGCTGACGGACGGCTTCCTGACACCAAGCGAATTGTCTACTGCCACCGTCATCTGTTTGGCAGCTCTTCTCTTATCTGCATACTGTTCGCTGCGTTGCTGTTGGGGCTTGACTCTTTGGCGTAATCGGGAGAGCTAGTGCAGTCGTGGCCGGAGGAGTGTGTCTGTAGATGCCTATAATATCCTTTGATTGCTTGACGGAGTGGTCGCCGCTAAATAAGTAACACCTTGCGGGTAGTTTTCAAGCGTTCGATTAAACTGGTCAATTTGCCTGTTGGCCTATGGATAATAGACTCATGAGTGAGGTAGGCGGATGGCCTGCTCTTAAATTATTCGGGATATTTACGAGAAGTGTATTGTGGCCCGTTGTGACCGGCTATTTCTTCAGGATAGCCCTCTCGAGAAAAGATACTTGTTAGAAACTCCTTGACCGTGATTATCTATTACTACTGCTCGTCTATTACTTATCCGTTACTACAGAAGTATACCTCTGGTCATTTGGAGGGGTAATCCACGAGAGTCATGACGAATCTGTAGTTGTGAGCTGCATGCTCCAGGGGGACCAACAATGCCAGCGCTAAGCTTTTGCTATGGTCGCTCGGGCTATTCCACGTGCTTTAACAGGTACAGGTGCCGTCTTGGCAGATTTGTCTGCTTCCAGGCACACACTACAATTTTATACGACCGTTTCTACTTCTTTGTCCATTCCAAGCCACCAGAATTGCTTGCCTTTGTTCGTCCTGATGCCGTGGTGCGTCTCATGTGCGGAGGCGACGATTTGAGCACAAAGGGTTGACGGAACGACGAGTCGCTCTGCATGCAATAGTAAGTCATCCACTGCTGATAGTTCTGGGCGAATGCTCTAGACTGGATTAACCTATTCACGAATGGAGTTGTACGGTGGCCAAGTAAATACCAAGGACATCACCTGTTGTAAGGTGAACGTCGCTTAGGACAACTTTTATCCACAAGCAGGCACAACAAGCGAGACAATTTCTTTTTCCATGGCAAGCTGAATCTCCAAAATAAGACTAGCAGACGGGAAAGAGAGCCTGCTATTGTATTCATAGACCATTTCTTATACCTAACCGCAAACTTCTATCGAAGAAGCCCAGCACTCCTGCATGCAATACGAATGGGACGCCTTCCAGATCCCTGCGATGATGTCAAAGTCACCAACGTTCGAAGTTGGAACCGGCGGCATGTATGCCATCGTTCGCATGCCCAGATGCATGCGAGCGCTTCGCGTTCTCTGACTGAGTATTGTCGTTCAGCTGGTAATAGTGCTTGCGATGCAAAAGCCACTGTGCATATTTTATGTCCATCTTGCTGCTGCAGGACTGCTCCGAGCCCGCAGTCAGATACGTAGGTTGACACAATCATTGGTAGTGCCGGGTCAAACGCTAGAAATACGGTACTTAATGAAATAAATTGTTTGACTTCCTTAAAACTACTGTTTGCTTCTGCTGACTAGATTGACAGATTCAGTTCGACGCATTAGGGGAAGGAAGAGAAAGAAGTGCCCAGGGCTCACCGGTGCTCTGGGCCTCTCGCTGTTAAGCAGTTTTTTTTACGGTTTTCCCAGTTTAGTGAACGTACTCTCATCAGGAATGAGCAAGAAGCCGCTCACACGACCACCTAAACAAAGTCAGCCGTCTAGTTCATCGCTCATGTTTAGGCGACGTGACTTTGGCAGCTCGGACCAGCTCCATTCCTGGGAGAGCTCAACGTCCTAAGTCATGGACTCTGACAACGACTACACCGTAGCCATGGGCCAGTCGTATGAAGAAGAAGATGCGCCATGTACTCCCTAAGTAGGCAGTTTTTCACAGAATATTTTAATAGTGTGGCCCCTGGTCATGTCAACGAAATCTGGATGAACTCTCGAAAAAACATGCTGACAGTAGATGCAAAAAGTTCAAATATAATAGAGAAGTTAAAGACTATACCGACATTAAGAGGCATTCCCATCCGTTCCTTTATTAATTACGTGAAGGAGTCAACGACTGGTATAATTTCTGATGTCGACCTTGAAATCCAGAATGTGGACCTCCGGAATCTGCTGAGTTCATGGGTGCGCATTCTTGAGATTCACCGCTTGAGGAACACCCGGTGCATCAAACTAGTATTTGCTTTGTCGACTTTGCCAGAGTCTGTCAAAGTGGGGTACGTGATACACCGCGTCCGACCATTCGTCCCGAGGCCTCTGCAGTGTCGGAAGAGTCTCAAGATGTATGCAGAAATCAAGTGACCTGCCAGCGTTGCGATGGGCAACATAATACCGCCAACTGTGCTGAACCTTCATTGAAATGCCCCAACTGTCCTTGTTCTCACGAAGCAACGTCGAGGGATTGCCCGAAGATGCAGCGGGAAGTTCGTATTCTCCGGAAAATGGCAAGAGACAAATCTTCCCATAGAAAGGCTGCTCAATCTGTTCACCGAGACAGACAACGCTCGCATAAGAAGCGCCACCCCATGACTTCAGAAGAACTGGATTTCAGGGCGCAAGCGCCAAGACAACCTCTGCCTGTGCCGGCATCGAGTACGGTAACCGCGCCTACTGCAAATTCAGGATCTCTGAGAGCACAGGGCGAACATCCGTCGCCCCTGGGTAGCGCAGACACGTAGTGGCCTTTACTGCCCTGTAGACCCACGGGCACAACACCATTCATAAGTATGCTCGCTTGACATAGGGTGCCTCGATGCCAGCGCCGCCGTTCAGGGTGGAGACAACCCCGCTGGCGCCGCCATATTGAATCACACGAGCTCAGACTCGGCTACGCTTGCGTTCATAAATAGTGTTACTCGCGGCGCACGTCCAAGTGCTTTGCCTTGATGAGGATTTTTTTGTCGGTATCGCATCTGCACATCTTTATAACCAATAGCCGTTAACTCGTCGAAGGTCGAAGACGTAAATGTATGGCGCCGGGAACATGCCCCAAGTTGCCTAATTCAATCACATTTAATATGCCGTGTGTATGTTTAAAATACGCACTATCTTTTTTTTTGCGCTTCGATGCTCGCTATATAAGGTTTGCGACCCCCTGTGTGTGGAAGTTTTTCTTTTTCACTGTTGCATTTTGGTTTACACGTCACGCCTCCTTTACCGTAGCCAGCCACTCGCGCACGGCGGTTAGTTTCCCTTGCGTTGCGCGTGCTCTTTGCGTTCGTTGCAATTACTTGACGACATCTACGCGCAATTTTGCTTTTTTTTTGCCCACAAAACTGTGTGCTGACAGGATTAAGCTGGTGTAAAAATAACTGCGATGTGCAAATAAGGTTTAGTTAGTGCTGTAGAGGGAAATGTAACGTAACTTGTCTGTGTCAATCTTGCGTAGTACACACGAGAAACCAAACGATGCACAAAATACATTTACTTAGTAATGTCTAGTACAGTCAATCATGAAACATGAAAAATTCATGAAAAATCATGAAAGAGACATGTACATGAAAAATTATATGTACTGTGTGGCACCTGAAGGTTATGTTGAAAGACGAGATAAAAAAAGATTCGCAAGGTAGGCTCCACACACACAATTCGGGATAGGGAGTTTTTTTTTAACTTTAATCATTACATGGGGCGGGGGGGTTCAAGTGATTACATCAACCTTATTAGACACAATATAAATAGAAAACAAGAATACAAACAAGAAAAGGCAAACGCGGGTAATGTTAATCAAGATACCCAGCCAGAATACATCAGCTACCATCGAATACGTCACATCAGCCAAACACATCGATGGCGAGTACAGCACAATTTATAAATAACCTTTACAACACTGATAACTACATTGAAAAAAATAAACAACACTGCATACATATCGCGTACAAAAACCTTAAATGAAACTAAGACATTCAAATACAGATTAGTAATGTTTTTCACTTCGAAAATATAGTCCATGATGATGTAGGGCTGTTGACTTTAACAGACGGCGCCCATCCTGTCAATTTCCCTCGTACTGGTCCTCTTCAAAGTGTTTCTAAGTACAAGTAAAACAACAAAAGTGATTATTGATATGAAAAGTTGCCTTGTAAATACAGAGAGCCCATTACAGTGCTAAAAAATAAATTTTCGCAGAAGTAATGCTGTATTACCTCGCTGCACACGTTTCAAAGAAATGCACAGGCTACAACAGACACCATGCCAGAAAGCGCCGAAACATTTTGGTCCCATGATGCCCCTTAACTCTACTACACCTGGGCATACCGTGCACAGGCATTTAAAGACCGTCACAGTACCCACTACGATCGGGAATGAGCACGAATGACCATCGGCTTACGAGCACCACGCTACAAATATATTCGTCTAAAAAATCAGCTATATAACGTAACAACCTGAGATCCGCAAGATATCTGCTGAGAAATCAGAGAAAATCACAATGCTTCGCTTACCACGTACACAACAGCCGCTCTCCCCAGAAGAATCACTGCGTTCTTTAGTCCCAAATAACCAGTAGCGAAAAAAGAAACTGAGAAAAAAAAAAAGAAAGACACACGATGTGTGCTTCCCGTGAAAAAGTAAAATAGGTGGTTTACATGACGATTTGTAGCTAATGTAAGACTATTTCGCGGCGAAGCATTTTCGTCAGTCCTTAAAATAAGGGTACTACTCGCATAGACTGCGCCGATCAAAACGGCAAAAGCCTATGCGACGCGCGCTCGCTCAGACAGCATCGGTGCAGTGCTTAGTTCGTGAGCGAATGTAGGTACGTGAGCGAGGATCAGAGAATACTTTCTTATTTAAATGAAAAACACGGTGCGATAGTCTAAACTTTCTTGACACTTACCTCGCAAATGTAGGAGCTATCCGTTGCCTTCCAGTGATACCGCTTTACTTGGGCTTCCCATCTCTTCCTTCGCTCTGGGTCCCGGGGAAGCGTAAACAACGAAGCCCTTTACGCGTCGATCCGGTGCACTTGGGAACACAACAGCCCGTCATGTCGACTCGATGCACTTGACAAGCTTGTCATTCATGCGGCTGAACACTGTCCAGCAAGTAGAAGCGTCAGCGAAGCATCCGCGCGCACTGTGTCTCGAACTAAGCACCGGCACCAAGCAATCGCAACCGTTCGCTGTGATTCAAGATGGCGTCGCAGCGAGAAAGCGGCGGCGCGGGGGCGGTCAAAGGATGGCACCACCCTGAACGGCGGCGCTGGCATCGAGGCACCCTAGCTTGACAGGGATGGCGGCGCCATCTAGGAGCGGTGAAGCGAAGTACTACATCATGACATTAACGAGTGCCGACAATGAGCGCTTCGTTAGTCTCAGCGCAGCGGAGGCCCCGACGCGGTGTAGCCTTGTGTAGGCTGCGTAGGCCTACTGCTGACGTGACGACGCAGTTTCCGCACATGGTTTGTCTTTCGCGTCCGATTAGTCCTGTGACACCTCGTCGCCTACAGAGTGTAGCTTCAACATGTATCAGCAGTGCTTGCATGACGCCTACTGCTTCGCTTGCAATAGCACCAACTAAGAAAACTCTTGCGCTAAGCGGCGCAGAAAGGCAACGACGTCGACTTGCGCTTCTCACTTTGGTATGGCGAGAGAGACGCCAGCGTGAAGCAGAACACCTTCGCGCGTTCGCGGCCCACGCTGCGAATTCTGCCACTCGCATTCCTGAAGCTGAGCGCGTCGCAAGGGCGCATCAGCCAGACTGCCTCGGTATCATCCTGAGCACGACAGACACTGGCGAGCATCTCAGTACACACACACACACACCCAAAGCAGCATCGGATAATATGGACCCCGGGTAACATGGGGCTCGAGGGAAACGAGGCGGCGGATAGAGTAGCTCGAGAGTACACGAGCCGAGCACCCTCCAACTCTACCCCTGAGTAACCCGTTCCCGTCCCGTGCGACTACTCGGCCATTCTAAACCACTATAGAGGAGTTAGGAGAACGTATTCCGCACCACACCGAACACTAAATAAAGAGGAATCGGTCAGTCGGAGACAAATCCAAACCGGCGCGTATCCCAATTTGTTCATCCTCAGTGAAATACATCCTACGGCATACCCTCCTCGTTGTCCATGGTACTCAGCTAAAGCAACCTTATATCATATCACGTGGGCATGTCAGGCTATCACTGCCGTACCCCCATACAGCACCCTACAGCGGAGCGATGGGAAGAGCTGCTGGCCAGGGAGAGCCTGGACGATCAGCTGAGTCTGATTGACCAGGCCCGCAGAGCGGCAGCCGCAAGCGGAGTCCTGGACTGAGCGCGTCCCACCGCAAGCCAAGAACCTCAGACCACCCGGAGTCTCTCCGCAGCAATTTTAGGGCCAATAAATAAGTTTTCACCACCACGGAGCCGGACCAAATGCTCGTACATTCGCCGACGCTACTCGGTAGCAAGATGCCGCTCGCCAACAAGGACGCCGCGCTCGAAGCAAACTTGCACCGCAGTCGCCGACCCGCAAGTCGAGCGCCTTTGTGGCAGCGAAACATGAGTTCCCGAAGCAAACATGCAACAGCTTCTCTGAAGACATGTTTCACTTTCGTGTTCTACCGATTTCCATGAAAGAGATCAACCATATATCTTTTCTTTTATTTTTTGGCGATATATCGGAGCATGGAATAGACATGGCAATGTAGGTTTAGAACACTCCAGCGTGTCCTTCAAATAATCACGCATTTTTCATTCAAAACAACCTAGAATCATCAGCACAGCAAGCTGCAGAAATTTAGACGATCTTGCCCTATTTATAGGGTGTATCGCAATAAGGTTACGTCACATCTGAGACGAGTGAAGAACGACTACTTGCGTGAGCTGTTTAACAACGATGTCCTAAAAAGAAGCGATTTAACATGGAATCTACTAAATCATATTTTAAATCCCAATAAAGACGGCGCTAATATGGAAATTGATATTAATGATGAAAGGCTTTCTGGCAGAAGGCTTGCCAATTGTTTCAATGATTATTTTGTGTCCTTGGTGCATAGTACACATGATCCTGCTTGTCTCAACTACCTAAACCCACAAAACCCTCAAAGTGCATTTTTATTCCCTACAAATTCCAATGAAATCCAAAGCATTTTTCTGGGTATTCGAAACAGCAGATAACGAGATGTATGTGATTTTCAGATTCTCCCTTTTAAGCGTGCTATTAACATTCTCAACCCTATCTTAGCTCAAATATTTAATTGGTGTTTCAAAGATGCTATATTTCCCAAGAGTATGCATAATGCTAGAGTGACTGTAATCTATAAAGGTGGAGACAGAAATAATTCAGCAAATTACCGCCCAATATCTATACTTCCAATATTTTCAAAGTGTCTAGAAAAAATTACACATGTACGAATGTCAAATTTTTGCGAAAAGCATCACTTGATAACACTCAGCCAGCATGGTTTTCGAAATTTCCATTCTACTGAAACAGCGCTTTTAACTCAAAAAGAACTTATTGTAAATTGTTTTGAACAAAAGGAATTAGCATTGGGTATATATGTGGACTTTTCTAAAGCATTCGATAGGATTAACCACTATACATTACTCGCCAAACCTCGTGTATATGGTTTCCGAGGTGTGTTCCTTAACCTCATAAGATCCTATTTAGCATACCGTCATCAACAGGTAGTAGTCAATGATCAATATTCGGATAATGAAGCTATTCCTGCAGGTGTTCCTCAGGGTAGCATATTAGGCCCACTGCTATTTAACTTATATATTAATGACATTGTTAACATTAGTGATAAACCTACTTTCGTTATATATGCAGACGATACGAGCCTATTTTTTAGAGGATCATGCTTGTCAGACATTCGAAACCAGGCTGATGATTGTTTACGCTTATTACACCAATGGTCCCTATGTAATTCGCTCCCCATCAATACTAATAAAACAAAAGCTGTGTTGTTTAGACCCCGGAACAAGGTTATTGAACCTCATGCTACTGTTCTTAAAATAGGATCTGCCGTTATAGAAACTGTACCTCGTGTAAAGAGTTTAGGTGTTCTCTTGAGGAACACCTACAGTGGAATGATCATGTTGACTCTGTTGCAGTAAAACTTTCAAGAACGGTAGGGATCCTTTCGAAATTCAGAAATTTATTTCTTCAGTGTATCAAAAAACTATTATATCACTCATTGTTTTACTCTGTCCTTAACTATTGCTATCTGGTATGGGGCACGACTTGTTTTTCCAACACTAACAAACTATACACAATCCAAAAACGGGCTGTACGCAACATTGCCAGTGCTGCATTCGATTCCCCCTCCAAACCTATTTTTGAAGCACTTAACATAATACCCATAACAGAATTGTACAATAATATGCTGCTTAAAAGATATAAATTAATAGATATAAATAAAATACCTTTCTTGTTAAGCTATACAATTTAAAACATAAAACGTACACATACGATTCCCGAGCCGCTGGTGATTGGTTTATACCAAAAACACGTACGAATTATGGTCGACAAATGATTTCTTATCGACTACCCTCTCTGCTAAATTCATGCAATGCCCTATAGAAGAGTGATTTTTGTTTTTGTTTGATTTCGCGTGTAGATCAACCTTTGAGAGCAAGTTGTAAGATGCTTTCTTTCCTTTTTTTTAGTTTTTTTTAGTTCTTTGTTGCTGCATTAATGGCCACTTTATAGTTATTATCTATGCTCGTATAAGCCAAGTTTTTTGCAGGGGGCGTACGCCCTCGTCAAGCCTGTGAAAGGCTTTTTGTCTACGTCCCCATCATCATCTTAATGATGTAAATAAAGTTACTGTCTGTCTGTCTGTCAAAGCTCACAGCGCTGTTCGCCGCACAAACAAGACATTACTGTATGGAATCAGCGAACCTTGGAAGTGTTCTTTTTTTATGTATATTTTCTTTTCTTCTTAGTGAGACCTATCGACAGAATACGGCGAACAAAATAAGCTGCGTTTTGTCTCAGATCATGCGCAGTAGACGGAGGGAAACGTTAGCATGGACGGGGGGCGTTTGTAATGTGTATTACCAGTTGACGGAGAGGAGGACATCCATTGAGCATCTGAAACGGGATGTGCGTGGAGCATTCAGTTAGAGTAGACGTGGCGTTTTACTTTAACGAAGATCCTCCAATCAGCATCAGAATCCTTGAAAACATGTGCGGATCCAAAAAACAAAACGCTCAGCAGCGGTACGCGAAAGGTCGTGTACGCGTCTTCTTTATTTTATTAGCTGATGTTAGAACCGTGTTCGTTTATTCACACCGACCACGTGCGCAGACGATGCTTGGAGCAGTATAAAAATCAAGCCACCCAGCAGCCGACAGCTGAAGCTTTGTTTCAGGCCGGAATTCTCGCTTCCAAGCTTAAGTAAGATGGCTGGTGTGGTGTACCTCTCTTGCCTGTTTCTGGCGGCGAGCGTTGGCGCTCAGGTGTGCAGCAAGGCTTCCAACCAGAAGTGCAACGTTGAGCAGGTGAGAGAACTGATAAGCTGGGCTGTTCAAAGAGCGTGCTTTTTTCTTTAAATGCGAAGCGTTTTTTGGCGAACATTTGCCACTTTCACAGTATGTATGTATCTATCTATCTATCTATCTATCTATCTATCTATCTATCTATCTATCTATCTATTTATCTATCTATCTATATATCTATCATCTATCTACCTACCTATCTATCTATCCACCGCCTACGACTTTGTGCTCTTATTGTCGTTTCGTTAACTTGGTATGTACCAAAATTGGCATAGTATGACAAGAGCGTATTACGAACATAAATGATGGGTCATGACATGAATGTCATGACATGCGTGTCATGTAGGTCATGAAACAGTCGCCCACGTCTTAGGGCTCTCATGGTCGTTTCGTTAACTTTGTAGGTACCAAAATTGGCACATTGTGACAAGAGTGTATGACGAACATGAATGATAGGTCTCGACATGAATGTCAAAAAATGTAATAAATGTCATGACATGCGTGTCATGTAGGTAATGAAACAGCCGCCCAAATGACAATGACCCAGCGAAAAAAAAAGAGTAAGACTTAAAAACCACTGAAATGCGTTCGGACGTGGGCACTAAGTGAAGGAAACCCTAAAGGATGATCGTAGAAGCCATAGTCATGGGCATGACACAGCAAAAATTGGACAGTGACTCAGCGAAAATAAAGTTAACACTCAAAAACCACTGGAATGGGTTCGGACGTAGGCACTAAGTGAACGAAACACTAAAGGATGTTGGCAGACGTCATAATCATCAGCATGACTCAGCGAAAAAAATTAACACTCAAAAACCACAGGAATGGGTTCGGACGTGGTCACTAAGTGAAGGAAACACTAAAGGATGGCTGACGTCATAATCATCAGCATGACTCAGCGAAAAAAAATAACACTCAAAAACCACTGGAATGGGTTCGGACGTGGGCACTAAGTGAAGGAAACACTAAAGGATGTTGGCAGACGTCATAATCATCAGCATGACTCAGCGAAAAAAAATAACACTCAAAAACCACAGGAATGGGTTCGGACGTGGTCACTAAGTGAAGGAAACACTAAAGGATGTTGGCAGACGTCATAATCATCAGCATGACTCAGCGAAAAAAATAACACTCAAAAACCACTGGAATGGGTTCGGACGGGGGCACTAAGTGAAGGAAACACTAAAGGATGTTGGCAGGACGTCATAATCATCAGCATGACTCAGCGAAAAAAATTAACACTCAAAAACCACGGAATGGGTTCGGACGTGGGCACTAAGTGAACGAAACACTAAAGGATGTTGGCAGACGTCATAATCATCAGCATGACTCAGCGAAAAAAATTAACACTCAAAAACCACTGGAATGGGTTCGGACGTAGGCACTAAGTGAAGGAAACACTAAAGGATGTTGGCAGACGTCATAATCATCAGCATGACTCAGCGAAAAAAATTAACACTCAAAAACCACATGGAATGGGTTCGGACGTGGTCACTAAGTGAAGGAAACACTAAAGGATGTTGGCAGACGTCATAATCATCAGCATGACTCAGCGAAAAAAATTAACACTCAAAAACCACAGGAATGGGTTCGGACGTGGTCACTAAGTGAAGGAAACACTAAAGGATGTTGGCAGACGTCATAATCATCAGCATGACTCAGCGAAAAAAATTAACACTCAAAAACCACAGGAATGGGTTCGGACGTGGTCACTAAGTGAAGGAAACACTAAAGGATGTTGGCAGACGTCATAATCATCAGCATGACTCAGCGAAAAAAATTAACACTCAAAAACCACAGGAATGGGTTCGGACGTGGTCACTAAGTGAAGGAAACACTAAAGGATGTTGGCAGGACGTCATAATCATCAGCATGACTCAGCGAAAAAAATTAACACTCAAAAACCACATGGAATGGGTTCGGACGTGGTCACTAAGTGAAGGAAACACTAAAGGATGTTGGCAGACGTCATAATCATCAGCATGACTCAGCGAAAAAAATTAACACTCAAAAACCACAGGAATGGGTTCGGACGTAGGCACTAAGTGAAGGAAACACTAAAGGATGTTGGCAGACGTCGTAATCATCAGCATGACTCAGCGAAAAAAATTAATGCTCGAAAACCACTGGAATGGGTTCGGACGGGGGCACTAAGTGAAGGAAACACTAAAGGATGTTGGCGGACGTCATAATCATCAGCATGACTCAGCGAAAAAAATTAACACTCAAAAACCACAGGAATGGGTTCGGACGGGGGCACTAAGTGAAGGAAACACTAAAGGATGTTGGCGGACGTCATAATCATCAGCATGACTCAGCGAAAAAAATTAATGCTCGAAAACCACTGGAATGGGTTCGGACGGGGGGCACTAAGTGAAGGAAACACTAAAGGATGTTGGCGGACGTCATAATCATCAGCATGACTCAGCGAAAAAAATTAACACTCAAAAACCACTGGAATGGGTTCGGACGGAGGGCACTAAGTGAAGGAAACACTAAAGGATGTTGGCGGACGTCATAATCATCAGCATGACTCAGCGAAAAAAATTAACACTCAAAAACCACTGGAATGGGTTCGGACGGGGGGCACTAAGTGAAGGAAACACTAAAGGATGTTGGCGGACGTCATAATCATCAGCATGACTCAGCGAAAAAAATTAATGCTCGAAAACCACTGGAATGGGTTCGGACGGGGGGCACTAAGTGAAGGAAACACTAAAGGATGTTGGCGGACGTCATAATCATCAGCATGACTCAGCGAAAAAAATTAACACTCAAAAACCACATGGAATGGGTTCGGACGTGGGTCACTAAGTGAAGGAAACACTAAAGGATGTTGGCAGACGTCATAATCATCAGCATGACTCAGCGAAAAAAATTAATGCTCGAAAAACCACTGGAATGGGTTCGGACGGGGGGCACTAAGTGAAGGAAACACTAAAGGATGTTGGCGGACGTCATAATCATCAGCATGACTCAGCGAAAAAAATTAATGCTCGAAAACCACTGGAATGGGTTCGGACGGGGGCACTAAGTGAAGGAAACACTAAAGGATGTTGGCGGACGTCATAATCATCAGCATGACTCAGCGAAAAAAATTAATGCTCGAAAACCAATGCAATGAGTTCCAATGTGGTACTAAGTGAAGCTAAAGGCTAAAAGTTGATGGTCGAAGTCATAGTCATGAGCATGATTAAGGCTTTCGCCTTAAGGTCTCTTAGGCGTAGCTAAAGGGAGATGAGGACTCGTGAAATGAAAGTCATGACATGCGTGACATGTAAGTCATGAGCCAGCCGCCTACGTCTTGGGGCTCTCATGGTCGTTTCGTGAACTTGGTAGGCTCCCCGCACACTGCTTCGCCTAACATCGATTCCCACAGGGCGTAGATCTGTCGGCTCTTTTTTTTTTTTTCATTTCCCGCAGATTGGTAAGAAATTACATAGGACATAAGAGCTTGAAATTAAAACTATATTCTAAGGTTTTATGCGCCAAGACTACCATATGATTATATATCCGGCCCTCAGGGGATCATGTGAACATCGGCCCGCTTGGCCGAAATAGAACTTGCCGCCGGATACAGCGATAAAGTACACCGCATACGCTCGACAGCATGATTTTTCACACAGGCGTTCACCCTTTGCGCTAATCAAGTGGCTCACTCTTCGTCGTTTTTGTGACACAGCAACAAAATAACACGAACGCCGCACTCTCCAGCGCATTTTGTTTTGAGGCGGTGTGGCACATTGCGTATATAGGGCACCGACACAGGAATTGCCTGGAATATTTCTTCACAGCGTCCATTGATTGGCCTGTCAATGCTTTTTCGCCTCTTGGAAGCCACAAACGATGTGCTGTTTTCGGGGAATCCGGCAATACAGTGTTGCACACAATTTGTATTAGCTTTCCAGAAATAAACTTGAAACTTGAAATACGTACTTGATTGACTTATTGTTTCACACTACAGGTTATCTGGTGATCCCTGGTCTTTTGCATGGTGGATTGAAGCTATCTTTGAGTCAACCAAATATTCTGTTGAAGGGTTCACAAAAGTTTTTCAGGTCAAGTAGCATAGTAGAAAAAAAAAAAGAGAGCGCGTGACGGCATTTGGTGACGGATCAAGTCAAATGTTAACTGATGTTTCGGAACCTATACAGGTTCCTGGTTCACAATGTAGTACACATAAGGACGTCGTTAGCTTAAACAAGTAGCACGTGACGTTATGATAGGGTATAAACTTGGGACAAGGAGCCGTCTGTCCGCTCTACAGATCGGATGTCGATTCAGTCAGTAAAGATTCGAGTGATAACCTCTTTGACACGTTTCAAGTTTTGGCAATCACTGATGCACTAATTAAGGCTTTTCCTCCGCGAAATAATTTTTCACCAACGAGCTCAAGCAGCTACATTGTTAGCATCACTGATGTGCTGTCCCATTCAATGACCTGGTTGCACTTCTCTGCATGCGCCGCGATCCGGAGTCCCCTCACTACGGCGTGCCTCATAATCAGATAGTGGTATTGGCACGTAAAACCCCATAATTTTTCCTCCCGAGCCTTGCCCAGATGGTTGTTTTTATCGACGTCATGTATGTGCTCTTTTATTCGTCTTAAATATGGCCGGATTCATTGATGTAGGTTTCACCAACGCCTGTCAATTTCACCAGCTTTCAACAACCTCTGGTAAATTTTCACGTTCTGAGCAGTCCTTTACGTTGACAAGCTTGTCACGAAGCTTGTTTGAAGGCTATGCGCAACACGCAGATCATACCTGGCGAAGACGCATGACAAAGCTTCGCTGGTTCCGGGTACGTAAGCGATGCTGGCGCGTTTCTAGTACACCTTTGTCAGTTGGCACTCGAGGACACGTTTCTCGGGACGAAAGCACTATGGCAGCCATTTCACTACGGTTTCTGGCGTAGCTCTTTTGGAAGTCACCTTGGTCAGAAACATGCATGTCGCTCGCGCCACTGGGTATGGTACAATTGAAATCTAGTGCAATCAAGCTGACTGTAAGACGCACAGTCTAGGTACCGGCCAGTGCGCGTTTTCTTCCGATAAACGGAGGTTATATAATGTTATAACAGCTCACGTGTAGGACGAGAAAATGCAGTTATGGTTCTCCAGCTTGAGAGAAAGCTGTACGGCCGGCTCGATTGCATTCAGGCTCTGCAAAAGGCGATCAACGTCATCTTTGGCACCTTTTGTAGAATGCAGAAACCAGTCATCCACCAAGCGTACAAACACTTTCGGTGCAGGTGTGAAGTTTGCCTGTATTTTCGGCTCTAATGCTTCCATCACGACGTTCGCAGTCGTTATGAATATCGAAGCCCCCCATAGCGGTTCACCCACTACTGTCTGTATATCTTCCTTGGAACCATAGGGAAATACATGTTTCTGAGACAGCAACAATGAAGCAGCTCGCAAAGTTCCGGCCCGTGAAAAGGTGTCCTGTAAGCGAGGTTGACGTCGCGTTTGAAGGCCCCCTTGCATGTTGCTACGGCCAAGTGGGTTGGTACGCTGGTGAACAATGATGTGACATCGAACAATACTATCGAGTTATAAACACTGAAACTGATGTCCCTCACTCTTTTCACAAACGCTAGGAGGTTGAACACTTGGTGCAGCTAGCCACAAAGCCCACAGAGGGGGACCGAGTGAAATCGACTATCGGCCGCAGAGATTTGTACGCTTGAATTGTGCATCCTCGGGATGTCGTAGATCGCAACCATTGGTGCATGACAATCGCAAAGACAATATCTTGCTCAGGGAGGGGTGCCAATTACCTAAGTCACTGACCAGCAACTTTTGCACTTCGCTCTACACGTGCTCTGTTAGCCGTGTATACGTTTCGTTATACCCTAGCATGTCCGGCATCTTCGGGTCCAGCACAGCGTTGCCTTCATACGCCAGCAGGATGTAACTGCTCTTGCGGAGTTCTCGAACTTTGCGGAAAAATGCATTGGCGCCCCAGTTACATTGTTAACAAAACACCGTTTTATCAATCGAAGCACAAAAGTAACTGGAACGTCAATGAATTTCTCTGCATAGTTCGGAAATTAATATTTCGAAACTGGTGTCATCCTAAGAATTCATTCCCAGCGGATCCACCTTGCGCACTCCACGGCTAGAGTTTGTATATTGCAATATGGGCCATAAGGTAATTAGTTACAAAGTTAATGACTGAATTTTTGTTAATCGGTCTATTGTGCATTTCAATTTTTTGTGCAAGTAATGTCCGCCTCTTCGAGTAGACCAGCTCATGAACTAGAATTGTGCTATCTGCTAGAAGCAACCTTTCAAAAGTTTGGAAGTGTTCTTTGGAAGATCTTTTTGCTGGCTCACGTCGCCAGATTGTTTACTTACTCGGCAAATTCCACGTTAACAGTAAAACGTGCAGCGGCCCCGCAGCTACAGCGAGATGACACGTGGAGCACGCTCGCATAGATTTGGGCACTCATCGATGAGGCCGTTGCAGTTTAAGGGGCACCTCCATTATTGCGCACCTAATTAAGCGTCCCATTCGAAACCTTATGGTGGGGCTTGATTATGCGGTATACTCCGTAATGCACTCGGCGACAGCAGTGCAAGGTCTCATCAAATTCGCCCCCTGCGAGGTGCGTCATGGGTGTGTATACGAAGCGTGTGCCAGGAGATCCAGGTGTGGGCAGCTTCATTTGACATTTGTATCCACCGGCTGCGATGGCTCAGCACGAGGGCTCGGGTTCGATTAGCGGCATTGCGGGGGAAGTGCAAAAACTCTCGTTTACTTAGGCTTAGCTGTGTCTTAAAGAGCCCCGGCTGGGCACAATCAATCTGAAGTTTATATATAGCTACGGGACTCTTATAGTCCCGTTGATATCCCAGTCTCTATTTCTTCCTTTATATTTATGGCCTCTCATACATGCCCATTGTTTATATAATACGTAACCGCACAAATAAATTTAAACCTTGGTTCTACGCGAAACACTACCTTATAGTACGTCTCTCTCCTTATCCCATAGCCCGTGTGGCTGACTACGGCCACCAAGTACGCTAAGAACAGATGCCACCTGCTTATTAATCCGCTTTTCGGCAATAAAGTTCTATCACTATGTCTCCGAAACATTTCGATGGGAGCCGAGAGGTCTCCCTCTAAATCACGTGGTATTTTTTTTAATTCCGTGGGCTTGTTCACAATGATTATATTGTGGTAATCAGTCATTGACACCTCTGGTTGCGGGGAATTTGTGAGAAGGGATGGCGGTACTTGGGCGATATCGCGCACCGATTCCACGATAACCTTTCAAAAAACTTGCCCTGATTCAGTGTCTTACTCGCATGCAGATACTCTCGAGCTTTGATATGAGTCACCTTGTGGCGTCAACGTCGGAGGCAAGCCAGGGTAAGTGCACATACCTGATCCGTCTGAGCCCGGGGATCGTGGATGGCAAGGTGAACTTCTCCCTCGTCACCAGGGCGGAGGATGGAACTGACGAGTGAGTTGCACCCGTGGAGTCCTTTGGCCGTAAACGCAGTAGTTTCTATGCGTCATTCTCGCAAGGGAGGCTTCTTTGTTCTTCCTGCCTATTCAAGACAGCGAAGACAGCATGCGTACTGCCACGAATTACCCAGGTGGCATGAGTTTGGCCCGAGTGGCTACGGTTAGGCGAAGTTTGGTTTTTCCATTGAGTTATTTTTTTTTACAGGTAAGCTGGTAATACAGCTCCAAGCGCTCAAAAAATTTTATATGCCAGTTTTCAAGGTTTTCTGAAAAAAGAAACTGCATAACTGACGAAGTTTATATTATGAGACGATGTGGCGAAAATAGGGGCAATATGCAGACAGAGCTCGAATTGTGTGTGTGCCAATAAATGGTTAAATGAAAACTCCTATACCCTCGTTCTCGACCCGTTCAGATGCGTTGTACGAAACTGCTATAAAAGTTTCTCTGCTTGATTGAGGATGCCGAGAACGACAGACATTTCGTATTTTCTGTAAACTGGAGCACCTATATGGGTGATACGCACAGAAAATTTTAAGTATGGAGGGTTATTATTTGCTTTGACAATAACTAGAGCTAACCTTCCACCACTTTTATGCGTTATACAAGCACGTTATTTTCCACGGATTCCTCGGTGAACTGCGCGAGGCACGGTGTTTATATTTCGATGAATTAGGGAGAATATTATGAGTGACGAAAGACGAATACATCATCTGTGTGAATTATTTAAAGCCTTTGTAGAAAGTTATTTATTCAAGCGTTCCAGGGTGCCGTACTTTAGTTATCCCCAGTATACTCCAGAGTCCTAAAGCAACTGTACAAGATAAGTTAAAATCAGGGTGTCGAACCGGAAAGACACCGGTTCGGTTCGGGTTCAGGTGCAGCGCACGGCGACTTTTTTCCGGTTGAATCCCGGTTCGGAGAAGTAGAAGAACATAAACTTTATTATCAAATCAATCAGATTTGAGTCCGGCGTCTATTTAGTGGGTCTGGGCACCCGCCGTGGACGCGGTTCCGAGACCTTGTCTCGAAGCGGCTTCCTCGGCTCGCTGGACGGCCCAGAGTTGTACTGTTTGTACTGTCAGGTTCGAGCTGAGCAGTGCGGTCTTCCAACGCGACCGGATGCTGGCGGTGGAAGAGACGGAGGTGTCGGCACTGCCCGAATTGTTTGGTATGTCCTGACATAATTGTTCGCGAATCGGTTTGGCATAGTAAACTTTGTCTTGCGCTACGGCCATATGCGGCACAGTGCCCTCCACGCATAGCTCATGCACAAGAGCGGTGAGGAGGTTGCGACTGGACTGAGTGAAAGGCGGGGACAGCGCTGCACTCAAGCCATCTCCAGTCCGCTGCTGCAACCATACCAACTCGCTACACAGAGAGAGAGAGAGAGAGAGAGAAGTTTAATGATACAAAATGGAGAGAGGTCGGCCCGAGGTACATTCCTCTAGCCAGCTACTCTGCGTTGGGGGAAGGGGAAGAGCGAAAGAAAGATGGGCATGATGGGTGACGGTGACGAGAGAAGGCGGATGTAAAACATATGGCCGGCAATTTGGTATACTCAAAGTCTACAGTCCAGGCCCGTATTAAAAAGTCCAGTAACGCCTGGATGGTCTTAA